>NC_069363.1:99485673-99799340 GCF_021730395.1 Mercenaria mercenaria
TCTGAGATGTGGCTGAGATTTGTGACTCTGTCTGACATGTTTCTCGATGTCTGTAGTTTGTGGTTGTGTCTGTGATTAATGGTTGTGTGTGTGATCAGTGGCAGTGTCTGTGATTAGTTACTGTGTCTGTGATTAGTGGGTTGTGTCTGTGTCTTGTGTCTGTGTCTGTCATTAGTGGCTGTGTCTGTCATTTGTGGTTGTGTCTGTGATTAGTGACTGTGTCTGTGATTATTGGCTGTGTTTGTGATTTGTGGTTATTTCTGTAATTTGTGGTGGTGTCTGTGATTTGTGGTTATGGCTGTGCTTAGTGGTTGAGTCTGTGATTGTTGCTGTGTCTTTCATTCGTGGCTGTTTCTGCCATTAGTACCTGTGTCTGTAATTTTTGGCTATGTCTGTGATTAGTGACTGTATCTGTGATTAGTGGCTGTGTATGTGATTCATGGTTATGTGTTTGATTTATGGCTGTGTCTGTAATGTTTGTCTGTGTCTGTGGTTAGTTGTTTTGTCTATTATTTGTGGCTGTGGTTGTAATTAATGACTGTGTCTGTGATAAGTAGGTGTGTCTGTGATGTGTGGCTGTGTCTGTGATTAGTGGCTGTGTCTGTGATTAGTGACTATGTCTTTGATTTCTGTCTGTACATGTGTCTGTGATCTGTGTCTGTGTCTGCGAGTGATTGTATCTGGAGTGAGTGACTGTGCCTTTGATATGTTCCTTTGCCAGTGATGTGCGGCCTTGTCTGAGATGTGGCTGAGATTTGTGACTCTGTTTGACATGTTTCTCGATGTCTGTAATTTGTGGTTGTGTCTGTGATTAATGGTTGTGTGTGTGATCAGTGGCAGTGTCTGTGATTAGTTACTCTGTCTGTGATTAGTGGGTTGTGTCTGTGTCTTGTGTCTGTGTCTGTCATTAGTGGCTGTGTCTGTCATTTGTGGTTGTGTCTGTGATTAGTGGCTGTGTCTGTGATAAGTGGCTGTGTTTGTAATTTGTGGTTATGTCTGTAATTTGTGGTGGTGTCTATGATTTGTGGTTATGGCTGTGATTAGTGGCTGTGTCTGTGATTAGTGACTATGTCTTTGATTTCTGGCTGTACATGTGTCTGTGATTTGTGGCTGTTTCTGTGATTAGTGGCTATGTCTGTGATTAGTGGCTGTGTCTGTGATGAGTGGTTGTGTCTGTGATAAATAGTTGTGTCTGTGATGTGTGGCTCTGTCTGTGATTAGTGGCTGTGTCTATGATGTTTGTCCTTCTCTGTGATGTGTGACTCGTATAGCGTTTGATGTGCTCCAGTCTTCCTGAGATTTAAATTTTACTCTATGTTGGTTCTCGGAACCTGTTAAAATCATACCATGAATATTGCTACAATAGGCCATGGAATAAAAGACTGGTTTAGTTAAAAAATATCTCTTCTTTGAAACCCTATCATATCATCACACTGATGAAGTAAAGAAATAATTCAAGCTGTTGTAATTAGGACGGATGATGTCATCAGAACAGCCAACATAACCTCGAGTAACTACAACTCTAATGTCGATTTATCAATCAGGACATATTGTAATTCACAACTGATCTTATCTTTATTTTTGTTAGGGGAACAATATCACTCATTGATTGTGTTGTCTCACGACAGTGTAAATAGAAACTCTGGCCGAAACAGTTTGCAGTGGAGAAAGCACTTGATCAACAGACTGAGTAGTCTGCCTATCTACACGTATAAAAAGAGCATGATATATATAGCTTTACGGTTAATACCAATGGTTACTTTTAAACGCACGCGCGCGCGAGAGAGAGAGAGAGAGAGAGAGAGCGAGAAAGAGAAAGAGAAAAGAGAGAGAGAGAGAGAGAGAGAGAGAGAGAGAGAGAGAGAGAGAGGGGAGAGATACTAAAGGAAGGCATTTACTTAAGTTTAGTTGAAGATCAGGATAATATATTATAGCAATATACTTCATTTGAAACGTAGTCTTAATATTCGTACGGATGCAGTCGTTGCAGGCTGATTATGGTCTACACTGTTCGCTATTCAGTCATTAAAATTTCAGTGAACACCCCTTTGAATAATAAGTGGTATAGCTCAAATTGAATGATGGACTGGTCCATTTAGAAATTTAGCAGGCTAAGGATTTAATACGGAAAATCAAACGACATTTGTGGAAAGATCATGCATAACATATATTGAAACGCTGTTTATCTTCTGCGACTTACCCCTCTACAGTTAATCATGTGAATGAATAATTATGTAAGTGAAGATACTGATTTTGATGTTCACTCTGATAGCAAATATGCCTTACAGATATTGAGCCGTGCCATGAGAAAACCAACATAGTGGGATTGCGACCAGCATGGATCCAGACCAGCCTGCGCATCCGCGCAGTCTGGTCAGGATCCATGCTGTTCGCTAACGGTTTCTGTAATTGCAATAGGCTTTGAAAGCGAACAGCATGGATCCTGACCAGACTGCGCAGATGCGCAGGCTGGTCTGGATCCATGCTGCTCGCAAATCCACTATGTTGGTTTTCTCATGGCACGGCTCATATACACTGTGATGCCACATTAATTTTATAGAAGGTTAAGTGATTGACATCAATGTAGATTGTCTCCACTGTAAGCGCAGTCAATTTATATAATTAAAGTGGGTTTTAATATCTCTAATGTTTTTCTGAATAAATTGAAATTGATCATTTCTTTGTTTTCTGAAGGATATTTTATGAGATCTGCTAGCAAATATACGGAAAGAGGAAATGAGTTAGTTGAACAGTAGATAATGTTGTAGTATAATTTCTCAATTATATCTGATATTGACTAATATTTCCTAGAAATGAGTTGGACATGACACGTTAGATAGCTCCATTACAATTAGAGATAGAATGAATAGTAATAAGAAATTCATATTTAACATAAGAAATAATCTTATTACGTGTCTTTTTGTTAGGAATCTTAAAGACCACTCAACTACGACTCCACGAACTTATGACACATGTTCATGTTTTTTACTGCCTAAACCGTAAGTACATAGCTTTGTCTAAATATTATTATTATTATTAATCCAGATTTATATAGCGCCCTTTTCATGATAAACACGTTCAAAGGCGCTTTACATATAGCATACGCAGCCACACAGGGCGCGAAATTCATCCTCTACTAGTACAGACACAGAGCGATCTGACCAGAGGGACAGAGTGAGATAAAGCCTCCAGAACAGACAAAAGATAATAAAGATGTACCACTAATAATAAATGTGAGTTAGCTCAAAGTTGATTATATCAAAAGTGTCTGGTCTGATAATTACAAAATGTAAGTTTTACCATCAGAGACTTTCAGAGAGATTTCTTTCAGTCTAGATGAAAGCAATACAAAGATCTCTTTTAAGTTCTAGATTTTGAATCAACTCATTTGATTTAAGCATGGCAAGACGCTGTAATCAGCGATATCTGTAATCAGCGATATTGTGTTCTTGCCCACGTAATCATGACTGAAAATTGATAGTGCCCTTGAGAATCGAATTAAGATATTTTGTTCAACAAGACAACCTTGGAATTACAAAGGGACTTGATGTCTTATTCGGATGACAAGGTTGAAGCTAGGCACATATTGCTTTTCTTTATTTCATTGGCAAGGGAAAAAAAAAACAGATAATTAGATTATGTGATTGATGGTAAATATGGGCTGTTTCTTTTATTTCAGAACACTGTCAACCGTTAATATGAAAAGTGTGATTTTTTTGAAAATATGTCCATCTATGGCATTGGCGGTTTCTTTAAAATGAAATATCTTATATGAAATCATATAATCCAAAATTCTAACACGATCCGCAGCAATTGCTATATAATCATATAGCGAAATCGCCTATACATTAATTAAGAAATAATAAATCTGTTCCTATATTTTATCAGTTAATAAAATATGGGCAGGAGTTTTGGATGCGTAATAATTAAATCACGAGTGCGCAGCACGTGTGATTTAATTATTCGCATCCAAACGACTGCCCATGTTTTATTAATTGATAAAATTATTGGAACATATTTATTATTTCGATTCTAACAACGCAAATAATTCGCATTTTACAGTACTACATTTTCAGCGTAATACGTCATTCGGGTCATATGCTGTTACAATTTACCCCTATGGTTAGAAAGTCTTGCATAGCCAATGGAACGTATATATATTTGTTTCTTTTTTATCAGAATTTTGAGAAGTATTTATAAATTAGTAATCTAACAGCTCGCAAACTAATTATGAACAGAATCATCAGAATAGGAGAGTTGACCCTGTGTTACGAGTGACGAGATTAACTTTTATATGACGTTACATCATTATGACGTCATACTTTATGTAATACATTTATGACGTCACCGCTGAATCATAATTAAGCTAATTGAATTCGCTCGTAGAGATCAGAGCGTGTTTTACGGACCTACACATAAGTCAGTATAACTTTTTATTATATTTATGTTTTTGAAATGCTATTTTCAACCGTTTGGCCCTGAAATAATTCGTATGTAATGGAACTGAAAATAAATAGTAAGATATTTTTTTTTGTTTCTATCATACATATGTTCCCTGATTTTTAGAATTGTGTAGTACAATGTTCTAATAATAGTAACTTCATTGTTTTACTTCGTGCAAGGGAAATATGTTTCATTATGTAAATCGAATCATTTTTATAGAGCATAATACAAATGACTTTGCTTTTATACTCAAAGAAGCTTTGAAATCACCATACTAATTTTGTCATTAATTTCCTAATCTGCATAAAATTCCCTTAAAAAATAACTCAAATATTTTCATCGACATTATATTTAAGAAATAATATATCTCATCCAGTGATTTATCGTTGAATAAATCATTGTTTGGAGTTCAGATGCGAAGGAATTATATCAGCAGCCCGAGTGATATAATAATACACATCTGAACGACAAACAATGATTTATTCAAGAGCAAATCACTGAATGAGATATATTATTTCGATTCTATCACGTTACCATGGATTTTTAAGTACATCCTTGACGACATATATTAAATATTTGCCCGTTTTCAATCGGTTTCTTTTCCAGCGCGCCGCTATGCCATTTGACGCCATGACGTAATAATTGCGACGTCATAACAGTGATTTGTTATATAATAATTCACTGTTTTCTGCCTTCTTTGTTTAATAGGAAAATGAATCGGATCGTGTTAGAATTGATATTTGTTACTGCATCAATCAAAATAGATCGTCTGTTTGACATGATTACTTGCAATAAGTAAACTGAATTGTTAATCAAACAAAATTGTACTTACTTTTCATCTATTTTCCACATTTAAAGTTAGCAGTGTAAAAATCAGTTCCGTATTTTCGTTTCAAAACATTTACTAGAAACCGCCTTAAATTTCATGCTATGAAATATTGTCAGTGTTTTAGTCCTGTGAGCCTGTAGAGCGCAAGAATAGAGAAGAGATCAGCAGGGAAAAGACGGTATTCCTAATGACTATTGACATCCTCGTTTTATCGATAGCGGTCGATTAACAGCATCTAGCAAATAATGAACAAGTAAAAGAATGTAAAGACGCTCTCTCACAGTGACCATCCGTGCAGTTACGGCAAGATTAAAGGAAACATAGATCACGAGTGTTTTGTTTTTCCAGACAAAGAGTTTACCGGATTTTCTAGCTTTGAGTAGGTTCTCCTTGCCTTCAGACTGATATTGTTTTCACAAAATCTAATGTTGAAAGAATGCAAATAACCTGTTCAAGAACTTGTACATGTAAACATTGAAACAATACAGACCAAATCGCCTGTAAAAGTATTTAAGTCATGATAATTATAGCTTATTGAAATATAATGTATTAATTCGCCTTGCTGCCAGAAAGTGTATAATTATATTTCGTCTGCAAAAATCCCATTTAATATAATAAAATTTGTTTTGTTGCAGTTGTCTTTTTGTTTCAACATGTTTATGCATGTTTTTAGCTCACCTGAGTCAAAGGCTCATGTTGAGCTTTTGTGATCGCTCAATGTCCGTCGTCAGTCGTCAGTCGTGTGTTCGTCAACATTTTCTAAAAAATTCTTCTTCTTGAAAACCACTTGGCAGAATTAAACAAAACTTCACAAGAATGATCTTTGGGTAGTCCCCTTTCAAAAGTGTTCAAAGAATTTATTTCCATGCAGATCTCTGGTTGCCATGGCAACAGAAAGAAAAAACTTTTAAAATCTTCTTGTCCAAAACCGCACGGCATAGAGCCTTGATATTTGGCATGTAACATTATCTAATGGTCTTCTATCGAAATTGTTCAAATTGTTTACCTGGGATAAAAAGAGGCCCCGCCCCGGGGGTCCCAATTTTTACATAGACTTATATAGGAAAAAACTTTAAAAATCTTCTCGTCTAAAACCACAAGACCTAGACCTTTGATATTTGGTATGTACCACTGCCTTGTAGTCCTTTTCCAAAATTGTTCAAGTTATTACCCTGGGATGAAAAGAGGCCCCACCCCGGGAGTCTTAAGTTTTACATAGACTTATTTAGGATTTTTTTTAATCTTCTTGTCTGAAACTGCATGTGCTAGGCCTTTGATATTTCGTATGTAGCATTGCCTTGTGGTCCTCTATGAAGATTGTTCAAATTGTGCCCTTAGGGTGAAAAGAGGCCCCGCCCCTGGGGTCCTAAGTTTTACATAGACTTATATAGAAAAAAAAATCTTTTTGTCTGAAAGTTCAAGGCCTAGGCCTTGATATTTGGTATGTAGCATTGCCTAGTGGACCTGTAACAGGATTGTTCAAATTATGCCCCTTGGGGTGAAAAGAGGCCCCGCCCTGGGGGTCACTTGTTATATGAGTTATATAGGAAAAAAATGCTTCAAAAATTATCAGATCATATTTCCTAGACTGTTTAATTATATTTACCTGATGTACCCAATTGATTACAGGTCACATTACTGTGACCTTGACCTACTGACCTACTTTCTTGTTGTTTTTTTTAGATACAGCCTTGAAATTTGGATGACATGTACAGTTTTGCATACCGATCTTAAAAACTGACTTTCAGTGACCATGAATGTGACCTAATGCCCTACTTTCTTAATATTTTAGCATCAGTTTGCCATTTGAAACATGTGGCTCATATCACTCAGGTGAACGATTCAGGGTCATCATGACCCTTTTGTTTTCATATTTGTTTTCGTTATGTGCATATCATTATAGTGTTGCGATTTTGAGAAGGCTGAGTTCCCAAATATGGTAATTCATATTAAATACAACATTGAATGTACGTACTGGCTTACAAGACACAACACATTTCATCCACACTGATATAATTACGTTTTACTTTTTTTGCATAAACATTATTAAAACGTGTTTGAATTCGTTAAATAACGAATAATATGGATATAAGTTTAGAACGCAATAAAGCAAAATAATAGCAAACTCGAGTATGTTTATTGGAGGTGCAATGACCATCACATTCCCTACTAGCCTCGGCGTCAGTGTAACTCTGTTATGTACACACATTAATTGGATAACATATTCCCATAGGACCCAGATCATATATAAAACTAAGTCCAATGCTACAAAATAACTTTCATCTTTCATGTGTGAATCATTTTTCTTTTTTTTTTTTTCAATTTTCAAATTTGACTATGGCGCAAGTACAACTGTTGTGTCAGGTGTTCTTTTGATGAAAGCTATCCTGATTTCACAATGAAAAATAAATGCCATCGATAAATATAGACTCTAGTTTTGACGATGAATAAAGGTAGTTCTGCACTTTTGATAAACCGGAAGAAATGGCGTAACGTCATTTATCTGGAAAACGCAGAATAAAGCCTGGATTCGGCGTACGAAAATGAAAATCATTTTATGAATTTACGGCAACAAGTGAGTGAATTTATTACAACGGCAACGTTACTATCTTATAGTCAAAATATGACATCAAAAAATCAGACATGCTAAATAAGTCCGAAAAATGCATGAAAATTAGTTCGGGCTGCGCGGATCGCTTTAATCTTGGTAAAATAACAAGCCCACGGATCTATACATTTTATTCACCATTTTATAGTTATATATGTTTATTTACAACTGTGAGAAGTTTCATCAAGGTCTACATTGTAAAAAATATCTATTTGCGAAAAAGTTTTCCAATTTTTTTTATTTTCCCGTAGACTCCCATTATGAAAACTTGCGTGAGGTCCTACTTTTTCAAATCAGTCTAGCAAAAAATCAAGGGCACGACCTTATTTTTTTGTATTTGCTGAATTTTCTAAGTATGTTCTGAAGTTTTAAAAAATCTGGGTTCAGTCAAATTC
Source organism: Mercenaria mercenaria (assembly GCF_021730395.1). Taxonomy (NCBI): domain Eukaryota; kingdom Metazoa; phylum Mollusca; class Bivalvia; order Venerida; family Veneridae; genus Mercenaria; species Mercenaria mercenaria. Next base: position 99,493,949 of record NC_069363.1, read on the forward strand.
TACATTGTAGAATTCTTTTTATATCCGAACGTGCAGAACTACCTTAACTTTAAATGCTAGTTGTCATATTTGAAAGGTCCAAATAAGTTTTAAATTCTTTCAAAACAACATCACATATATTTACTGATAGGTAAAATACAACGGGTGAAGCCAAGCTCCAAAATTCAATCATGTACAGTGAAACCTTCCTTAGCGACCATCTGTATTAAGTTCACAGCCACTTGCTGTACGTATGCAGCCAGTACACATCCACTTGCTGTACGTATGCAGCCAGCTAGCCAGCTAACTTCTCAAATTGACATTTTGTTCTAATTTCGACTGGTATTTAGATTCAGTGTTGTTATACTTTCTGGTCCTTGTGGATCATGGAGTCCATTCAATATATGTGTAATATAGAGTTCCGCTTAGAGTCGGTGCTTAGGGGATGTGAGAGGTGTTGCACATCTCATTTCATCTTATGAACAGACTCAATCAAACCGAGTCTGCTATTATTCTTCTTGGTTGTATTCTATGCTTCTAAAGGATCTTTTTACAGACTTTATTGTCTTAAGCAGCCACTGGCCTTAAGCAACTTATAGTTATAGGATTCACGTCATATGTTTCACTGGCATACCCTTTTACTGTAATATAGATAGCTTAGTAATGGGTAAATGACCTTTGGCGTTTCATGCAAAGCACAGAAAAATAGATGGAATGCAGATTTTATTTCACTGAGACTACAGCCAGTTCTTATTACTGCGAGCGATCCACGTGACGGGGGTAAAATTTACTTATACTGCACAGGCCCTACACCATTTAAATTTTCAATTGTTCAGAAGGTAGCTAATTTAAATCCAATAAAAGCCATGATCTGAACTTTAGAAAATCACATTGTGGACACACGTGAACAAGATCTACATTAAGGACGCTCGCTACAGTTTCGTAATTTTTTTCTCAATAATACATTTTGATGAAATGTTTTGTATTAAAAGATCATGTTATGATGTATTGAAAAATGAAATAAAAATACTAGGTCACCAGCTTTGTTTCAATTTAATTTGCCCCTAGATATGGTGCTATTTTAAACACTTTTCAAAATTTCTGTAATCCTAAAATACATTTCAGTAAAGTACAATAATCAGCATAAATTTGATGATCTAAGCATTTTTATAACGGAAAACAATATATCTTTTTGAAACATGCTCAGAGAAATCAAAAGAACATGATTTTGTAAAGAAAGGAATACTTGTTCAGCAGACCCAAGGGCTATTTTTTGCATATTTTTGTCAGTTTTAAGTTGGTACTTCTGCTATTTTATCGAGTTTCACATAATAGAATTTAATCAAACTCTGCACATACCTTTGGTTATGTCTGCCTAATCTAAAACAAAAAGAAAATTGATAGGACACCATATTAGATTTCGCTTAAATCAAATTACAACGAGGTGGGGTGTAGCGGGCATTTATACAACGCAGGTTGGTACGAAATACTCTTTCAGTGTTTGAGCAAATGACTTTGAAATTTATATATAAAATTATCAAACGGCAGATTTCTTAATAAGCGGATTTTAAGGTGTTTCTGAAGCATTTTGATGGCATAGAACGATGAAAGTTTCCGCCTTTTTTTAACAAAACCTATAATTTACGAATGTACGGTACGGGTATGGTACGGGATTAGAAACAGCTGTGACTCAATGCAGAGTTTGAGCGCTGGTATAAATAACGAAGACTCCAGTATATGTCGGATTGAAGCAATTTGAACTAAAAGTACTTTAAATGTATATATTTTGTAACCATGGTGATACTTACCCTAACCTTTAGTCAGTATATAATACATTTTGTACATTAAATGCATGTGAACATACAATAATTTGCGAATTTTTGCCGTACGTGACATCAGATAATCACTTCCGGGCATGCGCAGAAGACCGCACCAACTCTGCAATGAGCTACATCGATTAGAAACACAACCAAATTGGCACGGTGTTGGGGTAAATATCGACCCGTACGGAAAAACTGAAGCGAGTGCCTTTAATGCGTATATTATCGTAAGAGTATAAATATCATTGGGGGCGTTTGGAAAATATTTTATCAAAGGTCACACGTGTCATGTGCAGTAAAACATATATAAAACTAACAGTAAACTGCTTTGTTACTTGCTATGAGTTCAGTACCGTTGCTTTCAATTAAGCAAATTGTCCTTTCGATTTAGTCAGGATAAAATTGTCAGCACTTATAGTGTAGGAGTTCTCTGAATACACCTCAAACAAATCGCAACAGAAAATATTATTATTGCAGAAGATAAAATAAGGAATAATATAAAACATATAAAAAGTCTAGAAAAATCTAAGTTGCGGAAACAGTAAAAAACGGGTTTGTATTGCGATATTTTCGAAATTTTTGGAACGACGGGAACGGCTTGCCATATGTGATAAAGCGTCTCCAAAACACAGACGAGCGTCTGCATTAACGACGACAACAACAACATCAAATGTAAACAAACTACCTTTAGGCAGAAAAACTAGCTCAACAATGGTAAGTGGTCTTTTAAAATACCCGAAAACTCAATGTACTAATGTAAAATTACCAAAATATTTAAATATCGTTCCTCGTTATTTATGTACAAATTTGCTGATAAATAAGTTCTAATCCGGTTTTTTTGTGTGTTGAAGGTCAAATAGGAATTTCCGCCAGCAGCATTTAAAATATCATCGGTAAACGATCAACTTTGTGTTTTTAAGTCTTTCGGTGAACAATTTGCTTATCTAAACATAAAAAAAATCGATTTAAAGTGGGATTTATATCCCCCATTTTTGTGGTTTTTTTAAACTATGGAACGCCGGAACCGTATTGAGTCAAAATGCCTCTGATGCATTTTTTAAACGTAATAATAATAAAATGCACTAAAAGTAACTTTTTATTGAAATAATAATTATTATGTCTCCCCCAGGAGACATATTGTTTTTGCCTTGTCCGTCCGTCCGTCTGTCCGTCCGTCCGTCCGTACGTCACACTTCATTTCCGAGCAATAACTGGAGAACCATTTGACCTAGAACCTTCAAACTTCATAGGGTTGTAGGGCTGCTGGAGTAGACATCTCCTATTATTTTAGGGGTCACTCCGTCAAAGGTCAAGGTCACAGGGGCCTGAATATTGAAAACCATTTTCGATCAATAACTAGAGAACCACTTGACCCAGAATGTTGAAACTTCATAGAATGATTGGTCATGAAGAGTAGATGACTTCTATTGATTTTAGGGTCACTCAGTCAAAGGTCAAGGTCACAGTGGCCTGAACATTGAAAACCATTTCCGATCAATAACTAGAGAACCATTTGATCCAGAATGTTGAAACTTCATAGGATGATTGATCATGAAGAGTAGATGACCCCTATTGATTTTGGGATCACTCTGTCAAAGGTCAAGGTCACAGGGGCCTGAACATTGAAAACCATTTCCGGTCAGTAACTTGAGAACCACTTGACCCAGAATGTTGAAACTTAATAGGATGATTGGTCATGCAGAGTAGATGACCATTAATGACTTTGGGGTCACTCTATGAAAGGTCAAGGTCACAGGGGCTCGAACATTGAAAACCATTTCCGGTCAGTAACTTGAGAACCACTTGACCCAGAATGATGAAACTTCATAGGATGATTGGTCATGCAGAGTAGATGACCATTAACGATTTTAGGGTCACTTTGTCAAAGGTCAAGGCCACAGGGGCCTGAACATGGAAAACCATTTCCAATCAATAACTTGAGAACCTCTCGACTCAGAATGTTGAAACTTCATAGGATGATTGTTCATAAGGAGTAAATGACCCCTATTGTTTTTGGGGTCACTCCGTTAAAGGTCAAGGTCACAGGGGCCTGAACATTGATAACCAGTTCCGATGAATAACTTGAGAACCACTTGATCCAGAATGTTGAAACTTCATAGGATGATTCAACATGCAGAGTAGATGACCCCTATTGATTTTGGGGTCAGTCTATTAAAGGTCAAGGTCACAGTGGCCTGTTCATGTAAAATTATTTTTTGGAAATAACTTGAGAAGCACTTGACCTACAATGTTGAAACTTAATAGGATGATTTGACATGCAGAGTAGATGACCCCTATCTATTTTGAGGTCACTTGATCAAAGGTCAAGGTCACAGGAGCCTGAACAGTGACTTGAGAACCACTAGGCCAAGAGTGTTGAAATTTAGCGGGATGACTGGACATGCCAAGTAGATGATCCTTATTGCAGCCAACCATCAGTGTCTCTTTGACTTTCGCTCCTGACCCCTATTGACTTCTTGCCTATAGGACTTTGCATTGGGGGAGACATGCGCTTTTTTACAAAAGCATTTTCTAGTTATTATTTGTTGTTTTTTTTTCTTTCAGGGTTAGACTAAGGACCTTTCAGCTCATTCTGTTGTGTAATATACGCAATTTGATCAAACGTCAGAGGCTTCCCTATGGAATGAAATCATTAAAAGCTGTGTGAGAAAGCAGTGGTTTTCATTTATGTCTGGAATGTCTAGCATATATGATGAGAGTCCGCAGATCGCTCAACATGACAAAAATGAAAATGTTTCATTTAGCTTATACATAAACAGTAGTGGAAATGTATGTAACATCTAAATCTACTAGTAATTTTACAAAGTTATTGAATTAATGAAACTTTATTTGGACAATTAGGTAGGAAGCCTTACAACTGCGTGCGTGCGTGTGTGTGTGTGTTTGGGTTCGCGTTGTTGAGAAAATGTTTTAGTCACATAAACAACGATATTTACTTGTAGCAGTAAGCACAGTGTCAAACTTTATTTTGCAACCTCAATCGAATATCACGCCTTAGGCACGTGGCATGATACCACTAGACAGTCACATTATACTGATACCGGTCTGACCAGTCCTAGAGCTATTCGCTAAAAGCACCAAATAAAGAAGTTACGACATATAGTACCATTTTCCACGTCTTTGGTATGTGGAAGCCAGGAAACGAACCAACGACCTCCTGCACTCGAACCAGGCGCTCTACTAGTACACATCCGAGGTGGTTACAACTTCACTTCACATGGAGCCTACGGTAAGAGATCTATTTCTGGCTACACATGTATGGTTCTATAAAATCATTTAATTTCGTGGCCATGAAATTTATCAATGAAATTCTTGATAATTTGTCTGTTGCATCTAACTAAGCTTTATAACATTTTTCATTAACGGATAAATTAAAGATGGTTTTAAAAGGAAAGACAGGTTCAAAACACCAGATCTATTGGACATACCGGGTTACTAATGGCAAATATATATATTATGCACCTGGATGTTAACGAGGTACAAATAGTGAAATAAAACATGAAATATTAGTTAGCTTCATTACACATAAACAAGTTATTTTTGTGAATATAATTGATACATGTTCTTCTCGAGAATTAAATTGCGATATCTCAACTACTACATTCAGTGTAACATTATCCAGCTTTTAAAAATATCATATGCCTAAACCATGCCAACAAATGCAAACAGTAATTTGATCCAGAGGTTACAAAATACGAAAGATTATGTTTAATTTCAAGAAGAGAAGACAGACGTGTTCTACTATTAACTAATAAGGTGAATTAGTTCAGTTTTAATTTGGTTTAATGTATCTGGTATGACGAACAGAATTTAAATTTGCCTTGATTTTTCGAGATGTTTTGACTGCATCAATATCAATGTCTAGCGGAATAAAATGAAACAAAAATCGTCTTTGAAGCAACATGCCTTATTAGAATATTGTTCATTGATAGTGCCCCTTTGCAATGAGTTGAGGGATATAGAGCATGAAACATCGAGCCTGAAGGCAAATAAGAGTTACTTCCCAGAGACTTTACTATCATTCGTCTGCCTTTGTATATAAGTTTTAATTGACTTTTAAATGACTAACCTTCAAAGACGTTTATGCAATGTATTCCATTGAGATAAGTGACAGATAGTGGTTGGTCTCTTCATCAAATTGTACAATGACCCGAGAACGATGAAAGAACGTTTTTCATCAGAATAGAACTATTTGGTATCTGAATAATTCATTGTTTGAAATATTAATTACGATCAGTGTTCGAAACATATTGTTATTAATTTCAAATCTTTTGACAGAAAACAAAAAAAAAAAAGATCCAAATTATTCTATTTCTTTTTATTTATCAGCTTTTGAAAATTTATTTCATGAGCTGAGTTAGACATTAAGCAAAACACTAAGAAATATGGTGGCTGTTTGGAGCAATAAAATTGCTTTTCGAAGGTTCTGAACTACACTACTTCAAATTTGAAAGCAAATCAAATGAAATAGGATATTGTGTTGAATATCATTAACTATTGACTTAGAACAAAAATGCTCCATCAAACAAGCAATGCCGAGATTGCTGAAAAGGAGATGACAACAGCATGAAACTATGCATAGCGTGAGAAGAAAATATTCCTTTACTATCAATTAAGAAAAGATAGTAAGATATATTTTATGCACATAAATGACATCTCTTCATCATGTATCATTCTTTATCGCAAGATCTAAATATGGTTCTTGTTTGGCCCTTCTGAAACGATATTTTGTAAACCATATCAGAAGAAAGGTCCTTTGAAGTATAAAATGCAACCGTGCAAGGTAATGACATAGACTTTGTTTGATTGAGTATGTTTATGAGAGGCAGTGGAAAGTGCAATATAATTTCACTGCTACGTTAACGCAGGTTAATATTAATAATCAAAGTTTGTTTATTTGTTTGTTTTGTTGGATTTAACGTCGCACTATTTAATCACGGGCGGGCTCCTGGGTAGAACCACCGACATTCCGTAAGCCAGCTGGATGGCTTCCTCAAATGAAGTATTCAACGTTCGAACCCACACCGGTCAGGGACAAGTGATTCAAAGTCATCGACCTTAACCACTAGGCTACGGAGGGCCTCCTTATTATTAAAGACACTTGATCAAGAAGTATGCAATATTTTTATACGTGTATGTACAATTCAGTTTTATGAAACTACATCTCTAATGGGAAGCAAGATGCAGCATTTGACCACTATCTTGTCATAGAAGCAAGTTCTCTACATAAAGGGATATACTTTATTGATCTTCTTCAGAGAGAACTTCGAGAGATTTATGTCTTCATATGTCGAGAAGAAGAAACACTTTTTTATTTGTTATTGATATAATAAACCAGTAGGGTATATGTTTTAATAACAACCCAGTTGTCTCGAATTTGACAAAGAACTCGGTGTTTCAGTTTGATGTATGTTATAAGTATAATAATATAGTCGTCAAAAGGCCTGTTACATAACTAGCGAAGATCTGTGACAAATATAGATTTCTGTCAAACATGTTTACTGTAATGTCCATTGCCATAACTCAGTTAATTTCTACAATGGTTCAGGAAGAAAAATAGTTCACTTTACGTTCTCGTGGGTCAGGAATGTCTGGCTTAAAATCACGATCTAATAAAATCTGTCCAGTCTAATTTTCCATATCACCTTTTACACTTTTTTTCGCTTCAAAGTTTTCTGCACAATATGTATTAGTTAAAATGTCGGACAGATTATCATACTTAGGCGTTACTTAAGAGAAGGTGGACATGCATTTCCACTGCCATCCGTAAACAAACCCAGTCTCACCGAGTAAGCAATATCATCATTTTGTCATGTTGCACGACCTGTGGAGTTTCCTCTTTTTTTCTGTTTTTCTTACTGAATGTCCCTTTTTATTTGTATGTTGTGTCCGTACCGTTTTCTATGTTTTAAGATAGGACCGTTGTTTTGTTTGTTTGTGGTGCCACACATTGGCCTCACTACCTTAATATCTAATTGTTATGAACCATTTGAATTTTAAATGCTTGTTTGTAAATTTTAGATGACCCATCTCGTCTATTATATGTCAGTTTTTAGTTCACTCTGTTAGCGGTTTGTGACCCTGAATACTCTGCATGTGTCCACGGGTTAAAAACCTTCCGCTGCTGTATCCTGCTTTATTAACGAAAATGTCAACAGAATTCTTACAGACATAGATGTACACGTATACTACCAATAACAGAAAAATATACGTCAAAATGAATATGAAAACAATCTATGATAGTACCATAAAAGTGGTGTTTCCGCAAATATGTATTGGATCGTCACTAGTGTGTGTGTTAAGTTGCGGACAAAATTGGTACAATTCGTAAAATAAATGAAACGAATAAAAAACATTTTCCCACTTGTGAACAGAAAATATTGAAACTTGTGTTCACTCTCTGAAAGGTGTTTCTGTCTTAATCTGAAAGAAACATATTCTCTACAGTTGTTTAATAATATTACATTTCTTACCCCTGTAAAAAGTCATATCGTAGGCATTTCTCTTGTAATGTCAGGACAAACTGTGTCTTTCATTGGGGACACATTAAATTCTTATTGCTAAAGTGGGGTATAAAAGCTATTGAGGATTTTTCTTGATAACGAAATTGGTCGTTACTTCATTTTCATATATATCAGAAGGAAATTACTTATCTATTGTCTACTGGGGATAGCTTAAAATGTCTGAAAATTGAACTGAAGTAGCACATTGTATATGAACTTGTAGTATCATTTCTCGCGTATATCAAACTTCCTCTGCCTAAATGTGTGGTTAAACATGTCAGAAATATTGTATAAATAATATAAGAGCAAAATAAGGTAATAAATTAAACATTTTAAAGGTAACAAATTTAAACATCCAGATTTGAAAGTTAAAGCCCGGCTTATGCAATGGCTATCTAGTTATTTCTTTTGATTAACTATTATACACATCAAAGATTAACTGTTATACATCAAAGATTTTATGTATATTTCAATAAAAATATTTGTCATTCTATATGAATTTTAAAGGTTGATATCCTCATAAAATGTATTTAATTCAGTAGAATAATTATATGAACTTGTTGTATGTAGAGCTGCATGTCATTTGGTAAACATCGCCTATTTGTTTAATTGTATGACACATTTATACTGTGTTTAGCTATATATTTATATTGTATTTACTGTTTAAACCTAGCACACACTACTGTATATACACACAAATATGTGTATTTCTTTATGGCAGTAGATTGGTGCTTCCAATAATCGAAAACATATTTAGTTCAAACTTGTAAATTTATGTGTGTCCAATAATCGGAGACTTATTTAATGCATGCTGCTTTCTGTGTTTGATAATCAAAGTCAAGGTCAACTCAAGTTTGAGTAAAGTCTAGACAAGAATGTGGCATCTCGCCAGTTTTGTTTAATCTATGTGTAAATGATGCAGCCTTGCAACTGCATGCACTAGGGCTTGATATCGATATATGTAATGACGAAAAAATATGCAGTTTACTTTATGCAGATGAAACAGACAGTGCTTCTGGATGAAAATGAGACCGCTTCACCTTGCGTCAAAGGTACCAGACAAACAAACTGTTTATTAATCCAAGTAAAAGTAATATAATGCATTTTCAACCCACAAATATTAGTTATACTCGTAATTGTGTATGTGCAGAAACAAAGGGCTTGGGTCACTTATAGGTTAAAATGGCACAACATCAAATGTTGTTGAAATATTATTATAATGAATGATCAATAACTCAGAATGCAAAATCTCATATTTTAATTCATTTGAAATTGTGCTGTTGCCATGGCAACCGATTGATTTTCTTTATGGAAACATGAAAATCTCTTATAACAATTACATCAGAATGCATAATTAACATTCACATATGCTAAGATATAACCCTAAGCAACGCCTATAATTTGAGGCAAAAAGAAATATGGTTGCCATGGAAACGGAGATAAAAATGAGAATATTTGCTATGTCTTTTTTTATGGAATAAAACCAATTTAGGTCATTCTTTTAGAAAAATAACATATGTAATTTGTTTGTGAAGATCATTATTCATAAATAATACAATATATTTCTGTTGCTATGGTTACAACGGAGTTGCAGTATATGCTTCAATGAGACAACAATGACGTTTTTGCTACGTTATTGAAGAACACTTTCAACATTTACCATTACATGTAAAAATAAAAAAAATTGCATCACTAAAAAGTGTTCTTCAAACAATGTTTTTTCAAGACATAATATAGAACAACAGAAAAATGCTTCCATGGTTACGCAGTTAATTCCGTAAACGTAATACTACATAATCTCATTTAACACACAGTAATAGTTCAAGAAAACTGCCTTATTAAATGTCTTGATCATATTAAAAGAGTTAGATGATACTAACAGCAATAATACATAATTAGGCATAAAACTAAATTGTTTCTAAAATAATCCAATGTATGTTTCACAAATTATACATATACTATGATTTCTGACAGGTTAAATTAATTGTTTATGAAAAGGAAAAATGAACATGATACTGCCGACTGAAATGATTACATGCAGTTTGAATACAACTGAAAATATTCATAGATCTATATAATCCAACTGTCGTGATGAAAACATGTACATTACTACCATATATGTTACAATTATTGTTGAAAAATCTTCCAGTGTTTTAGAGGAATTTCACATTTATACTGTGTTCAGCCTTACATGTATATAGTGTGTCAATATTTAACAAATGCATAGTATTTTAAACTATATGTATCATTTGTTCTTTTTCAAATATATGGAATTTGGGTCTACTACATCTTCAAAAAATCAAAAACACTTTCAAATTAACCAAAATTTCAGAGCTCTTTCTCTGTATAACTTTAAATGTTAAACACTTTTTTCCATTCATTCTTCGTTTTAAATGACTTGAATTATCAATTTAATGGCTTTGACACTCCTGGTTTTGAGCATACATTGCTGTTGCTGCAAATGGGCGCTATTTCATTATACAGGTACCACTGTCGACTGGCATCCAGCTCAGGAATGGTAATACGGTTGGTGAATTTGCCTGTCAAGCCAACCCCCTGCCTAAAATATTAATCTCCGTCTCTGTGTTGAAGTTATAATCCTTCAAGAATACTGTCTATACCAGGTCATGCAGAAGACAATCTGTAATGATAAATGTATCAAATATTTAAGACAAAGAACACATAAGCTTTCCATCAATCCTGAACAACAGCATTCCAAAAGACATCCCACACATAATTACATTAAATAACATTTTAGAATTTTATTACAGTAATAACTTCTTCTCATGAAAAAATTCAACCATCGCATATATTCTACATCAAGTAAGGGCCATGATTTTGATCTCATTTTAACAAATAGTTCTTTAACCTGGTTAAGAAAAAACAGTTACTTTATTAGAATTATGTTATTTCTGTTTAACTTGCTTGCAGTGAGCTAGACACTCTTTAACAACACAAACATAAACAGAAACTGTGGTATTTTAATGTAAGTGGCCTCTTTACAGACATGATCTCTGCAGCAAGTTTTATCAATACTTAATTATTAATAAAAACATAACTGATTAAAGAGGCTCAAGCCAAATATACCTAAACATGTTCAGGACTGAATTCTGTATGCCGGGCCTCAATCAGGTTGTACTCCAAGTCATCATGTAGACCCATCATAACAAGCCACATTCCATAGCTAAAATAACGGGTATATTTAAACAATGAATTCTTAAACAAAAACTTGTAAGTAGCAATAGTGAGTCCTTAGAATATAACATAGCATCACTTTATTAAAACAAATAAATGCCAGCTACCCAGTTTATTTTCTTACATACACACCTAAGTCTTAATACAGTATGTTGTGTAAGTATGCAATATTCAAATTGTAATTCAATGTTTATCAGTGGAGATATTATTTTTCATTTAGATAAAATTATGCACATTATATATAAACTGGAAACTAGTGACTTTCCAAACTGAAGTGTATGAACACACTGTTAAATTAAATATTTCAACATCAAATTCTGTGTGCTTAATAAATATTTTTTTATTTATTGGGAATTCTTACCTTATCACAACACTTTTCTTATTTTGTCCACTACAATTGTCCATATGTAATGAAACATTCTTTTCTCCATAGCCATGATGCTTGAAGTGATGGTGGACCATAGATACCACACTGTTTGCTCCACTTCCAACAGCAGTACTGTACTTTTCATACAAAAACAAGAAAAGTTTATAAGAAATGTATTAAATTCTCATCAAAAATAGAGTGAATCAACACTGACCAAACAGGTCATCCTTTCTTATAGATATTGCTTAACAGTAACTTGTATTTATCAAAATTTAACTGAATTCCAATTCACAGTGCTTATGAAATAGCATCTTTAGTATAAAGCAATGCAGTATTTTCAACCCAATTTCAGGGATTTACAGAAAGTTCAGTGAAAAAAAAAACCCATAGAAATTAGTAATATCAAGTCTTAACAAAACATAACTTCCTTTAGATAATTTTACTTGGCAAAATTTCTGCAAAGGTGTCACTGTAATTCCAATGTAAAATGTGCACTGCAGGCCTGAAGCTTTTATTCATAGAGTCATGATTTGTTTGAAGACTATGGAATTTAATTTAGTGATATATGGAATTTCATAGTTAAAATTGATATTGAAAAAGTGCATTTGAGGATACTGACACTGATATGAATGTAAACACTAACTTCTAAATCTTATACCTGCATGAGGATTCACAGAAATACAAGGGCCCTACTTGCTGAGCATAGTATGGGGTCAGTACTTGTTCAGCACTCAGAAGTCAAAACTGCAGTGAGCCTTTATATTTCTTTCTGCTGGAGGTTATACTGAAAAATATTAAAAAAGAATTTCTCATTTATTTAATAGCCTACCAGCATGCTGTCTACCAGTAATGGCAGTAGTGAGAATGAAAAAAGTAGTTTTTATTGTAATTTGCAGGTAGAATTTTTAAGAAATTTTCAGGTCTATTTTAGTTGCTATAATTACAACAAAAAGTGACAATTTAAAACACCACTTTTCCTGTGTTATTGTACTATAATTTTCAATTTTCATAGATTCCACTGTGCATAATGACCATGTAATTATTAAATTGTTCACATCTGTGACAATTTAAACTGTTCACATCTGTGACAGTTTAAACAATGTACAATATCTTGTAATATTGGGCTATTCCAGAAAATATCCACCTCCTCCCTGTGGAAGCAGTTTTTTTTGGTACAACCTGAGAGGAGGGGAGTGTGTGTGTGTGTGTGTGGGGGGGTAACTTACAGGGGCGTAGCCAGGATTTTGAAAAATGTACGCAGTACGAGGCACGAAGTGCCGATGGGGGAGAGTGTGGGAGGGGGCCTCCCACCGGTGGGGGTCCGGGGAACCTCCCCCGAGAAAATTTTGAAAAAAAAGAACATGAAAAGACGCATTCTGGTGCATTTTAAGAAACGCATATAGCAACCCATGAAGAACTTTAGCATGCTGTGCTGCTTTGACCAAGTCACATTGAGGGTCTTGCATTGAATCCGTCAAAGGATTCAATGTATCTAAGGGACCGCTGACGCAACACAAAGCGACAACAATGTCAAAAGACAGGACAGCCTTTTGAAGGCTTGACGCTGTGGACAGTTTTGGTGTCCATGCCAACTTGAAGGTCAGTAAGTGTTTCTAGAATTGACTTGAAGTGGGTATAGAAAGCAGTGATGCTTTCCGAGTGCTGAGACCACCGTGTTGGGCAGAACTTCTTTAAGGCTTCTCCGTCATCGTTATGAGAGCTATAAACTCCGAGACGTTTCGGAGAACTTGTGATAAAAAACAATACATCCCCAACAACGGTAAACATCGACTGCACAAACGCTACCCTGCAAGCATGACATATTGCTAAGTTTAGACGGTGGTTGCGACAGTGAATATACTTTGCGTTTGGAAATTCTGCAGAAAATCTTGCCTGCACTCAACGGTGACAACGGACATGTTCCCAGCACCGTCGTAACCTTGTCCAACGATAAAGTTTGGGTTCAGGCTGTGTTTGTGTATTTCATCTAGTAGCAACTGGTGTAGTGTTTCACCTGTTGTTTCTGTTGTCTGAACAAATGAAAGAAAATCCTCGTGGAGCACATGCTTCCCGGAACTCTGACGTTCAATATAACGCAGACAAAAAGCAAACTGTTCTGTATTGCTGACATCAGCAGATTCATCTGCAAGAATAGAAAAGTACCTCGCATCTTGGCAACGGTGCACGATAGAGTCCGAAATCTGATTGCCGCATATATGTATGAATTCGTTTTGAATAGAGGGGCTTAAATACTGTGCATGTTTGGGAGAATTTGCTAGATGGTCGTGCAAATCACTGTCTACTTCAGCGCGATAATTTATCAAAGCTCTGAAGTTACTTTTTTCTTCTGTTTTGCCACGAAAGGCTATGTTTTGTTTTCCCAGCAAAACTATTGTTTAACAATAGATGTCAAGGCTTTCTTATTTTTATCGACTTTATTACTGTAAGCGTTCGAGCCAAACTCAACAACACTTTTTTCTTGATTTTGACATATTTTCATGAATTTGTCAGCTTTAGTCATTGCATTACTGTCACGGATCAGGTGATTTTGTATGCATCCCTATAATCCTAGACACATTGCTCCAGTCTACAAGGGGCTTAGCAACGAGAGTGTTTTCAGATGAATTAAAGACAAAACAAAAAAAACAAAGAAAAATATGTGCACAAAAAACACCATTGACTGAAGGACTATACCTTAAATACGGGTAGTTTTCAGTATCAAACACTAGGTCAGGTACACGCCTAGCTGCCCCGCTTTTGCTGTGAGTGCTTTTAGGCTTTACCCAACTCCGCGAAGGCTCAAACCTTGATATTAAAGTCGACATTTTCATGGAATCAGACATCCGGAGTCTTCTTGTGACATCAATGGTTCCAATGTCTAGAAACCGCGCACCCAGGGAGCAAACCGCTGAGTACCCATCATTATGGCAGTGATCTGCCTGAAATTGTTTTGGGGAAGATGTGGACTCTTTGGGAGAAGATTTTGTGTTGTCATCCGAAAATGACTGAGAATTATCAGCAGGAACAGTTGATGAACTTTCACTGTCATCTGGAGTAGAATTTGGGGTTTTAAAACACTGAAAAATGGACTTTTGTCCAGGAAGAGGTCGAGGAGGTTTTCTGGAGCTCATCTCTATCAAAAATATATAGAGAGAGATCTATATAGAGCTCAAAAATGCCTTTGTAATATATATACATGTATATAGATATATATTTATCACATATATAATTTGTAATTTTTACAGAAATTACAAAGTATTAAACAGGCTGGTAACATTGCCCGATCGGGCTTAAGACATAAAAAGTGATATTTCTTGAAAAATCATAAAGATATTTCTTTCCAACTTGGTCCATTTATTAAGCATAACATATGATGCTTATCAAGATAGAAGTAACTTTGTTGCCTTCAGTTTTGTTAGAATTATTTCCCTTTTTCAGATTTTTATGATGCATAATTTTTGATGTTTAAAATAGTTATGTTTTAATGCAATGTTTAAAACAGAAAAGGTTCAATGGCTTTCTATTGCTCCAAACTTGTGCGCCAATACCTTTAGTCTGTATATTTAGGGTTAATACTTCGTTTCTAGTGCAGATGTATGAGCATGTTTTTAAAACTAATATTTCTCTATGATGTTGTAAGTGAAAGCAAAGTAAAATGTAAACATTCATGTACTAGCGCAATAATTTAGAGCATTAGAAAGCCATTGAACCCTTTTTTTGTTTTAAACTTAGCAATAGAACATGTTTTTTGGACTTCAAAGATTATGCGTCATAAAAATCTGAAAAGGGGAAATAATTCTATCAAAACTGAAGGCAACCAAGTTATTTTTATTTTAATTTGTATATTTTGTTATGCTTAATAAATGGACCAAGTTTGAAAAAAAATAACTTCATTAGTTTTCAAGAAATATTACTTTTTATGTCGTAAGCCCGATCGGGCAATGTTACCAGCCTGTTAAAAGTATTTGACAGCAGACAGTCGAATCGAAATGTCAACACTGCTATAGTCAACAAAACGAAGCGGTCTGTCCATTTTGTTTTGCCTCCAATTACGAATAAATTTATAATGAAAATTAACACTTACCATAACAATTATTAAATCCGCCATGCACTTTAAATATCCGCGTATATTCAGAGCAATAACTGCATGTATTCTCTGACCCAGTTTCAGACATGTATCCACCAATAAATCTTTATATCAACCTTCTAAGCAGATGCGTATCAACCTATAAGGATGACTCCGCCTACCTACCTTATTTCGGCTCACCATGTCATTCTGCGGTACTTTGTTAGTTAAAAATGTCTATTATGATTTGATAAATGGTCTGACAATGAATACTGTTTTAGATAGGTAGAAAAAAAAAAACTCCATAGATCTGCTTATAAAGACCCGCAAACTTACTGGAGATAACAGTTAAAACTGTGAAGGCATGGTTAAACATTAAATATCAAACTGAAATAAGGTTGACACCTACCGTACAGGTTGATACGCTATAAAACGTCGAGAGGCGAAGATTTTAGTTGCAAAATTTGCCCCGTTTGTCTTCAGTATAACTGAAATGTCTTAATTTACGTAGCAAAGCGTTTTAAACATACCCAAAAAATAACCAGCATAGTCTTTATAGCATATCTACCGATACGTGCAGCTGCATAATTATCATAGGATAAAGTTTGGACTGATAAACATCCACTGAGATGTATGCACAAGAGTTTTGGGACATATCTACAAAGCACTCCATAATGAAATGGAACACAATTTGAAGACAAATAAATAATACTAGTACATGTGAATAGCTAGTTACAGAAATACCTTTTCTGTTTTCTTCAAACCAGTCTGTGTCTTAGAGATGTCAAGTGACAAAACAGGCCATAATGTAGTAGAATCAAGCTTAAGCCTACAATTACTAAGCTGTCAATGGCTAAATCTAGATAGCAGACCTCCATAGTGAATCAGTACCATTCTGGCATTAATTTCATTAATATTTAAATAATTCAGTGTCCGTAAAATTGTCTCTGATTCAAATACTTTGCCATCTATAGCTGAGGAAACATGGACTGTAATTTTGTACCTTTCCTTCAAACAGGGTTTTTCCAGAAGTAGCTGTCGTACCACCAGAAGAGCCGACTACATCTCCAACCTTCTTCCATTGTTGCACAGTTCTATCCCAGCTGTAGAGTTCAACCTTTCCACTTGCATTGCGTACCATCTTTGTCTGTCCCTCTTTTGTACCTGAACACAGACACACATCTCTTTTCTATCAAACTACATGTATCATTATCACATTGTATTATCATAATACTATGAAATGTCTCTCTCTGTTATCTTAGTTAATGATCTTGTGCATTGTAACATTGCACGTTTTTTTTACTTTTAAACAGGTAAGAAACAAGTGCCTCCTATTGAAACAGAATGTACCATGTCAAAATAATCTCTAAACCTAAATAAATTTATGAACAAAATGGGATAATATTTAAGTAACTTCGGCTGTAAATCTAAAATATAGCCTATCATATGGCAACACAGATGATACTATCCTAAAACTAGAGAGATTTCAACCACAGTCACCTTCTGGTACCTGGAACACATCAAGAAACTGAGACTTCTTATTTTCCAAAGTGTTTGTAATTACAGGATATCTATCATTATTGATAACAACATAATAAATTAACAATTTTCATTTGTCATGTGTTAAGCTAAGTTTAAATTTCATATCTTATCATGGTAGAAAATTTATTCATGCTCTTCAAATATAACTTTGGTTTAGAGATTATTTTGATCATGTGATTCCCCACAGTGATATATGTACACTTTAACTACGCAGCTTATCAAACATTCAGAGGAGTTTTGATCTGACGATTTTATAATCAATTTGCTGACTTAATACCAAAAAAGGTATTTTCTTTCTCATTTTCAAATGTTTTATTTTTCTTCTAATAATCATTTTATAACTTATTATAATTTATTTTCATGGGAATAACTAAAAACAAGAGCTGTCGGAGGACAGTAACGCTCGACTATTCAACAGCCTTGTCAATTGAATGAATACAAAAGTTGAAAAAGGGGCATAATTTTGTAAAATGCAAAGTAGAGGTATTGAACCTCTGTACTGCATGTCATATCATGACAGTGAACAAGTGTGTGAAGCTTCAATCCTTTCCAATTTGTGGATACTGAGATACCAGCTTACATACAAAAACTTAACCAAAAACTGCTAAGTCGAAAAAGGGGCATAATTTTGTAAAAATGCAAAGTAGAAATGTGGGACCTTCACAGTGCATGTTAGATCATGACAGTGAACAAGTGTGCGAAGAATCAATCCATTCCCATTATTGGATACTAAGATATCAGATTACATACAAAAATTTAACCAAAAATTGCTAAGTCGAAAAAGGGGCATAATTTTGAAAAAAAAAAGAGCATAGTTATGGGACTTGATTAGTGCATGTCAGATCATGACAGTGAACAAGTATGTGAAGTTTCAATCCATTCCCATTAGTAAGTACTGAGTTACCAGCTTACATACAAAACCTTAACTAAAAATTTCTAAGTCGAAAAAGGGGCATAATTTTGTAAAAAAGCAAAATAGAGTTATGGAATCTGTGCAATGTAGGTCAGTTTATCACAGTGAATAAGTGTGTGAAGTTTCAATCCATTCCCACAAGTGGTTACTGAGTTACCAGCTTACATACAAAACCTTAACTAAAAATTTCTAAGTCAAAAAAGGGGCATAATTTTGTAAAAAAGCAAAATAGAGTTATGGAACCTGTGCAATGTAAGTCAGTTTATCACAGTGAATAAGTGTGTGAAGTATTAATCCATTCCCACAAGTGGTTACTGAGATATCAGCTTACATACAAAACCTTAACCAAATCGGGACGCGGATGCCGAAGCATGGGCGAGTCCAATAGCTCTACTATTCTATGAATAGTCGAGCTAAAAACCCAAAATGACCATTTTATTTGGCCCTGAATTTATGAATGATAAAATCATTCATTGGCTCTGAGTTAAATGGATTGGTGCAACCACTAAATATGTAGGAAAAATAATCTCCGAGATTGCAGTAAAACCTGTGCTAAAGACCACCTCCAAATAAAGATCACAATTTATTAGAAATGATTATAAAAGGCAATATTTCTATTCTAGTTAACCATAAAAATTAATAATGTAAACACTTGTGATAAGAAACTCTGGTCGACAAAAACACTTTTTTCATTTCCTAAAAGTGTTTTCTACACAGATTTAAAGATAAATGTATTTTAAAACGCTATGACCGCTGAATAAAAGGCACATAATAGACTCACATTGGGCGAATCTCAGGATTTCTCGCAAAGTCCCGAATTTTCAAAACGAGATACAGATTGCCAGGTAGGAACCACTGGCACCAGACCAGAAATAAACTAGAGATGCTTTTGAGAAAAGCGCATGTCTCCCACAACTGCCTAATCATCTAAATAGTAAGTCAGTCTTTATATACTGTTTACTAAATCCCCATGTGCATGCGCTTTCTTGACATCAAAAGGACGCCTATACTAGGCGCCGGTTTGGGGGTAAAACTGCGCAAGAAATCTAAGATTTGGTAATTCAAGGGCCATAATTCCAAAGTGCCTAGGCCGATTTGGCTAGTTATCGAACTTGGCCGAGCACTTATTGGCAGACACATTTTGTTGAAGTTTGGTGAAGATCGGATGAGAAATATTCGACTTAGAGTGTGGACAAGCTTTGTGACAGACAGACACACACACAGAGACAGACTGGAGTAAATCAATATGTCTCCCACACCACTGTGTGGTGGGAGACATAAATATCTCTGTAAATATTATACCCTACTCCTAGGTATAATAATTATAAGAACCATTGTTATGAACGGGAAAATGCACTGACCCATTTCAAGCGTACGTTTCTCACATAAAACGCGCAGTTTGATGAAAGGGTACCAAACATTTTGAACAAGCGGTAATTTATCTTCCACTGTGCACCAGTCATATTGTGTCAATATTTCATATTGCAGAGATACTCCACATTTTTTATGCTTTCACCAGCGTTAGGCCATAATTAAAATATTGTTTGTTTGCAGTGCTCCGACTGACCCAAAAAAATTTTTTAGGCAGTTCAGGGGGGCAAATTTTTTTTATATATACTTTCATCCTTTCTGATGCAAAATGCATTTTTAGCAGACGTTTTCCTTTTCGTTTTTTGATATAAAGCAGATCGTACACGATCTTACTGCCGTCTTCGCGCGTGTTTCGGAAGTCTCAAGTTCCGATCCGAGTGAGAAAGTCGCTTAGACATCTTTACTTAGTCTTTCTCACATGATTTTAAGGTGACCTATGTATATTTGATAAACAATTTTCCAATAAACAAATGTCTCGGCGATATATGACCTTTTGTGTCGGTTCGCCATAAATCCCAACTCATTCTTTTAATAAACAATGTTGTCCGACACGACGCCACGGACCTGACCAATGAGTCAGTACACATGGCCACGGTCTAAAAGTTTATTCTGATTTTCTGTTGATTAGTTTCAACATTTAAAAGTTTATAAATTAAACAGACATCTGAATTTTTTATTATGCACCAGAATAATCGGCAACTTGAATGATTACTATTCACATTTTTATGTATAATTTAAAACAAGAGGGTCATGATGACCCTAAATCGCTCACAAGTAATAATATTATGAGCCACATGTTTCAAATGGCAAACTGATGCTATAATATTAGAAAGTAGGTCAAATCCATGATAACTGAATTTAAGATCGGTATGACAAGTGACCACCGGGGCAGGGCCTCTTTTCACCCCAGGACCATTATTTGAACAATCCTGTTAGAGTCCAATAGGCAATGATACATACCAAAGATCAAAGGCCTAGGCCTTGAACTTTCAGACAAGAAGATTTTTTTTCCCTATATAAGTCTGTGTAAAATTTGGGACCCCCGGGTCAGGGCCTCTTTTCACCCCAGGGGGAAAATTTGAACAATTTTGGTAGAGGACCACACGGCATTGCAACAAACCAAATATCAAAAGCCTAGGCCTTGAAGTTTCAGACAAGAAGATTTTTAAAGTTTTCTCCTATATAAGTCTATGTAAAACTTGGGATCCTCAATGCTGGGCCTATTTTCACCCCAGAGGCACAATTTGAACAATCTTCACAGAGGACCACAAGGCAATGCTACCCCACCCCTCTGGTGCCGGGCCTCTTTTCACCCTAGGGTAATAATTTGAACAATTTGGTAGAGGACCACAAGGCAATGCTACATACCAAATATAAAAGGTCTCGGTCATGTGGTTTCAGACAAGAAGATTTTTAAAGTTTTTCCTATAGAAGTCTATGTAAAACTTGTGACCCCTGGGGCGGGTTAGGGCACAATCTGAACAATCTTGATAGGGGACCATATGATGATGTCACATGCCAAATATCAAGGCTCTACATCTTGCGGTTTTGGATAAGAAGATTTTTAAAGTTTTTCCTGCTTGCAATTAAATTCTGTGAAAAATTTTGAAAGTGGACCACCCAAGGATCATTCTTGTGAAGTTTGGTGAAATTCTGCCCTGTGGTTTTCAAGGAGAAGATTTTTTTAGATAATGTTGATGGACACACGGCTGATGACAGACATTGAGCAGTCACAAAAGCTCACCATGAGCTTTTGGCTCAGGTGAGCTAAAAATGCATATTAAGTACTTTTAATTTATTATAAATCAATGGTTTTCTACATTACTGGCATAGTCTGCCAACTGAATACTTTAAAATTATTATCAAAATATCCTTATGACTGAGTTATAAAAATCATTTTAATTTTCATTGGTTACAACTGTACATTAAAAGCAATTTTATAATCAAAATATATTGATTTAAATATAAATAGGGATAATGCACTTCGAAACAAAAAGCTACGTTCAATAAATGCTTGATGCACCCGGTGGCATCCTTGTCAATACAAAGCAACCTAAGTCCAAAACGAGGTCAAGGTCAAACTGAGGTTAGGTGATGTTTGAAGATGAGGAATGGTCACAGGTTACATCTGTATTAGTATCAATTCATTCTTGTAAGCGGTATTAATGCTAGACAAAACAGTCCCATTTGGTTAACCAAGAGATGGCCCATATAAAGCAACCTAAGTCCAAAATGAGGTCAAGGTCAAGGTCAAACTGAGGTCAGGTGATGTTTGAAGATGAGGAATGGTCACAGGTTACATCTGTATTAGTATCAATTCATTCTTGTAAGCGGTATTAATGCTAGACGAAACGGTCCCATTTGGTTAACCAAGAGATGGCCCATATAAAGCAACCTAAGTCCAAAATGAGGTCAAGGTCAAGGTCAAACTGAGGTCAGGTGATGTCAGAAGATGAGGAATGGGCACAGGTTACATCTATATTAGTATCAATTCATTCTTGTAAGCAGTATTGATGCTAGACGAAACGGTCCCATTTGGTTAACCAAGAGATAGCCCATATAAAGCAACCCAAGTCCAAAATGAGGTCAAGGTCAAACTGAGGTCAGGTGAAGTCTGAAGATGAGGAAAGGTCACAGGTTACATCTGCGTTAGTATCAAGTCATTCTAGTAAGGGGTATTGATGCTAGACGAAACGGTCCCATTTGGTTAACCTCGTATGGACGGATGAACGGACGGACGGACAGGATGATCACTATATGCCTCCCGCATCAGTAGATGCCGGGGGCATAAAAACAATATGGGAAATGAATAGGCATATTGAAATATCAACTACAATTATAATTTGTGAAGTGGCGGATATCCCCTTCTACAGTACAAAAGCATTCTGTACCAGTACATACCTGTTCTCCGCAAGTAACTGCCAACTTCCCTGAATGAATTATCAGAGGTGGAGGACAAATGATTTCAGACACCATGTCTTTTATCAAATAGTCATTGAGAACATACGCCCAGCACGGGGATCGAACTTGCGACCCTGTAGACCAATGCTCTCCCTACCAAGTGGGCGGGCTAGGATTAAGAGCAAGACTACATAATTATATTATAAGATTGAGAGCCAGTCTATATAATTGTATTGCAGAATGATTTTATTTTTCAGAATGTTTCATCAACCTGGTTATATCGAGAATGTGTCACTAAGACTGTCAGAGGTTCTTGCTGATATTGGAGTGGATGAGAGGATTGTTCTTAAGAGAAGAAAAACATTCCTGCTGGGTGAAACTATGTTTACAATACCATACAAAACAGTTGATGTGCCTGGTTCATCATACTTCTTAGGCAGTCAGTGTGAGGGTACTACGACAACGGGACTAGACTCAGATATTGACAATCTTCTCTGTCATGATGACTTCAATATAATACAAGACTGGGCTGACTGGGAACCTGGTGTATACAATTACTTGATGATCCAAGATGAGACTGTATCACCCGGCTGTCTGCTTCAAAATTTGCGAGATGATGCTCATTTTCCAGAAGATGTACCTAATGAACACCACTTCAGAGACGGAACAGGAAGAATATTGTTAAGGAACACATCCCTGACTGCATTAAGAGCCCAGGCTAATCAAGTAGGAGTAAGACATGGTCCCGCATATGCACAACAAGGGTATCCTGGGTTTAAGGATGTAGACATTGTTGATGCTTTACCCTGTAGGTCATGGCCTCTACAAGCTAGGCAATGGTTAGACCAGCAAGGTGTAGGTCAGTGGCCTTCAGATCACATGAAGAGATACTGCAGAAACACTGGATGTTTTGTAGTAGCTGTTGGAAGCAAGGACAGTGAATACGAAGATCTTGAATGGAGAATATCAACATCTCTAGCAGAAAGGTGCTTAATGTTTAATCTCAGTATGGCACAGATTCGCTGTTATATTTTGATGAAGATGATACTAAAAACCTTCATCAAACCACACTTTGAAGACACAATTTCAAGTTTCATGTGTAAAACAGTTCTGTTCCACTGTATAGCAAATACATATTCTTATGTCTGGAGAGAAAATAACTTACTTGTTTGTCTGTCATTGTGTCTACTGGCCCTGTACAACAGTATTCTCAATGAAAATTGTCCTCACTTTATCATACCTGGAAACAACTTGATGAGAGGACATATACCTCATAAATATAAACCACACATTCTTGAAATACTGCACCAAATTATAAACAGTAGAGGAACATCATTACTGGGTATCAAATGTGATGATCTTGGTGAAAGAATTCAGCTGAAGATTAGTCATTTGCCCTCTGTCAAAACAAGTGACTGGATTTCAGGAGGCTTATTACTAACAGCTGCAAACTACATTTACGATGCTTTAAGCATTTATCTATTTTGGACAAGAAACAGAAGTTATAAAGTGGCCATGCAAACATATATTTTCAAACTAGTCTGTATTTTTTATCAATGCCAAGGAGTGGAAAAAACATTTTGCAGCCTTCTTGCACCACAGTTCTGTACAACTCTTGGATCTTTGCTTGCATCCAGCAGCATTCGACAGTACAATTCTATATCAGCTGAAGCTCTTAACTGGATCTCACTGGGTCTGAACACAGATGTCTCTTCTAGTAAACTGAAGCTAGCATCCATGTTTTACTGTATAGGGGATACTCAAAGAACAGAAACTGTTCTCAGAGGTATTGAAGCAAAGTATGATCTAAACATCGTTGAGCCTGTTTGTAAGTGTCATGATTTCATCCATCAACCTCCAAGAAGAGGATTCAATGCAATATGTGACAATCATAATGAAGAAGCTATACAGTACACTACAGCATTCTGTGTCAAATTTCTGCCATGTGAAAAAAACTGTGTTCCACATGAACTAAGATATGAAATGTTTAGATCTACACAAGAGGAACGTGCTTTCAGAGGGTTAGGAGACTACTGGATGGACTGGGCTGTGGTAGATTCCCTCCCTTACCTCTACTTCCTACAATACAAGACCTACAGCCATCTTGGAAGACAAGAAGATAAACAAAGAGCCCTTTCCAAACTTGCCAGGACCATTGATCAGGAACCAAACCTTGGTCACAGGGAAACAGCACTGAATCTACTAGGACAGTGTATGGAACAAGAGGAACAGACTGTGGTTGCTTTACATTGTTACTTGTTGTCCCTAAATCTACGGGAAAGAAACAATGTTGCCAAGTTTCATATCTGCAGACTTTTATCAAAAATGGCAAATAACCTGTAGCCTGATGGCAGCAAATGGTTTTGCCTTGGCGACCAGAGCAGACTGCAGACCAAGGTCAGCCTTCACAACTAATAAAAAAAACAAAAAAGGTCCATGTAAGGAAGTTCAAGTTGAAATTCTGTTCAAGTTATGCAAACTCATGCAGCCAATGAAAATATTTTACAGGCATCTTTTACTTAAATATTTATCTTATCTTTAGATATTTACTTTAAATGTAGAGAATCCTCATCAAATTTATTCAATTTTACTTAATATTTAAATTAATTGTATACGCAGAGCTACATTCATCATTAAATGTCATGCTGTTACAGTCCGTTGTAACATAAAAAAAAACACCTTCAGTTTTTTTGCAGTAATACACATTTATACTTTGTTTAGCTATAATAGGGTGTACTTTTTTAAATGTACATACTATTCTAAACCTAATGTAAAGCATTGTTAATACATTTGTATTTATAAACATGTAAATAAAAAAAACTTCATGTAGTAATAGTTTATGTTTTCAGTAAGTGCAACAAGAGCTGTCCGTAAGACAGCCAATGCTCAACTATTCGAAATGTTGTCCAAGAAGCAGAGATACTACCCAAAATATCAAAATATCTAAAAAAATTTCAATCCAGTACCTGCACTGGTAAACTTTAACAATGTTAACCAGATGTTTTAAGTTCTAAAGGGGACATAATTAAACCATAATGCATGTCAGAGTTATGGGACTTCATGCAATCAACTAGTTTTATAAACCCGAAGGCATATGTGAAGTTTCAACTTAATATCTGCATCACTGTGACCATCATTGACCTTTGACCTTCCGATTCCAAAGTCGAACCTGACCTGTATTTTCTGTTGTTACACCAGTTCTGTGTACCAAAAATTATTTAAATAGGTCAAGCCTTTCATGAGTTATCATCCGGAAACCATGAAAACCAACGGACCGACAGACAGATCAACAAGCTCACTCCTATAATATACCCCCGCCAAACTTTGTTCTGTGGGGGTATAATGATCAAAAGGCAATATCACAATGGTTGACCTAGTGACATAGCTTTTGACCTCAGGTATCTCAATGTCTCCTAAACCATAAATTACGTCAACGTTAAGGCTTTATTACACTAGTGTATTATCATTTTTAAATAATGGCTTTATTACACTCCCGTGACGTCAAACATGTGATAAAAAGATTTATCAGAAGATCAATTTGAAAATGTGACTAGTGTTAACAAGATTTTTTTCATGTTCAGCCCTTATGATTTAGTTTTTAATTCAGATAACCCAGTTTCAAAACTGACCAACATTTCGTAGAGACAAACTTTCTGACATTTAGTTTTATGAAAATCAGGTAGAAAACATAGCCTCTATAGTGTTTAAAATTCTATGAACAGACCTTGTGGCATAGTTTTTGACTCTAGACCCAGTTTTCGAACTCATCAGAGGTATTTTATTGCGGGGAAACATTCTGACCATGTTTCATTAAGACTGAACCAAAATTATTGTTTGTTTGTTTTGGGTTTAACGCCATTTTTTAACAGTATTTCAGACATGTAACGGCAGGCAGTTAACCTAACCAGTGTTCCTGGATTCTGTACCAGTACAAACATGTTCTCCGCAAGTAACTGCCAACTTCCCCACATGAATCAGAGGTGGAGGACTAATGATTTTAGACACAATGTTGTTTATCAAATAGTCACGGAGAACATACGCCCCGCCTGAGGATCGAAGTCACGACCCCGCAATCCGTAGACCGACGCTCTACCTACTGAGCTAAGCGGCCGGGGTTCCAAAATTATTACCTTTAGCAAGGTTTTTTTCTTTCTTTTGTCGTCAAAATTATTACCTTTAGCAAGACAACAAAAAAAAAGTAGCTGATAACTGACAATGAACATCTAACGGCCGACACAGGTACCACAAAAACTCACATTCTTCAGATGAGCACAGGTTTAACCCCGACATTTTGTTATAGCCGGGCTCTGTGGAATTATAGCCGGGTACACTTTTCAGCTGTTTATCGCGATAAACATATTATTCATTTAAGTAGATTTAGGTGATGAATTATAAGAATATTATGAAACAGCTTCTGAAACTGTAGCATATTTATCAAAGGTAGGTTAAGTATGTAAAAGAATAAATCATGAAGAATTCAATATGAGAATCATTATTTAATATTTTCTACTTGATTTTCTTTTCCAAGCCTGGTTTAAAGAAAATATGCATTGTGATTTTTTTCTTGCATTAATTGAGTATTTACAGAAGCATAGCAATTTTGAGAGGAACTATCTCCAATACGTCTGTGTTTTGTGTTTAAATTGAATCTGCTGCTGATTTCATGAAAGAATATTAAAGTAAAAGTGATTTATTATCAAATTATTGACGTTTTCTACCTTCTCCAATACTGTGCATTGACTTTAATGTCCCAATTTTAGCTGTTCGAAATATCCTGAACTTTGGGTACGATTTTTCCCGGTTTTCGCCAATAGCAGTTGCAATTTTGCAAGTTTTGCAGCTAGTTTTATTGAAATATCCTTGCTATTACTTGCTGGATATGGAAAGTACAAATTAATGGTTCGGCATGTTCTACCAGCGTCCGTTATTTTTTTGGTTGCAACTGAACAGATACGTCAATTTCTGCCGACCTATTTCATTTTAAATTATTCCAAAATTAATTGCATACAATATCAACATTTGTTAGACATATAAAAGTTCTTAAACTCTATTTCTTCTCAAAACAAAATGTGGTTTGCAATAAAATCGTCATACACAAAAACGAAAGTACAATTTGACAGTTTGCGGTAAAATAAGCAGATTGTTTGTAACACTGTCAGTGACGACGTTCTGCAACTATATCATTATCAAGTTTGCCTGCAGGCATGTGCAAAACTGCTTACTATCGATTGGTTATGTTTATAGGTGATAAAATGTATACATGAAAA
Organism: Mercenaria mercenaria; assembly: GCF_021730395.1. Taxonomy (NCBI): domain Eukaryota; kingdom Metazoa; phylum Mollusca; class Bivalvia; order Venerida; family Veneridae; genus Mercenaria; species Mercenaria mercenaria. Next base: position 99,521,894 of record NC_069363.1, read on the forward strand.
TTTATATATTGAAATTTTAAACCGGGGCGCTAAGATATTTTAGCCGGGCACCGCGCCCAGCAGAAAGGGCCTGGGGAGAATCCTGGAGCTAAAAATATTAGAAATCTTGATAAAAAAGTATGATTAATTCCAAAGGACAATTATTTTCAAAAAGAGTCCTATTGTACAATGGAAGTGTATCACAACCTTTCCTCATTTTAAGGCAGAAATACCTACCAGGATTATTAAGTGCCTCTGGACCTGGTAATTGCTCTGGTTTGATATCTTGAGGAACCTGTGAGGCTGCTATTTGATCATCATAGGCTTTCAGTTCCTCTGTGGAGGCAATTCTCTTTGGATCATTGGTAAACACTCGTATAGTACCATCACTGAAATATATATAACTGAAGATTTAACTGACCAGCAGACAGAGAAAAGTAAAGATAATATGGGTACATTTTATCTGTAGTAAAACAAATATACAGGTCCAGGTATCTGACGTGGGTAGAAATCTTGATTTTCGAAGTCGGCTAAATGGCTTCCTCACATAAAGAATTCTACACCCATAGTGAGGTTTTGAAACAATGGAAAGGAAGATAGTGTAAAACATGTACAATAATTATTTTTAAGTTTTGTTAATACAGCCCCTCTACATAATGATGGTTTTCATACTGACTTTTTGTCAGTCCAATGATAAACTAGTAACGACCTTAATCACTTATTATATAATCAATGAAAAAATAATTTTGCTTAGTCAACTAAGTGACAATAAGTAAGTACCTGGCACCAGATACTATATCTCCGTTAACTAGAGTACACACAGTCCATATAGACAATGTAGGATGTGTTATGGTCTGTGTATTCTCTCCATTACGCCAAACCCTCACTGTACGATCCTCTCCACTGGTCACAAAATCCTGACCATTCGGTAAAACAGCAATACTATAGACAAAGTTCTCATGACCATAATAGACCTGGAGACAGTCACCAGACAGAAGCCACCGCCTGATTGTAGCATCATTAGAACAGGAGAGAAACTCACTACCCTGTGTTACTGCTAGACCACGCACACAATCCTCGTGCCCTGGAACAATGATATACATATATGTTTAACATACAAGACTTTCTGGAAAAGATGAGTTTGGCAGAAGCAATTTTAAATAACTATTTACAGATATAAAGATATAAATGTACATCATTATCATAAATTTTGTCTTTAAAAGAAGTTCATTTCTGTCAAACATTGGACAAAATTGTAGAAGATATTGTCATTGATTGACTGGTTTTTTGCCTATATTGCCATGAGTGCTATATTCTTTATGACAATAACATTTTTTACTTAGATCTTCATTTATATGAAAGAAAAATTAAACAGCAACCTTTATCATGTAATTTTGGACAATTAAGATATTTACAGTACTACTGGATTTAACTTCATTAAAGCAACTGATATAACTACCTTTGATTGTGTTTACACACTTGCCGGCCTTCCATACTTTGATTGTTTTATCAGCTGAGCCAGTCAACATTGTACCTTGTTCCGGCATTATAGCCACAGCCCATACTGCTGACTCATGACCTAAATATTTCAAAATTTAATGTAATTTTTGATAAGAAAATTTTATGAAATTAAACCATTTTGGGTAAAATGTTAACTTTAAACACATAACAATAGAGTCATGAAGGCCCTGTGTCACTCACAAGCTTTACTTAGATCTAATTAAGACAATCATTCTGATCATGTTTCATGGACATCAGTTAAAAAATGCGTCCTCTAGGGGGTAAAAAAAATGTTTTACTATGATTTTGCATAGTGACCTAGTTTCAAGCATTAATTTACCTAGACTTTATATTGACAAACATTCTCAACATGTTTCATGAAGATCAAGTTCAAAATGTAACCCATAGAGTGTTAACAAGATTTTTCTATAATTTGATCTTATGGTCTACTTTTCGACCTTGTATGAGCTAGTTTCAAAAGTGTCGTAGACATCATTAAGGCAAACATCTGACTATGTTTCAAACAAAACAGAATTGTCCCCTCAAGTGTTTACAAGATATTTCTATTATTCAACTTAAATAGCAACCTCTTAAAGACCCACCATGACCTAGTGACCTACTTTTTTCACCCACAAAATCTTCATGAAAATCATTCTTATGATACAGGTAATATACAGCTATACTACAAGTTTTCAGGTGGACAATTTAGGCCCTTCCTGAATAAATGTGTTTTGACAACTTCATCTGCAAGTTTGTTCAGTCAATCTCTTTACAGCATAGTTTCAAAAATGTAGAATAACTAGCTTACACTGTAGAAACAAAATGTAATAGAAAGTTAACTAAATACACTGATTTCTGTACATATTGCTGAAGTAATTCAATAAAATGTTAAGACATTACACACATAAAAGTCATTGTCTTGGCTTAATCTATATCACTGTCAATTTGTAACTAAATACTTGTTTATCTAATTTTTTTTCATGCAAATCATGTATATAGTGGACGCAACTTGACCCCGATGGTTGACCTTTGCATTATAATACATAATGAGGCACAACCTATTATTGAAAAGGTGTGTACGTAAAACGAGCTTCACGAGAAAAAGGAAATATAATTTTGTGTAAATATAAATTAGTGTATTGGAAAGTTTTAACTGATCAAACGTAAGTATATATACTTTAATACTGCACTGTATACAAACTATTTCCATATAAATATACACGGCTACCCTAAGCACCCTTGATTTCTATAATGAAATAACCGATATGAATAATCAGCGTAAGGTCAACCATCGCGGTCAAGTTGCGTCTACTATAATTACCATCATGGAAATACAAAAGAATACAGTTATTTTGTGGTGCCTCTTTAAGGTGTTAACCGTATATCTGATGAGAGATTGACAAATGAGGGAAGACAAGGGGTATCAAAATTGCTCACCTTGAACAAAAAAAAAACAAAAAACAATTTCCTATACATTTTAGTATCAATTAAATAACCTGAAGTGTCTTCTAGAAAACATGTATCTATGAGTTACACCATCATTATATTTCCATAAAAGAAAAGTTATAAGAGCCTACCTGTTATATTGACATATAGCATATCTATTGGAACAGTTTCTAATTTAAATACTTCAATTTATTAAGTAAATTTTGAGTAAAAGCAAGAAAACTTTAACAAAATGAAACTGAAACCGTAAAACTTTAATTCAGTCAGAAGTTTCATTTTTTTTAGAATCTGCACCACTTCTATGAAATACTTAATAATTGAGCCACGCCATGAGAAAACCAACATAGTGGCTTAGCGCCCAGCATGGATCCAGACCAGCCTGTGCATCTGCGCAGTCTGGTCAGGATCCATGCTGTTCGCTCTCAAAGTCTATTGCAATTAGAGAAACTGTTGGCAAACAGCATGGATCCTGACCAGCCTGCGCGGATGCGCAGGCTGGTCTGGGTCCATGCTGGTTGCAAAGCCAGTATGTTGGTTTTCTCATGGCATGGCTCAATTTTACCTTCCAGTGTCATCACACATTTCTGTGAGAGCCATACTTTAGCTGTTTTATCCCAGGAACCACTCAATAATGTACCAAACTTTCCAGAAGCAAGGGAACACACTGAAATAAACAATACTAAAAATTAAACATGTATTTTCATTTACTTTACAAAAGAGCATACCTCCATAAATAAGCTCTTACACTAGTGACAATACACCAGATAGTAAAACATAATACATAAGGTAAATCAGTACACATGTACTCTATAACTTGTCTAAAGTCAAAGTACCAAGACTTCAACTTTTAAGGGCACAACTTGGCAAACTGTAAAACAAAAATCTACTAAATCTGTCCATTTTTGCAGGATTAAGATTGATGTCCATTTTGGTAGGATTTATGAGAAAAGCATTAAAAGCCATACTTCAAATTATTTAAACAACAAAACAAGGAGCTGCATTCAATAAACGCTTGATCCCCCCGGTGGCATCCTTGTCAATACAAAGCAACCGGAGTCCAAAACGAGGTCAAGTTCACGGTCAAGGTCAAACTGAGGTCAGGTGATGTCTGAAGATGAGGAATGGTCACAGGTTACATCTGCATTAGTATCGGTCCCATTTGGTTAACCTTGTACAAATGGACAGGACAATCACTATATACCTCCCGCATCAGTAGATGCCGGGGGAATAAAAATTACAAGAGGATCATGATGACCCTGGATCACTCACCTGAGTAATATGAGCCACATGTTTCAAATGGCAAAATGATGCTAAAATATTATGAAGGTAGGTCAGTAGCTCACATTCATGGTAAATGAAAGTCAATTTTAAGATCAGTGTGCAAAACTGTACATGTCATCCAAATTTTAAGGCTGTATCTTAAAAAACAAGAAACTAAAAATGTAGGTCAGTAGGTCAAGGTCACAGTCAAGTGATCCCTAATCGCTTGGGTCATCAGGTAATTATAATTAAACATTCTAGGAAATATGATCCGATAATTTTTGGAGTATTTTTTCCTGTATAACTCATCATTATAACAAGTGACCCCCTGGGCAGGGCCTCTTTTCACCCAAGAGGCATAATTTGAACAAACTTGTTAGAGATCCACCAGGCAATGCTACATACTAAATATCAAAGGCCTAGGCCTTGAACTTTCATATAAAAAGATCTTTATTTCTTTTTCCTACATAAGTCTATGATAAACTTGGTACCCCAAGGTCAGGGCCTCTTTTCACCCCAGGGACATAATTTGAACAATTCTGGTAGAAGACCACAAGGCAATGCAACATACCAAATATCAAAAGCCTAGGCCTTGCAGTTTAAGGCAAGAAGATTTTTTTTTATAGTTTTTTCCTAATGATATATCTATGTAAAACTTGAGACCCATGAGGCAGGGCCTCTTTTCAACCCAGGGGCATAATTTGAACAATTTTGGTAGAGGACCACAAGGCAATGCTACATACAAAATATCAAAAACCAAGGTCTTCTGGTTTTAGACAAGAAGATTTTTAAAGTTTTTTCCTATATAAGTCTATGTAAAACTTGTGACCCCCCGGGGCGGGCCTCTTTTCAACCCAGGGGCATAATTTTGCCTGATAGAGGACTATAAGATAATGTCACATGCCAAATCTCAAGGCTCTACGCCTTGCGATTTTAGACAAGAAGATTTTTAAAAATTTTCCTTTCGGTTGCAATGGCAACCAGAGTTCTGCATGGAATTATATTCTTTGAATAATTTTGAAAGAGGACCACCCATGGTGAAGTTTGGTGTAATTCTGTCCAGTGGTTTTCAAGAAGAAGATTTTTTTATAAAATGTTGACGGACGCACGACAGATGACACACGATGGACATTGAGCGGTCACAAAAGCTTACCATGAGCCTTTGGCTCAGGTGAGCTAAAAACAATAAAATTAACATTTCCACATTTCCATCCCCCTCCCCCCTCAGTTACCTGTGCTACTGTGTCCTTCAAGTGTATATAGTGGCTGTGGTGAATCAAGTGTGAAAGCTAGAATGGTTGAATCATTACTGCCAGTAAATATAAGTCCATGTGGATGTTTGTCATCTGGAGGTAAGCAGCAAACACTTGCCACAAAATTACTGTGTCCACTCATACAGTGACCCTCTTGAAAACCATTTTCTCCTCTGAAATTGAAACACAGCATTTAGTCACCCATGCAAACAATATAACACCACACATTACGAAAAACATTCATTTTACTTAAATGAGTGTTTGAAAAGTTACATCTTGAAAGCAAGTTCGAAGATCATGTGTAAAGGGCCTGCTAGGGAATCGAACTTTTACAGCAAGACTAGATTATACTTTCATGCAAATTTTCAGAGCGTTTGTTTTTGCAGGTTGGTCGGGAGACAGCAAACAAAGCCAATTTCAATTTTGGCCCTGCTGATGACACTAAATTGCAGAAACAATTACAAAAAAAAACAACACAAAATATATATTCAAACGAGAGCTCACAGAACACGAAATGCCACCCCCTTGATGTATTCAGTAACTGCGCTAATACTAACGCATTCTCTAGTTATTTGGCCAAAAAATTTCTTATGTTCTAGGTCAATGTGACCTTGATGACCTAAAAATCAGAAGGGGTCTCAGGGGTCTAGCTAGGTCCAATTTTTGGGTGAAGCTAGTTTAGTGGGGTGACATTATGGAGAAGTGGGAAGACTTCTTCAATTTTTTACTTCTACCTCTCAATGCTGCTGAGTGATTCTCTACCTCAATGCTGTTAAGTGATTCGAAAGGTGGCTATAATTTTCTAGTTTCTTAGTAAGTTCTAGATAAAAAAAAACATTGATGTGACCATTCATTTTCTTAGTTACAAAATTTCCAATACAAAGGTTATTGTTTCATTACAAAATTCTGAAACAAGAGCTGTCTCCATAGGATGACACATACTCCCGATGGCACTTTGAATGAATAGTTATGGCCGATGTTAGAGTTTAGGACCTTTGACCTACAGACCTGGGTCTTGCGCGCGACACGTCGTCTTACTGTGCCACACATTCATGTGTAGTTATTTTAAAATCCATGCATGAATGACAAAGATATGGACCGGACAAGCCCATCAATGCACTATCATGAAATATGACCTTTAACGTCTAAGTGTGACCTTGACCTTTGAGCTACAGACCTGGGTCTTGCGCTCGACACGTCGTCTTACTGTGGTACATATTCATGCCCAATAATTTTAAAATCCATGCATGAATGACAAAGATATGGACCGGACACGCCCATCAATGCACTATAATGAAATATGACCTTTAACGTCTAAGTGTGACCTTGATCTTTGAGCTACAGACCTGGGTCTTGCGCGCAACATGTCGTCTTACTGTGGTACACATTCATGCCAAGTTATTTGAAAATCCATCCATGGATGACAAAGATATGGACCGGACACGCCCATCAATGTACTATCATGAAAAATGACCTTTAACGTCTAAGTGTGACCTTGACCTTTGAGCTACGGACCTGGGTCTTGCACATGACACGTCATCTTACTGTGGTACACATTCACGCCAAGTTATTTGAAAATCCATCCATGGATGACAAAGATATGGACCGGACACGAAAATTGCGGACAGACCGACAGACGGTTCAAAAACTATATGCCTCCCTTCGGGGGCATAAAAAAGTTGTTTTCAACAAATCAAGCTAATGCTGTAATTTATCTAACCCGCAGATTTTTGGTTATATCTTGTTTGAATGCAAGACGAAAGTGTTTATTATTAACATCGAGTTCCCACTGTTTTTGGTTTTGTTTGTTTGTTTTGGGTTTAACGCCGTTTTTCAACAGTATTTCAGTTATGTAACGGCGGGCAGTTAACCTAACCAGTGTTCCTGGATTCTGTACCAGTACAAACCTGTTCTCCGCAAGTAACTGCCAACTTCCCCACATGAATCAGAGGTGGAGGACTAATGATTTCAAACACAATGTCATTTATCAAATAGTCACGGAGAACACACGCCCCGCCCGAGGATCGAACTCGCGACCCCGCGATCCGTAGACAGACGCTCTACCTACTGAGCTAAGCGGGCGGGTTACTGTTTTTGGTGAACAGTATCTCACTCAAATAAAACTGAAAGTAAACTGTATAAACTAGAAATACACATTCAAATTTATCGATGAAGGTAGATTTAACATGGTTAATACTTTACATGTAGTTCTTCTGGCCGTTCTTTTACCTCAGATACCAAATAATTGTGTACACTTCCTACACAATGCATGGTTAATCAACAGTTTCTTTATAAAACATTGTTTTTTTGCACTAGTACATGCTGACAATTAAAACGCAAAATTTCAAAGATGTAATCGCGGCGCTAATTGGCTCTGGTGTATCGGATAATTTGATTAGCTTTCACACTTCTCATGAAAATCTTGCAAGTACCTGAAGTAGGCGGAGCTTTAATTAGGCTACTGGCGTGTGTTTGTGTATTCAACACTCGTTTTTACACCATGCAAATTGTCAACAGTCTGGATAGCCGTGATTAGTGAATGCTGATTTAAGAAAATCAGGTGACTTGCATTTCGCTTTGAGGTTAGACTTAAGCGAAGTTTAAAGTTTCAAAGCGACTATTTTGCTCAAATCGCCCACCTTGGACAGCCCTGGGTCTGATGGTCATAATCAACCTCCCTGTTAAGTTTCTTGATCCTAGGTCAAGCATTCTTAAATTATCGTCCGGAAATGGTTTACCAACATGACCTTGAACTTTGACCTAAACAAAGTGATTTTGACCTACTGATCTCAAAATCATTAAGCGATCCTTTGCTGGTCATGATCAACCTCCGTGTCAAGTTTTGTGATCCTATGCCAAAGCCTTCGCAATTTATCGTCTGGAAACATTTAAACTATTCCAGGTCACTGTGACCTTGACCTTTGACTTACTGATCTCAAAATCAATAGGGGACATCTGTTGGTCATGACCAACCTCCCTATAAACTTTCATGACCCTACCCCCAAGAATTCTTGAGTCATCATCTGGATTCCATAGACCTGTTCTGGATCAATGTGACCTTGATCTTTGACCTATTGACCTCAAATTCTATAGGGTCATCTGCTGGTCATGATCAACCTCCCTATTAGGTTTTGTATTCCTAGGCCAAATCGTTTGAAGTTATCCTCCAGGAACTGCTTTACTGTTTCGAGTCACTGTGACCTTGACCTACTGATCTTAAAGTCAATAGGGGTCATCTGATGGTTATGACCAAACTCTTTATATCAACTTTCATGATCCTATGCCCAAGGATTTTTGACTTATCATCCATAAATCCTTTAACAGTTCCAGGTCTCTGCGAACCATGCTTCTGACCTATTGATCTCAAAATCAATAAAAGTCATTTGCTGGTTATGACCACCCTCTCTAACAACTTTTGTGATCCTAGGCCCAAGCATTCTTAAGTTATCGTCTGGAACCGTTGAACAGTTTGGGGTCACTTTGACCTTGACCTTTGACCTACTATAGGGCTGAAGTGTCTTGGGGTTGAAGTTTAAATTTCTTGGGATGGAAATATCTATCCTTGGGTTTAGGATTTCATCGATTTTATAGACAGTCTTAAATATACAGACAGTCTATAAATTTAAAGATTTTTCAGACTACAAATTTACAGACTGGGTACATGAAATCTGTTAAAATTACAATTTAAATCAAAACCATAGGTTTAATTTCAAGACTGTACGCATAAATGAAGGTTATTTTCTATCAATACTGATGGCTTTGAATTTTCTGAAAACGAGAAGAAAAAAAAAGTGATCCAACCTGTCTGAAATTCTCCAATTATCTATCCATGTAATAAGTGAAACATTTCATTGTAACCTGCGGTTTTGATTTTAATTCCAATGATGGCTCAAGATAAAATGCGTAATAGCGTAAATTATGCTTTGAAATAATGCATATACGCATGTCTGCTGATTTTTTAGTGTATAAAAACATACATGAATTGAAATTACAGAAACACAATGAGTTCTTACTAGCGTAAACAAAACCTGAATCGTCTGGATGCTTTACATATCGGCATTCATTCTGCCACATTGAACGTACACAGGCATTGAATGGTACTCTAGTCTATAACCTAGGTTAAACTATGTTATACACTCAATGCATGCGTAAATCAAATTGTTGGGAATTAATATTGATGGTAAGGTAGTGTATTTTAAAGCAGTGTCAATTTAAAATATTAACTTCTGGTGTGGAGTAAAGAACAACATGTCTCTTTCTAAGAATGTATGTAGTGAACAAACGTGATACACATTCTTTTAACCAACAAAAAATGATTCCCAAAACATGGTTAAAGGTATACTGAATAATCTATTGGATTTGGCAGTGAGTGTGAAGCCAAAGCAAGCCAATGGAGAAGAAGAAGCAAAAACTTGAATGCTGAATTGAAACTGAACTGCAAACAAAGTCATGGGTGTTACATCCGATAAATATGTTATAAAACTGATTTCTGTTTTTTTCTCATTTACAAATTTTCAGGAGTAAAACTAGAAAATGCTTTTGTAAAAAAGCGCATGTCTCCCCCAATGCAAAGTCCTATAGGCAAGAAGTCAATAGGGGTCAGGATCGAAAGTCAAAGAGACACTGATGGTTAGCTGCAATAGGGATCATCTACTTGGCATGTCCAGTCATCCCGCTAATTTCAACACCCTTGGCCTAGTGGTTCTCAAGTCACTGTTCAGGCTCCTGTGACCTTGACCTTTGATCAAGTGACCTCAAAATAAATAGGGGTCATCTACTCTGCATGTCCAATCATCCTATTAAGTTTCAACATTGTAGGTCAAGTGGTTCTCAAGTTATTTCCAAAAAATGATTTTACATGAACAGGCCACTGTGACCTTGACCTTTAATAGACTGACCCCAAAATCAATAGGGGTCATCTACTCTGCATGTTCAATCATCCTATGAAGTTTCAACATTCTGGGTCAAGTGGTTCTCAAGTTATTGATCGGAACTGGTTATCAATGTTCAGGCCCCTGTGACCTTGACCTTTAACGGAGTGACCCCAAAAACAATAGGGGTCATTTACTCTGCATGAACAATCATCCTATGAAGTTTCAACATTCTAGGTCGAGAGGTTCTCAAGTTATTGATTGGAAATGGTTTTCAATGTTCAGGCCCCTGTGGCCTTGACCTTTAACAGAGTGACCCTAAAATCGTTAGGGGTCATCTACTCTGCATGACCAATCATCCTATGAAGTTTCATCATTCTGGGTCAAGTGGTTCTCTAGTTATTGATCGGAAATGGTTTTCAATGTTCAGGCCCCTGTGACCTTGACCTTTGAATGAGTGACCCCAAAATCAATAGGGGTCATCTACTCTTCATGACCAATCATCCCATGAAGTTTCAACATTCTGGGTCAAGTGGTTCTCTAGTTATTGATCGGAAATGGTTTTCAATGTTCAGGCCCGTGACCTTGACCTTTGACAGAGTGACCCCAAAATCAATAGGGGTCGTCTACTCTTCATGACCAATCATCCTATGAAGTTTCAACATTCTGATTCAAGTGGTTCTCTAGTTATTGATCGGAAATGGTTTTCAATGTTCAGGCCCCTGTGACCTTGACCTTTGACGGAGTGACCCCAAAAACAATAGTGGTCGTCTACTCCAGCAGCCCTACAACCCTATGAAGTTTGAAGGTTCTAGGTCAAATGGTTCTCCAGTTATTGCTCGGAAATGAAGTGTGACGTACGTACGGACGGACAGGGCAAAACAATATGTCTCCTGGGGGAGACATAATTACTCTTAGTCAATTTCAGATTTTAACATTTTACTCATTCACAAGAATTATGATCAGTAAATACTCACAGGCCCAAAAATTTATCTGGAGCCCTGTTGGACCAAATTTAACAGATTTCATACACCCACTCTGTAAATCTATAGACTGAAAAATCTTTAATTTATGGATGGTCCATATATTTACTGGCTGTCTGCAAAAACAATGAAATCCTAGACCTGATCCTGATGAATGATGCATGAGCAAGCAGTTTTTTCACTGTTTGGAATTTGCATAAATTGTATAAATTTTATCTGACTGGGAGGAAGACGAGGGGTAATTTGAGGTAGCCGCGATGTAGAAGGGGGAGAGGGGGGGTGGGGGGGGGGGGGGTAATTTGTAATAGTGGATGAATATCCCCGAGACGGTAACGTCCGTATATAGTTATTCGTCTTTGTTGTCTGCATATACTGAGGCAATTTTTTAGCTGTTTATCGGTTTCAGGTTTAGGTACACACCGCACACTGGTTGTCACTGGGGGTCTGCATGAACATCCGAGCACTCCGAATCAGTCACAGAAATTCATAAACTGCGCCAACATGATTCTTTTACTTCTTTTTCGTAATGAAAACTGTACATGCAACTGAAAACACTTTTTAAAACAGTAAGGAAGTGTTAAGGCTGTCAAGTTTCTGCTTGGAATGCAAACAAAGAAAAGAAAATCCTGTGCAAGAATGCAGTGTATGACGTCACCTTCACGGCTCCCCGTAAATTTTGCAAAGTATGATATTCGCTGTAAGAGGTAATATGAATTAAGGCACCGCCTAGCATGGGGATTTATCTTTTATATATCCACTTACGAATAAATACTCAACACTCAAAAGAAAGCGAAACTTTGCTCTAACAGCAAGTTTACATTTAGTGTCATCATACTTCTTACAGCACTATCATACTTTGCAAAATTTACAGGAAGCCGTGACCATGACATCATTCACCGCATTCTCACACTTGCTTTAGATTTTTTTCTTTTATTTGCACTCCACGCAGAAACTTGATGGCCTTTTCACTTCTTTACTGTTTTAAAAGTGTTAGTCAGTTGCATGTACAGTTTTCATTACGAAAAACAAGTAAAAGAATCATGCTGACGCGGTTTACAAATTTCTGAGACTGATTCGGGGAGCTCTGATGTTCATGTTAACAACCAGTCTGCAATGTGTACATAAACCGGAAAACATCAGAAAAATTGCCACAGTATATGCAAACAACAAAGACGAATAACTATATAATGGACGTTACCATCCAAGGATTTTCATCCCCTATGATGACACTAAATGTAAACTTACCTGTTTATAGCGAAGTTTCACTTTCTTTTGAGTATTGGATATTATTTTGTTGTTTGTAAGTGGATATATAAAAGATAGGCAGTGCCTTAATTCATATTATACGGGAAAACCGAAGGTTTTTCCATCTATAGATAATGTGTACGTGTATATATGTCAAAGTAAACCTATATACCGTTCAACTTGGGAATAAGTTCTATACCTTCACCGGTTTTGTTGTTGTTGTTCTCCCATAATTCTACCGGACCTGCTGCCATGCTTGCGCAATAAATAATTTTCAGGACGACATTTGATAAAATAAAATTTCTTATGAACGATCGGGCGCCGCATTATTAAAACAAATTATTCTATCGAGTTGAAAATTCGCGGTATCAATAGAAATCGGTGTTATTCGGGTTTCTTCATGAAACGAGTTTATGGATGATTCAAGCGGCCCGCTTTTTGTTTCCAATAATGAATTATGATGTAACTTACAGTAAGCTACATTACTGCACTGTTTGAATAACAAAACCGTTGTTTATTTATTTCTTTGATTGTAGAAAAGCCAATAATTTCAAAAAGGTCAATGTAAAACGAATATAGACACGCTGTCCTAACAAAATTTATTTATATACAAAATTTTATCACATATTTATGTCAAAAGTCTCTGTGGTCCAGTGGTTAGCGCACATATTTTCCATGCGCGAGGTCCGAGTTCGAATCTTGTAGGTTGCTTGAAATATTTTTTTTTTTTTTTTAGCTTAGGCCCAATTTAATTTTTTTTCTTGATATTTATCACACTTTTTTTTTAATTACTGGAACACAAATCAATAAGTATAGTTAACCAATGTTCATGTCTGTAAATTTTGAACAAAATATTCGAAGGTATGGAAAAGCATATATCGATATTGCTTATCTCCCCTCCCTTCCACAATCTTTCACATACATTGCATCTACTTTCTAAAAGTCAATTCATTGACTAGAGTTTTAGTAAAATTACACTTGGAAAAAAATGTTGGCTATAAACTTTAGAGGCTCACTACGATCCCTATCAAGCTAAGAAATTAACCTTAATCATATTCAAAAAAAGGTCCCAGACTGTTAGCAGTTAGGTAAATTAAATTGAATTCCGACCAAGAGTGTTTGTGTTATATATAAAATTCTAGTCAAGAACTTTTTACAATGAATTTGAAATAAGAATATACAAGTAAATGGTTGTTTGTCATTCTCACATACACAAGTTTTACCATAGCTGTATTGGAGGAACACAATTTGTCCTAAAAGAGTGTCATTTGACAATAATGGCATTTAAAAGAATTAAAATAGTCCATGTTTAGGATAGCAGGATTATGTAAGTTCCGGTATCTACACTACAAAAGAATATCAGAACAAGATGATATTGAATGTGATGTTACACAGGCATAATGTGTAAATTGTTTTGTTTTATTTTTTGGATTGTTTTGTCGTTTTTAGAAACTATTTGTTTGTAACAAATGAACTGAAAAGAATATGTGCATTCCCGGATTCAGGAATTTTTATCAGAGAAACAAATTGATAGCAAAGGCATGATCGTTGTAAACAGAAACAAAATTGGTAATATTATGTATAAATAAATGACTTTCATTAAAATATTTATCCAAAACTACTGAGGAAGAGTGTGTTTTACGCATGCTCACTGACAACACATAAAGACCATATTGGGTCACTTTTGAATGACTGTTGCACCATATATAAAACTATGAGGAAAATTTTGTAAATGACAAAGTGTTCGAATTTATCAATGTTCGTACAGCTCCCATTTTACATATCCCTTTCCGGCGCTCACTTCGTGTGAGTTAAAATTAGCTTACTAAATATAAATTTGAATTATGTAAAGTTTTCAGCAAAAGCAGCATTATTTTGATAACAATAAATGATAACAATTTGCAGATATAAAAAAGTGACAGGTAAAAAATCCCTCGTTATCTGTCCGGGTTTATGCAACAGTTTCGTTTTTGTTGTGTTGAGCGACATGTGAAGTTTCCACTTTTCTCTATTTTATCATCAGTACAACTAATGGTACAGTTTGGGACTAGATTCTGTGCACCCAAATATCACTATTATCTTTAACTCATGAACACTATAGGAGAGATCGCCGTGACGTCACGCGTTAACATCTGTTTATCTGGTGGTTGGCAAAACAAATGATTTTAACACCGTTTGCGTATTGAATCAGATTTTTTAATTTTTAATAACTTTTTTGCTCATTTATGGATTTTCAAAATTCAAAAAGATTTGAAATACTAACAATCTTCATATTTTTGTATCCAAATATCTTTTTTCAATGAATAACCGTTTTAAATGACATATAATTTTAAAAGCGGCGTAGTGATTTTCACAACCTTTAGAAAAACAGTGTAAGTTAAGCGTTCATAATTAATCCATTTTATTTCGAAATAACAATTAAAAGTAATCAATAAATTGCTTGTTTTATAACCTTTCCATTGATCCAAAAATTATTTATGTAATTTGTGTTTTAAGAAAGTTTAGACCGTTAGAAAAACATCACTGTTTACAAAAAACATGGACGGTCGGCTTCTACCCACCCGATCACTGTCTTATCAGTTCTAAAAATAGAATTTGTATACAAACACGATCTCTCCTATTTTCCATTGTCTGTCTAGTCTTGAAACATTTGAAGAAATGATTAGATCTATGTTGATATTTAAACTTAATGAGCTGGGTGTCCACCCTCTGGTATCACAGTGGATAAAGTCATTTCTGAAGGGTCGAACCCAAAGAGTAGTTGTAGACGGCTGCACTTCTGACACCCTGCCTGTCCTGTCCGGTGTCCCTCAGGGATCCGTCCTAGGGCCCTGTCTCTTTCTGGCTTACATTAATGACCTACCAGATTCTATTAGAAGTAAGGCAAGACTGTTTGCAGATGATACCATAGTATACCTTACAGTCAAGTCCTCATCTGATGCCCAAACACTACAAAAAGATTTGTACGCCCTTGAAAAGTGGGAACAGGACTGGTCAATGGAATTCAATCCAGACAAGTGTGAGGTGCTGAGAATTACTCGCAAACGCAACCCTGTCATGTTTCCTTACACCCTGCATGACAAGGAACTGAAATCTACCGATACCGCTAAATACTTAGGTGTTACACTAACTAAAGACTTAAACTGGTCTGAACATATTAATACTATTTCCTCTAAAGCAAACAACTCTCTTAAATTCATCAAAAGAAATGTTCAGACAACAAACAAAAAGGTCAAAGAGAAAGCCTATAACACCTATGTCCGTCCACAACTCGAGTATTGCTCATCCATCTGGCACCCCTGGCAAAAGTCCCTCTCATACAAAGTCGAAAAAGTGCAAAGATCAGCTGCACGGTTTACCTTTAACGACTATAACTATACAAGCAGTGTAACCCAGATGATTAACACCCTAAACTGGCAAACTTTAGAACAACGGCGCATACAATCTTCTCTCATCTATTTTTACAAAATCCGAACAAATCATGTATGCGTCGACCATAACCATCTAACTCCGACCAGAAACCTGAACTACCTAATTCCACAGTCCCGTACTCAATACCACATGAATTCCTTCTTCCCCCGTACAATCAGACTATGGAATGGCCTTCCCCAATATGTACAGTCCAGCCCCAGCCTCAACATATTTGCTGAGCGGCTGGCCACTGTACATCTGCAGTAACTTCCTTCACTATGTTTTTTTTAACTTAGCACCTGTAGTAATTTTTATTCTTTGCACCTAATGAGTTTTCTCATTTTTAACACTGCCCAGACAAGCGCCTTCCAGTCATAATCGTTAATGATTGTTGGAAGTATCATGTAGATGTAGATGTTCATTTAAACAAAACTTTTTAAAACATTTCCCCTTCTTATTTTTATAACAATAGCAAAACCATCAGGCTTACTGTCAAAACTGAAAGACAAACAGAAAATATCAGAAAGAACAATTTAATGCAGAAAAAAAGAAAGAATCCGTATCACTATCACTAGGTTTTCCCGTCAGATAGGCAGCGCCTAATTTCATATTTTTATGGAATAGCCCAATAAGACATTATCTTGCCTATGTAACATGTTCAAACAAACTTTGAAAACACAACTGAATATGAAAAAGTAGCGTCGTCATTGTTTTGTTTTTGGTGTTTTTATTCTGAAGGATCATAAAAATCTTACTCGATCGGCACCCATACCCGTGCCGTTATATCTCTTGATCCTGAAACAATGGCACTTTCAGGTAAAATTGCTGCAGTAACTGCCCTAACATCTTTTTCATGACCAAAAATTTGGCAACGAAGTTGGTAAGAAGCAGCCATTTTCAAGATTCGCAGCGAATACCGGTTTCGTTAGGTAATGGATGTAAATAGAATTCTTATAAGAAAAATGATAGTAGTAAACCTGAGATATTCTTATAGATGGAATACACTGTTGATGTATCGAAATTTTGATGAAATATTGTAATTAAGTTATAAGAAACAAATACGTGATAGGACCATTGACACGGAACATTGTTATTTTTTGCACCGGTCGGCGACCTCAAAAAAGTTACTGAAATTCAAAGTAAAATTGCGCCTTACTATATTGTTGATTAACGTAATTTTCCTATGGAATAAACGAATTTCATTTTATTCTATTTAGATGAAATGGCCCATCATCGAGTTGTGGTAAGATACTGCAGAATTTTATTATTTTTCATTGTCGCGAAAACACATTACAAATTATCAAATACATGAAGATAGGGAGAGGTAAAGACAAGAGTTTGCTAGATACACTGGTGTATATTCGTTCAATGCAGAACTGCTACTCCAAAGAAAGAAAGGGCATGCCAAAGAAAGATGACCCTTACACTGAATGGCGACATTTATTGAACAGTCACCTCCCAGGTATGGCTATTTGCAGATGACACAGCCGTGTACCTTGCAGTTACCTCCCTGAGATTGCCAAAGGTTACAAAGCATCTCCTAAACTTAGCATGGTTTGCACAGGCCATTAAAAGTCCTTGAATTTGATGCTTACTCCTTGAAAACTACTTGAATTTTGTAAGTCAGCAGGAAGGTCTAATACGGGGAGTAGAAACTCCGTATAAATCAATACATTTATCTGTACTATGCTGTCGTCCAGACCTGTAAATATCAACCAGTCGTTAGCGATCGATATTTTGTTTTCGCCACTATCGATTAGCGCGTAATTAGCATATTACCTCATGTTAATCATGGAGCTATAACACTTATTGTTCAAAGGGTTTACCAGTCACATGTTAAGTGGCGATAATTAGATGATCAGAGATCGATCTAAAGGGATTCTGAAGCAAAAACAGCATGCGACTGCATGTGGTGATATGCTTAATTATTATGAATTAACTCGAGCTCACTTCCCTGAAGAAACATTTTACCACGTAACTTCAAACCTTTATCAAAGGGCCGATTTTTGTTGGATTTGAATAAAAAAATGGAAAATAACAGAAAGCTGACACTTTTCTTAATCTTGTAGAGTCATAATTATAATTATTGTTTATAATGTCAGATTTTTACATACAGAAACAAACATTCTTCTTGAACAGTCAGGGGTGTAACTGTTTCAAGTTATTGCAGTTTATAACTCATTTGAGTTATTGCTCATATCTTCATAACTTGTTTCAGTTATCATAAAATATTGCAAAGCCCTCCTGTGACAATTCCTCATTTTGAATGTGGCTAATGAAATTATTTACTGAATCCTTGAACTCTTATCTTTCCAGCTATGCAGTAAATTTTTTTACGCAAGGCTGGTAAAGTTTTACGCCAAAGGTTTAAAGCTATAAAACTCTTAGCATCCCATTATGCTTATCAGGTCATGATCAGACTAAAAGAGAATTTGATTAAACACAGATTGCTACTTATTTCACTGTATAGGTCACCTTGTGAGAACAGCAAAAAGACTTTTTTTGAATAACTTACCTGAGTTAACATATATTTTATAACTAATACAGGTTATAAAATGCTTGAAAAAGTAACTGAAATAGGTTACATAACTTAAAACAGTTACACCCTTGACTGTTGAATGTAGGGAATGTTTCAAACGAAATTGTTGTTTGAACTCCAAAAATTAGTTTAATAAATTTAATCTTAAAACTGATGTGTGAAAAATACAATGTATTTAAATTAAAATAATATTTTTTTTTAAAAAAGGCCGACAACGAAGTCACATTTAGTATTCCGAACTTTTAGATAAAACTGCAGAAAATCATCTAGGTTTAACACGCATTTAAATGGTGAAGAACAGAGCAATATCATAAACAAATATTTTCAGGCAACAGTTTACAGTTTTGACTTGCTATTTTCACTAAAATATGTCCTAATTTTTTTATTCTAAATACTCTGAATCAACAAGGCAAATATCATGTAAAAAACAACATCTTTCTTTCTGGGTAAGACAAGTCTAGATTTAGCCATTTTCACAGGGCGAAAAGTAACATTAATGTAGATATTTTCTATTTAAAAACAGATGCAGGCAATAATTTCATGGCAGAACGTTTGTTTTCAACAAAAAATTCAACAAATGCTTTCCCAGATTTTCACTGAAAGGACGAGTTAAACTGTAAGGCGTAAGTGTTTGAGTAATAGCAGAATAACCTACGGCATACGCTTCGATTGGACGACAGCATCAGATAAGATAAATGCCGGTTTCCAGTCCCCGTATCAGTTGTTCCAGCAGTCAGAAACTACTTGAAAACTACTTGAATTTAGGAAAAAATGTACAAAAGATGGCAAATAGTCCTTAAATTTGTTGGGTGCGAAGTGAAAACGGTCAAACATTATAAACGGACCAAAATAATTTAAAAAACGACAAAAAAAAACCAACAACGGTTAGATCTACCGCCATATGGTTACCGCCATTCTAAGGTTACTGCCATTAGGGCCTGCCACGGAGTCGGCAATAGTACGGTACGGTACTGTACTTTACAGGTTTTATGCTCTTTCAAGTAATTTTCACACTGTAATTTATCCGCGATGCGTTGAAGGTAAATTTTGTGTTACATTGTTTAATTTTGTCCTAAATTGGATTTAAATTGGTTATTTGTGTCTCAACTACAATGACATTGCGCCCATTTTAGTCCTTGAAAATGGAGGAAAACTACTTGAATTTTTTTTGGGAAGGTCTGTATGAACCATGCTTAGAAACTTGGGAAAAAATGTGGGACATGGAATTCAACCCCAGCAAGTGCCAGGTCCTCCATGTCACACGTAGCAGAAAGCCCATCCAGTTTCCTTATAAGCTACATGGTCAAACATTATCCCCAGTTAAGGATGCAAAATACCTTAGTGTTGATATCGGCAGCGACCTCAACTGGAACACACATATCAACAGAATAACAACAAATGCTAGTCATGCTAGTGTTATTTCTAGAGCTCAAAAAGAGCAGGGTGCTGCCAAAAAGGGGCAGGGTGCTGTCCGAAAGGGGCAGGGTGCTCTTTATAGACGTGAAGGTTACCATAGCAGTAGTTGCATTTCTAGATGTCTATAGTTAATATGTATTTCATTTATCTTTATTGCATACTTAAAAGAAATGTCACAGAATAAAGTGGTAAATATTCCCAAAACCAGTAACAAAGTTTACAAAGGCTTTTTACTTACTTTGTAGTTTAGGTTAAACCATTCAAGCCTTTCTCTTAAAAAGTGGTACACTTTAGGAATGTTGTCTGAAAGTAGTTTTTACTCAGTTTACATCACCACTAGGGTAAACCAGAGATAGTTCCTGAAATTTTGATGTTTCTCATCATAAAAAATACACCTACTGTCAGCTTTTTTTGAAGGATTCTAATATGGAAAAATTGCATACGACATCGGGAGTAATAAGACTCGTAAATGGACATTCTAAACTTACTTTTACTTTTGATGTTCATTAAATGTGCATTTTCTAGTTTAAATTACAGTAGAATCAAACTGCATTGATATATACTTGTTATTATACTAAACAACGGTTTAACTTAAATTTTGCACAAAGAAATCTAGGGCACTTTTCACGTGCTCGGTAATCAGCTGGCCGCTTACGAACACCTTTTTGACATTTCACAGGATCCATACTCTTTATCAGTTAGTTTTAACACTTCATTGATTCTCATTACTTGTGTGCACTCGCCGTGGCGTAATTTGCTGATCAAAATATCGTCAAGGCATGTCAACAGGGAAATTGGCGGGATTTAGCAGAAGATTAAAGGCAAGAGGGCACATTTTAAGGGCAGCGTGGTGGCAGTAAAAAAGGGAAGGGCGGGGCGCCCCGCTGCGTCGCTCTAGAAATAACACTAAATGCAAACAGAACACTAGGTTTCCTCAAACACAACATCAAACAAAACACAAAAAGGTTAAAGCACTTTCATACAAAACACTGGTCAGACCACAATTAGAATATGTGTCATCTGTATGGTCCCCCACACACAGGTTAACATACACAAGCTGGAAATGGTCCAGCGACGTTCAGTCAGATGGGTCTAAAATGATTATTCGCAATACACAAGCGTAACGGACCTACAGAACACCTTAGGCTGTCCCAGAGCACACTTGAGAAGAGATGTCTAGACTCCAAACTGGTCATGTTTTACAAGATTTATCACCATCTTGTAGCCATCCCCCTCCCAACTAACTTAGAAGTCCCAACTAGGTTAACCAGACAGATGCACCCCCTCAGTCTCCGCCAAATTCACGTCAACTCAGACTTCTTTAAATTCTCCTTCTTCCCCCACACCACAGTCCTGTGGAACAGGTTACCCCGGCATATTGCGACACTGCCTGACCTTGAATCCTTCAAGCAGGCAGTGGCTCTGTTCCAGTATTAAATATAGCAGTTGTTTTTAACCTTCTTTTATTCTACTGTTTGTAACATTTTAACAACCATGCTATGTCTTATATTCTTACTATGCCTTGAAGTCTTCTTCCAGTTCTACTTTTATCTTCACTAACACCCCCCGGCGTGCACCCTGCCCATAATACTCGCAAGAGGCGTGAGGCATTAAACATAGAAAGAAAAGAAAGAAATTACCACAAAGTGTCTCATGAACAATACTGCCTCACTTTAATTTGATTTAGTGGAATACTACCTGAGTGAAAATTATACCTCGAAGAAATACCGATGTGACCGACTACCAGAGAGACATTCGAGCCAGTCAGGGCTCATGATTCAAAGATTCAACATGTATTGAAATGTAGGGTAAATCTGTAGAAAGTCGGACATTGTAGAACCTCGGATGTTAACAGAAGGACATGTTTATCTAACTAATTTTACCGTTACGGGTCCATAAGGCTTATTAGCTCGACTATTCAAAGAATAGTCTAGCTATTCTACTCACCCTGGCGTCGGCGTCACACCTTGGTTAAGTTTTTGCATGCAAATACATACAGCTATCATTTAAAGGTATATAGATTTGAAACTTATTTTTTCTTTTTGTAGGTCAATTATCAACCTCACTGGACACTGGGTCAAGTTCCATAACTCTGACATGTATTTTGAGCAAATTATGCCCCCTTTTGGACTTAAAAAATTCTGGTTAAAGTTTTACATGCAAGTTACTATCTCCAAAACTAATGCAGATATTGAATTGAAACTTCACATGTGCCTTCGGGGTTATAAAACTAGTTGATAGCAGCAGGTCCCCTAACTCTGATATGCATTTTGGTCAAATTATGTCCCCTTTTGAACTTAAAACTCTTTTGATATTTAACCTTTTTGGGTAATATTTTCCTGCTTCTGGGACAATATTTCGAATAGTCGAGCTTGGCTGTCTTAGGACAGCTCTTGTTTTTAGTGTCATATAGCCCCTTGCTTTATCTAATAACACAGCTGCATTATCTTTACATTGACACAGTTTACGTATACACATTAGTCAGTGACGAAACACACACATCCTATACGAACTTTCACGCTATATCACAAGGCGGGTCATTTGAATCATTGGGTGCAATCAGTGATTTTCATTTTACTTATGCAAAAGCCTCCATATAAATGATCTTATCGAAACCATAATTATTGAAAATGTAACTATCTTTTTTGCATTGTAGTTAAAAGCCGGACGAATAAAAATGCAGCTTTCCAAATTTAAGATGTAAACTATATGCATCATCTGGAAAAAGAAAGTCTTTAACCCTAGACAACACCTATCAGGATTGTCTAGGGGTACGGATCCATCACTCTAGAATCAGAATCTAGAGGAACGGATCTGTATCCCTAGATAATTACATATACACTCAAATTATTTCATGAAATTCATGCACTTACAGTTGTTCATTTTTAGCTCATCTGAGCACGAAGTGCTTAAGGTGAGCTTTTGTGATTGCCCTGTGTCCGTCGTCGTGCTTCTGTCATCAACAATTTAACTGTTAACACTCTAGAGGTCACAATTTTGACCTAATTTTAATGAAACTTATTCAGAATGTTACCCTCAATAATATCTTGGACAAGTTCGATATTGGGTCGTCTGGGGTCAAAAACAAGGTCACCAGGTCAGATCAAAGGAAAAGCTTGTTAACACTCTAGAGGTCACAATTTTGGCCCAATCTTTATGAAACTTAGTCAGAATGTTACCCTCAATAAAATCTTGGATGAGTTCAATATTGGGTCATCTAAGGTAAAAAACTAGGTCACCAGGTCAAATCAAAGGAAAAGCTTGTTAACACACTAGAGGTCACAATTTTGGCCCAATCTTAATGAAACTTGGTCAGAATGTTACCCTCAATAAAATCTTGGTCGAGCTTGATATTGGGTCATGTAGGGTCAAACACTAGGTCACCAGGTGAAATCAAAGGAAAAGCTTGTTAACAGTGTAGAGGTCACATTTATGACTATATCTTCATGAAACTTGGTCAGAATATTAATCTTGATGATCTCAAGGTCATGTTTAAATCTAGGTCATGTAGGGTCAAAAATTAGGCCACCAGGTCAAATCAAAGGAAAAGTTTGTTAACACTCTAGAGGCCACATTTATGACCATATCTTAATGAAACTTGGTCAGAATGTTAATCTTGATGATTTTTAGATCAGGTTGGAATCTAGGTCATGTGGGTTCAAAAACTAGGTCACCAGATCTAATCAAAGGAAAAGCTAGTTAACACTTTAGAAGCCACATTTATACCATATCTTAATGAAACTTAGTCAGAATGTTAATCTTGATGATCTTAAGTCAGTAGGTCAGGTAAGCAATACAGGGCCTTCATGGCCCTCTTGTTAAAAAATTGTGTTCTGTCTGAGTTTTGACAACTGAAAAATACATGTCCGAGTTTCTACTACAGCATGTCTGAATTTCTGCAACATTGTACGAGTCATGCCGTTTCACTTGAAGGTACATTTTCTTCGTATTTTCCGGAATGCTTCAGACATAACAGTGCAGTTGGATACGAAATGGGAAATTAATGCTGTTATAAGTAAAGGGAAGTAATCCAATGGAAGCCATCGCCATTTAGTAAAGTATAGACTTAGTAATCTGTCAAGTTTGTTCATTCGAATTTGTCCAAGTTTCTACGTATTTACCCTAAAGTGTAAACAGTTGGCCTGCGATGCGTCGGCAGACAAGGCTTTCGGTAGGTTCTGAATCTCAAGAGTCATTGACTCTTCAGCCTAAATTTTCAAGGGTCAAAATGAGATTTTCAAGAGTCAAGATCAGCTTTTCAGGGTTCAAGCTACATGTATACTGTTATTACTGCAACTCCCACAGACCTTATCTAAAACAAGTACATTAGTCATAACAGATTTTCTCAAGCAATTCATATTTTGTTGTCTTATTTTGCACATTGCCAAAAAGTGGTTGGGGTTAGGTGCTTTGCATGATTTTATTCTCGGCAAATTCTTCTAAATAAGAGCTGCTTTGGCAACAGTGATAATTTTTTTCTTAAATGCAGACTTTTTATTGGCTTTTTATTCAGATTGTATTAGAAAAATCTTGTAAGAAATGATAAAAATGTCCGAAAATGACGGTCACGAAAACTAGTGACAAATACGGAAAACGAAAGTAAACATTTAAAATTCTTGAAAAAATAACTGTTTTAAATTTCATTTTTTCATCATACCACGTATAATTTCTGCTTATTTAAAGCATTTAATTTGTTTTGGCCAAAGCAAAGCCTCGGCAATGATTATAAATTTGCTATAGACCGTGATGGCTGACCGGCTCATGTAATCGTATCAAGAACACAAAAAAATTAACAGGTGGTACAAACACGATAATCTAAGGCTGCATTGTTTATCAGTTAACTTTTACACATTGATCAATGAACACCTTTGATAATGACAAGGCATGTACTTAAAGTACAAACCGCGAGATGATTACTTGTCAGTCGGCGCGGGGCGTGACTGACATCTGTCAGTAGCTAATTAACTTACGACGCTCCACCTATAGCCATATTTCCGCTTATGCCGGCGAACAATATGTATAGGTTATAGATCATTTATTGAACTTCTCATGCAATTAAGTTTGCCGAAACGGAGCGTAGCGTAGTGAAGGCAAAACTTAGTGCGTTAGAAGTTTAATAAGTGTATCTATAACCTATTTATAGTTTAAACGTCCC
Organism: Mercenaria mercenaria; assembly: GCF_021730395.1. NCBI lineage: Eukaryota > Metazoa > Mollusca > Bivalvia > Venerida > Veneridae > Mercenaria > Mercenaria mercenaria. The sequence goes on from NC_069363.1 coordinate 99,546,952, forward strand.
ATTTCATTTAACTGACAGGTCAAAGAAACAAAAACCTCTCTCTGAAGTAAACTAAACCACGCCTCCTCAGTCTCTTGGAATTCATTGGCTAGTCTTATCTTCACTCATGATGGAGAAGTACATGTTTATTACAACTTTATACAAGGTCATTTTAGTGCCACTTTGGCAAAACAGCCGGAAGATTTTAATTTAGTTTATATCATAAATACATAATAGACGACTAAGTCTTATCAAGTAGTTTGTGGAACACAATTTTATATTCTTATTCAATGGAAATATAATATGCAGGTTTAACTCTGAATGATCTAACAGTACAATTAAAGCAACTACATGCATAAATAAAACAAGACAAAGTAGAATCTAAGTGCACCTTGGTTTTTTTTTTTTTTTAGACCAGTTGAGGAAGTGAAAGGTGCAGAAAGGTCAAACTTGAACTATGAAAGTACAGCTTGCATTAAAATGAAACTAAAAACATAATTTGATATTTGAGCAGCGCCATGAGAAAACCAACATTATTTCTTGTATGCAGTCCCTGCTTTGGTAATTGCTCCGCCTCCTAGAATGTGGGAAATCCATAGTAGGCAGAACAGTGAATACTCATTAATTTTGAACTACTTCATGATTAAATGGATCAGATTCTTCAGTTATGAAACAATATGAAAATAAGTTGGTTACTTTTTTGAAAATCCCTCGCTTGTCATTGGATAAAAACGATGTTTGAACTATAATGAAATTCACTGGGAATTTGATTGACAAGGGGCAGAACTTTCGAACTTGAGATGCATCAAAGTAAATTTCCGCGAGTCAAGCCGACACACGTGGCATATTTTATGCGGGTCAAATACAAGTTTTTCTCGATTTTCGCGGGTCAAAACCCAGGACCTCGGGTCAACCGAACACCCTGGGCAGAGCCTGTAGACTGGCGGTATCACTCCTTTCAATGTGACCTCCATGCTGAGACAGGAGTAGGCATTGTAATTTTTGTCCTGATTCACATAATTTTGTTGAGCAAAAAATAAGTTTGTCTTCTTTTATGAAAATAGTAATGGCCTCATTCAATTACTGATACATTTTGACCATGCGTGTGGGGTTAAAAAAGTGAAAGACTATCAAGTTTCACAGGCTTCTCAGTCCACCTAGTACTTCCTGACAGTTGGTGATAAAAAAGGTGCAAAAACCTAACACCTTGTAGCCCTAAGTGTAAAACATGTACATAAATAAGCAATTGTGCAAGTATATCAGATTTGTAAAAATCATAAGTTCGTAGCCTGTAGACATAACGCAGGTAGCATTGCACAATTCCAGGAGATTGTAGACTCGTGGGACCTTCGCAAGGCTGCCACAATGTTGCTACTTGCTGCCCACGTAGTACCTGTGAAATGGTACATATATTGAGCAATCATCCTGCGGCAGCCGTACAGTGGCTGCACCTTTACTTTGCGGCAGCCTTAAAACGATTATTATGTATAGGTACGAATTCAGTGGGAAGCATGTGGACACATACTGCACGGCAACTGCATTGAAATTGCATTATTTCCGTGTAATCTCCACACAGTGTTCGAAATGATTTCTTCTGCCAAAAGTCTGTAAAAAAAAATGGAAAGATGATTGTATATAATGTGAACACATTATGCCGTATCCCATAACGATATGGAAATCCAAATATTTTCACTTGTCCACAAACAAATGAGATGTAAAAATCCATTTATACACGGTCAAAAAGTGATGTTAATTTTAGATGCTAGTGTTCTGCAGCAATTGAGAGGCCCTTACCTGCTAATGTAAAGTAAAGTTTCTTGTTATGTGTGGGAAGTTGAGGAAAGTGCCCACCTGTAATGGATTGAACAACTTATTTCCAGCTGTGCCATGGCAGGCATTATATTAACCTCCCTAGCATCCATTCTAGGCCAGTACTGCAGGAAATGGTACCAATTTAAGTAAATCACCCAGCACTGAACACTAGTCTGGATATCAGCTGCGACTGGGAACTGAACCTGAACAACTGGCGTTGTAGTCTAACCTGCTAACCATGCACTGTGCCACTGACTCCCTGAAGCAATTTCATTGAACCTGTATGTTAAATCATTTTATCATCTCCATAAACTTGAAGCTACAGTAATTATACACTAAATTATTCAATACAATATCCTTGTGGCCACTTCATATTGATTTACACCAAGTTTCATTTCATTTTAAAGGAAACTTTTGGCAGAGTTGAGTAACCAGTGTCCTGATGTAGTTTCATAGTCCAAAAAAGGGCCATAGCTCCAGAAAAACAGAACAGATGTGATAGTTCCTACAATTTGCATTTGCTCACTTCATGTTAATGATTATCAAGTTTCATATCAGTTGGATGCAAACTGTAGGAGGAGTTGAATATAAAAATATTGTGATGAACAGAATTACAAAACAGGCTTAATGACGGACAGTCCTGGCAGTTGTTATATACAATGGACATGAAAGCCTTGTCACAAACTAAGACTTTTTCCTATATTGCAGCAATGGAATACTATGGCAAGAACATGGTGGCTGTTTGATGCCAAATACCAGTGCCCACACAGATCAGCAGAGAAGATATGCATGTACCTAGAGGGCAGACATAAACCACTTTATCATCCACTTTGTACGTTACACTTATACACAGAGGATATAAAAATGTTTCGTTTGTCCTGTCCTTGTAGTAGCTCTAGGTTGTAATAACATGTGATTGTGATAACACCAGGTTGTAATAAAATCTGATTGTGATAAAACCTGGTTGCGGTAAGTTGTATTTTCACTAAGCTGTGATAAATTTTAAACTGTTATTAAAATACAAGTATTCTTTCATTTTGGTAGATGAGACTTATTTTACTCAGCAGACAAAGGATTTTATATTTTACAAACATATTTACTGGCTGCTGTCTGCTGAGAAGGTGCTCTCACAACCCATGCAGTATTCAGTTTATTAATCCCCCGCCGTGGCGGAGGGATTATAGGAATGGTCTGCGTCCGTCCGTCTGTCCGTCCTTCCGTCCGTAACAAAATCGTGTCCGGTCCATATCTCCTAAACCTCTTGAAGGACTTTCATGAAACTTGGGTCAAATGATCACCTCATCAAGACGATGTGCAGAACCCATGAATCAGCCTTGTCGGTTCAAGGTCAAGGTCACAACTCAAGGTCAAAGGTTTGAGCCTGCCATTTTGTGTCCGCTCTATATCTCTTAAACCCCTTGAAGGAATTTTATAAAACTTGGGTCAAATGATCACCTCATCAAGACAATGTGCAGAACCCATGAGTCAGTCATGCTGGCTCAAGGTCAAGGTCACAACTTAGGGTCAAAGGTTTGAACCTTCCATTTTGTGTCCGCTCTATATCTCCTAAACCCCTTGAAGGATTTTCATCAAACTTGGGTTAAACGATCACCTCATCAAGGCAATGTGCAGAACTTATGAGTCAGCCATGTTGGCTCAGAGTCAAGGTCACAACTGAAGGTCAAAGGTTTGAGCCTTCCATTTGGTGTCCGCTCTATATCTCCTAAACCCCTTGAAGGAATTTTATAAAACTTGGGTCAAATGATTACCTCATCAGAATGATGTTCAGAAATTATGAGTCAACCATGCCAGCTCAAGGTCAAGGTCACAACTAAGGGTCGAAGGTTTGAGCCTTCCATTTGGTGTCCACTCTGTATCTCCTTAACCCCTTGAAGGATTTTCATCAAACTTGGGTCAAATGATCACCTCATCAAGAACTCATGAGTCAGCCATGTCAACTCAAGGTCAAGGTCACAACTGAAGGTCCAAGGTTTCAGCTCTGTATCTCCTAAACCCCTTGAAGGATTTTCATGAAACTTTGGTCAAATGATCACTTCATCAAGACGTTATGCAGAATTCATGAGTCAGCCATGTCAGTTCAAGGTCAAGGTCACAGCTAAAATCAAAGGTTTTACCCTTTCACTATCCATAGCAGTGGCGGGGGATTTAGCTGTCTTTCAGACTGCCTTGTATCAAATGCAGTAACAATGGTGCACATCAGATGAGGAATATTTTAAACTTGAGGAACAAATGTGAAGTTTAATCTGTTGATACAAAGTTATGAGTAATATTATGTTTGTTGTTTCAGCTGATGTTGGGGACCATGTTGTTGTGATTAACACTAGACATGTTGCTATGGTAGAAGATCTGTGGAGGAAACTACTCTATGAACACGATACTAGGTAAATTGTAAATCCTAGGTAAATTGGTAGATTTACATCTAGGTGCAACATGTGTTTGTTTCATGTAATGGAAATTACTACCATTTGATCTTTAAAAATACTTCTTTAAATTGTTTTTTTTTTATATAAATATATAATTTTTCAAAGATTCTACATAGGGCTACCATGACAGAGTAGTTACAGTTGCTGATGTTAAATCTTGTATTCCTTACCCCTACTGGGTTATGTTCACCTGCCTTGCTCAGTAGGAGAGCCTTGATCTGTGAATCACAGGGTAATAAGTTTGATCTCTAGGATAGGTTAAACAATTGATAAAATTCGTTGTGGCTAAGTATCATTCATTTTCCACCTCTAATGCATGTGGGAAGTTGTAAGTTACTTGTGAAGAATAGATAAGTACTGTAACAAAATCCATTCAGAAATATGGGTTATGTTAACTGCCCAAAATTATAAAACTGAGGTATTGTTGAAAATTGGTGCTAAACCCAAAACAGACAAATCCCGCTGGAGGTTTGAAACCCAGTAAGGTAATAAAGGCATGTGGAATACTTTAGAAAACTATTTATCTGGCTTATGGAAGGTTGGTGGTTCTGTCCAGGTACCAACCTGTGCATAGACCACAGGTGGATATACTTTCCCTGCTGTCCCATTCCCTGTCATCAATAAGACTGGAAAGTTACCATATGATCTGAAGTGTGACAGTGTGACTTAAGCCCATCAAAATCAAATTATAATGTGGTTCAAAGCTGGCTGAGCTGGTTAGCAAGTTTGTCTCATATCAGTTGCTCTTCCACTGTTAGGACTGGAAATTGTACTTGAGATGTAGAATTCTTTCATGTGCAGAAACTACCGGTATCCTTTTTACAGCTGGCTTGCTGAGGTCAGTGTTTCTACCCTGGTGCCTGTACGTACCTGAAATTCTGTTCCAGCCAACCTGCTAATTAGAGCAAATTAGGATTGATTAAACTTCTGATATTATCAGCTGCTGATAACTAAGCTGAAAGAAAATGGAATACAGTCAAACCTGTCTATAAAGACCACCCCTTGGAGAGCCAAAATATGGTCTTTATTGGGAGGTGGTCTCTATTCACAGTTTAAAATGCACTGTAAATGTTAAAATGGGAAACAAAACATGTGGTCTTTAGAGACAGGTGGTCTCTGTTCAGAGGTGGTTTTCAACACAGGTTTGACTGTATGTCAATCGACAGAAGACTAGATCTTAGGCAAGACACAGTCTTTATACAGTATTTGAAGGTCTGCCCAACTTAAATATTGTTGTTTGTTGTTTACAGGTTTGCCCATGGTAAATCAAAGACTACTGCCTGGAAATTACACGAAGCTGATCCCACTAAAGTAAGAAGAATATAGAACTTTATTTTAAAGTATTTTAAGAGGGCAATGATGTGTGCAGCTCAGCTTGTAGGTCATTGGTTTGAAAGAAGCTGTGATCAATAATGTCATATAATGATATAATATCAGTACTGTTGAGCTTCTTTTTAGGGACTGGAGAGTAGTATTCATTAGCTTCCAGATAGCTTCTAGTAAGTGAAGTCTTTGGCATTAAAGGATAAGGAAAGCCTGAAAATAAGTTAATTTAATATGAAAGTCATTATCAAGCCTTTCATAACGCTAAAAGAATTTTTGAAATCGGACATATGGCAGTTTGAAATTTAAGAAAATTGTTGATAATGGAGGCAGCCATTTTAGTGTGTTAATGACATCATTTACACACTGTTGAATACTTTATTTAGCAAGTAACCTTTTAAAAGACGGATTTTCATATGTTTCTTGAGTGTAAGGTGTAAAACATGATAATTTTTTCGTCATAGCTGTAAAAGGTAGAGAAATTATTTTACAGAAATTAGTAAATGCAGTTTAAATGTGTATTTAAAAGTTCAATAAATCTGTCATTTTGTTAGCTCACCAGAGCCAAAGGCTCATGGTGAGCTTTTGTGACCGGTCAATGTCCGTCGTGCGTTGTGCAGTGTCAGTCGTCCGTCGTGTGTCCGTCAACATTTTCTAAAAAAATCTTCTTGAAAACCACTAGGCAGATTTACACCAAACTTCACAGGAATGATCCTTGGGTGGTCCCCTTTCAAAATTGTTAAAAGAATTGCATTCCATGCAGAACTCTGGTTGCCATGGCAACCGAAAGGAAAAACTTAAAAAATCTTCTTGTCCAAAACCACAGGGCCTAGGGCTTTGATATCTGGTGTATAGCATCATCTAGTGGCCCTTTACCAAAACTGTTCAAATTATCCCCCTAGGGTCAAATATGGCCCCGCCACGGGGTCACATGTTTTATATAGACTTCTATAGGGAAAACTTTGAAAATCTTCTTGTACAAAACCACATGGCTTAGGGCTTTGATATTTGGTATGTAGCATCATCTAGTGGTCCTCTACCAAGATTGTTCAAATTATCCCCCTAGGGTCAAATATGGCCCTGCCCCGGGGGTCCTTTTACATAGACTTATATAGGGAAAAAAATGTTTAAAAATCTTCTTGTCTGAAACCACAACACTTAGACCTTTGATATTTGATTTGTAGCATTGTCTTTTGGTCCTCAACCAAAATTGTTCAGATTGTACCCATTGGGTGAAAAGAGGCCCTGCCCTGGAGGTCCCAAGTATTATATAGACTTATATAAGAAAAAGCTTTAAAAATCTTCTTGTCTGAAACCATATGACCTAGGTTTTTGATATTTGGTATGGTGCATTGTCTAGTAGTCCTCTACCAAAATTGTTCAAATTATGCCCCTCGGGTTAAAAGAGGCCCGGCCCTGGGGTCACTTAGTTATTATGTGAGTTATATAGGAAAAATACTTAAAAAATCATCTGATCCTATTTCCAAAAAAAATACAAAGACAAATATCAAACAGGGAATGCCACGTACCAAAAACGCAGCCTCCCCAAAACGAAACCCCCAGCACGCAGACGCGCACACCACAAACACACACACGCATACACATACACGCGCACACACACAAAGCCAACACATTAGGACAAAATGAACAAAGGAACACAGTGGGGCACCGCCTTGGAACGGTCAGTGGCAAAAACACCACTGGGGAGCTTAAACCGGTTTATGGTGCGCAACCAACCTCACTCTTACCCCCACCATGTTCCAAAGAAACTGGACAGTGTAAATAAAAGTAATCCCTTCCAGGTGAATCTCTAACACACGTAATGGAAACAAAAAGGCATGGCATGTAAAACAGAAAAATGCTCGTGTATAAATATATAAAAAGCAAACCTTTAGAACCAAAAACGTATGTACTCAGTGCCTTTTCAGAAGACAGAGCCAAGACTGTTTAATTATAATTACCTGATGACCCCAAGTAATATGATGTCACTTGACTGTGACCTTGACCTACAGACCTATTTCTTGTTTTTTAAGATACTTTGAAATTTTGATGACGTACACAGTTTTGCACACAAATCGTAAAACTGAATTTCATTGACCATGAATGTGACGTACTGACTTTCTTAAAATTTTTATCATTAGTTTGACATTTGAAACATGTAGCTCATATTACTCAGGTAAGCGATCCAGGGTCATCATGACCCTCTTGTTTTTTGTTGCCATGGAAAGAAAATGGCCGCAGATTTGACCAAATATTTGAATACTCACAACTGTCTCATTTTTACTCCGATTTTGAAAATTCTTTCACTTCTTTAAATGATCTAAGAAATCCCAGCTGACAAAATTAACATTAGAACAACGTTGCCTTTCCCTTTAAGAAACTGTGATCAGTTGATACACTCACTCCCTATTGGTTTCTAAATTTTTAATCACATGATTTAGCTTCATAGCCTCTGTCTGGAGATATAAATTGAGATTTATTATTTTATACCTATATAATTTTAAATAATTGAAATCTTTTCTTTCTGTCATGTGATAATGAAATAGAAACCATCATTGTACTGCGTTATTTGAGATGTATTCACAGCATTTTAAGTATATATGACAATATCTGAAATCTGCAAACTAGAAAAGCCATTTTTTTCCATACTGGACTGAAGTCCGCTAGATTCATATTGTGTTCGTATTGGACAGGATAACTCTTCTGATTCCTTATGCAGAGTCTTCTGGATTATTTCCCTTGTATGATACAGCACTTCAATTCATGAACAAAATTTAATACACTTCAGCTGTATTGTATCCTTAAATTTGGAATACACAGGAATCTTGTCCCCACATAGTAAAAATCAGCATTCCTTGCGTGTATCAGTGCTATACACTGGGCACGTTAAAGAACCAGGCTGTCTATTCGCAACGAGCTAGGCTAAGTTAGCCGGACAAGCCTGTATCTGATTTCTGATCTCTCTGTGGGGGCTTTGTCTCACTCTGTCCCTCTGGTCAGATCGCTCTGTGTCTGTACTAGTAGAGGATGATTTCGCGCCCTGTGTGGCTGCAGTTGCTGTAAAGCGCCTTTGAACGTGTTTATCATGAAAAGGGCGCTATATAAATCTGGTATAATAATAATAATAATTAGTATTTAATGCAAGTAGGATCACATCTTTACATCTTAATCCAAGACCAAACTGCATATTGATAAGGTTTTTTAGCTCACCTGTCACATAGTGACAAGGTGAGCTTTTGTGATCACGCAGCGTCCGTCGTCCGTCGTCTGTGCGTCCGTCCGAGCCCACATTTGCATACTTAAGTGGCTATAGGAACAATAGGTAACTGTACTTTTTCTTTGATGTCATTCATTCCGTAAGGCTTTTATGTGGCTATTTTTCTTTTACGTGGCTAAAAGAACAATAAAGAGAACAAAAGGGTAGCCACATAAATACCCATATGTATGAACATCCGTCCGTAAACTTTTGCTTGTGACCACTCTAGAGGTCACATTTTTTGTGGGATATTTCTGAAAGTTGGTCAGAATGTTCATCTTGATGATATCTAGGTCAAGTTCGAAACTGGGTCACGTGCCATCAAAAACTAGGTCAGTAGGTCTAAAAATAGAAAAACCTTGTGACCTCTCTAGAGGCCATATATTTCACAAGATCTTCATGAAAATTGGTCTGAATGTTCACCTTGATGATATCTAGGTCAAGTTCGAAACTGGGTTCTGTGCCTTCAAAAACTAGGTCAGTAGGTCTAAAAATAGAAAAACCTTGTGACCTCTCTAGAGGCCATATATTTCACAAGATCTTCATGAAAATTGGTCAGAACGTTCACCTTGATGTTATCTAGGTCAAGTTCGAAACTGGGTCACGTGCCATGAAAAACTAGGTCAGTAGGTCAAATAATAAAAAAACCTTGTGACCTCTCTAGAGGCCATATTTTTCATGGGATCTGTATGAAAGTTGGTCTGAATGTTTATCTTGATGATATATAGGTCAAATTTGAAACTGGGTCAACTGCGATCAAAAACTAGGTCAGTAGATCTTGAAATAGAAAAACCTTGTGACCTCTCTAGAGGCCATACCCTTGAATGGATCTTCATGAAAATTGGTCAGAATGTTCACCTTGATGATATCTAGGTCAAGTTTGAAACTGGGTCACGTGCCGTAAAAAACTAGGTCAGTAGATCAAATAATAAAAAAACCTTTTGACCTCTCTAGAGGCCATACTTTTCATGGGATCTGTATGAAAGTTGGTCTGAATGTTAATCTTGATGATATCTAGGTCAGGTTTGAAATTGGGTCAACTGCGATCAAAAACTTGGTCAGTAGGTCTAAAATTAGAAAAATCTTTTGACCTCTCTAGAGGCCATATTTTTCAATGGATCTTCATGAAAATTGATCTGAATGTTCACCTTGATGATATTTAGGTCAGTTTCGAAACTGGGTCACGTGCGGTCAAAAACTAGGCCAGTAGATATAAAAATAGAAAAACCTTGTGACCTCTCTAGAGGCCATATTTTTCATGAGATCATCATGAAAATTAGTGAGAATGTTCACCTTGATGATATCTAGGTAAAGTTTAAAACAGGGTCACATACCTTCGAAAACTAGGTCAATAGGTCAAATAATAGAAAAACCTTGTGACCTCTCTAGAGATCATATTTTTCAATGGATCTTCATGAGAATTGGTCAGAATTTTTATCTTGATAATATCTAGGTCAAGTTCAAAACTGGGTCACATGAGCTCAAAAACAAGGTCACTATGTCAAATAATAGAAAAAACGATGTTATAATCAAAACTGGGTCATGTGGGAAGAGGTGAGCGATTCAGGACCATCATGGTCCTCTTGTTGTGATAAAGTTATGTCATTGCTTTTTCAGATAATGTATAAATCTGTATATCGTGCTGGTCCGAAGAATTTATTGCGTCCTAATTTGATGAGAAGATTGCACTTATATCCTGATGAGGTAGGTTTTATTATAGAACTTTAAATCCTAGAGGTAGCTGTTGATAATCAGTCTGACAAGTTTCTACATTTTTAGCTCACCTGTCACAAAGTGACAAGGTGAGCTTTTGTGATTGTGCGGTGTCCGTCTTCCGTCCGTCCGTGCGTGCATCTGTAAGTTTTTGCTTGTGACCACTCTAGAGGTCACATTTTTAGCTCACCTGTCACAAAGTGACAAGGTGAGCTTTTGTGATCGCGCAGCGTCCGTCGTCCGTGCGTGCGTAAACTTTTGCTTGTGACCACTCTAGAGGTCACATTTTTCATGGGATCTTTATGAATATTGGTCAGAATGTTCACCTTGATGATATCAAGGTCAAGTTCGAAACTGGGTCACGTGTGGTCAAAAACTAGGTCAGTAGGTCTAAAAATAGAAAAAGTTGTGACCTCTCTAGAGGCCATATTTTTCACAAGATCTTCATGAAAGTTGGTCTGAATGTTCACTTTGATGATATCTAGGTCAAGTTCGAAACTGGGTCACGTGCCATCAAAAACTAGGTCAGTAGGTCAAATAATAGAAAATCCTTGTGACCTCTCTGGAGGTCATATTTTTCATGGGATCTGCATGAAAATTGTCAGAATGTTTATCTTGATGATATCTAGGACAAGTTCGAAACTGGGTCACGTGCGGTCCAAAACTAGGTCAGTAGGTCAAATGATAGAAAATCCTTGTGACCTCTCTGGAGGTCATATTTTTCATGGGATCTGCATGAATATTGATCAGAATGTTCATCTTGATGATATCTAGGTCAAGTTCGAAACTGGGTCACGTCCTCTCCAAAACTAGGTCAGTAGGTCAAATAATAGAAAAACCTTGTGACCTCTGTAGAGGCCGTATTTTTCATTGGATCTGCATGAAAATTGATCAGAATGTTCATCATGATGATATCTAGATCAGGTTTGAAACCGGGTCAGCTGCGGTCAAAAACTAGGTCAGTAGGTCAAATAATAGAAAATCCTTGTGACCTCTCTAGAGGTCATATTTTTCATGGGATCTGCATGAAAATTGGTCAGAATGTTCATCTTGATGATATTTAGGTCAGTTTTGAAACTGGGTCACATCTGATCCAAAACTAGGTCAGTAGGTCAAATAATAGAAAAACCTTGTGACCACTCTAGAGGCCATAGTTTTCATGGGATCTGCATGAAAGTTGGTCTGAATGTTCATCTGGATGATATCTAGGTTAAGTTCGAAACTGGGTCAACTGCGTTCCAAAACTAGATCAGTAGGTCTAAAAATAGAAAATTCTTGTGACCTCCCTGGAGGTCATATTTTTCATGGGATCTGTATGAAAATTGGTCAGAGTGTTCATCTTGATGATTAGTAGGTCAAGTTCGAAACTGGGTCACATGCGGTCAAAAGCTAGGTCAGTAAGTCAAATGATAGAAAAAACTTGTGACCTCTGTAGAGGCCATATTTGCATGGGATCTGCATGAAAATTGGTCAGAATGTTCATCTTGATAATATCTAGGTCAAGTTTTAAACTGGGTCGCATGCGGTCAAAAACTAGGTCAGTAGGTCAAATAATAGAAAAACCTTGTGACCTCTCTAGAGGCCATACTTTTCATGGGATCTGCATGAAAGTTGGTCTGAATGTTCATCTTGATGATATCTAGGTCAAGTTTGAAACCGGGTCAACTGCGGTCAAAAACTAGGTCACTAGGTCTCAACATAGAAAGACCTTTTGACCTCTCTAGAGGCCATATTTTTCAATGGATCTTCCTGAAAATTGGTCAGAATTTTTATCTTGATGATATCTAGGTCAAATTCAGAAGTAGGTCACATGAGCTCAAAAACTAGGTCACTATGTCAAATAGTAGAAAAAAACGACGTCATACTCAGTTCATGTGGGTGCAGGTGAGCAATTCAGGACCATCATGGTCCTCTTGTTTGTGGGATATTTATGAAAGTTGGTTAGAATGTTCATCTTGATAATATCTAGGTCAAGTTCGAAACTGGGTCACGTGCCAATAAAAACTAGGTCAGTAGGTCTAAAAATAGAAAAACCTTGTGACCTCTCTAGAGGCCATATATTTCACAAGATCTTCATGAAAATTGGTCAGAATGTTCACTTTGATGATATCTAGGTCAGGTTCGAAACTGGGTCACGTGCCATGAAAAACTAGGTCAGTAGGTCAAATAATAGAAAAACCTTGTGACCTCTCTAAAGGCCATATTTTTCATGGGATCTGTATGAAAGTTGGTCTGAATGTTCATCTTGATGATATCTAGGTCAAGTACGAAACTGGGTCACGTGCGATCAAAAACTAGGTCAGTAGGTCTAAAAATAGAAAAACATTGTGACCTCTCTAGAGGCCATATATTTCATGAGATCTTCATGAAAATTGGTCAGAATGTTCACCTTGATGATATCTAGATCAAGTTCGAAAGTGGGTCACGTACCTTCAAAAACTAGGTCAGTAGGACAAATAATAGAAAAACCTTGTGACCTCTCTAGAGGCCATATTTTTCATGGGATCTGTATGAAAGTTGGTCTAAATGTTCATCTTGATGATATCTAGGTCATGTTCGAAAGTGGGTCACGTGCCGTCAAAAACTAGGTCAGTAGGTCAAATAATAGAAAAACATTGTGACCTCTCTAAAGGCCATATTTTTCATGGGATCTGTATGAAAGTTGGTCTGAATGTTCATCTTGGTGATATCTAGGTCAAGTTTGAAACAGGGTCATGTGCGGTCAAAAACTAGGTCAGTAGATCTAAAAATAGAAAAACCTTGTGACCTCTCTAGAGGCCATACTTATGAATGGATCTCCGTAGAAATTGGTCAGAATGTTCATCTTGATGATATCTAGGTCAAGTTCGAAAGTGGGTCACGTGCCTTCAAAAACTAGGTCAGTAGGTCAAATAATGAAAAAACGTTGTGACCTCTCTAGAGGCCATATTTTTCATGGGATCTGTATGAAAGTTGGTCTGAATGTTTATCTTGATGATATATAGGTCAGGTTTGAAACTGGGTCAACTGCGATCAAAAACTAGGTCAGTAGGTCTTGAAATAGAAAAACCTTGTGACCTCTCTAGAGGCCATACCCTTGAATGGATCTTCATGAAAATTGGCCAGAATGTTCACCTTGATGATATCTAGATCAACTTTGAAACTGGGTCACATGCCTTAAAAAACTAGGTCAGTAGGTCAAATAATAAAAAAATCTTGTGACCTCTCTAGAGGCCATACTTTTCATGGGATCTGTATGAAAGTTGGTGTGAATGTTCATCTTGATGATATCTAGGTCAAGTTTGAAACTGGGTCAAGTGCGGTCAAAAACTAGCTCAGTAGGTCTAAAATTAGAAAAATCTTTTGACCTCTCTAGAGGCCATATTTTTCAATGGATCTTCATGAAAATTGATCTGAATGTTCACCTTGATGATATCTAGATCAGTTTCGAAACTGGGTTACATGCGGTCAAAAACTAGGCCAGTAGGTATAAAAATAGAAAAACCTTGTGACCTCTCTAGAGGCCATATATTTCACAAGATCTTCATGAAAATTGGTCAGAATGTTCACCTTGATAATATCTAGGTCAAGTTCGAAACTGGGTCACGTGCCATCAAAAACTAGGTCAGTAGGTCAAATAATAGAAAAACCTTGTGACCTCTCTAAAGGCCATATTTTTCATGGGATCTGTATGAAAGTTGGTCTGAATGTTCATCTTGATGTTATCTAGGTCAAGTACGAAACTGGGTCACGTGCGATCAAAAACTAGGTCAGTAGGTCTAAAAATAGAAAAACATTGTGACCTCTCTAGAGGCCATATATTTCATGAGATTTTCATGAAAATTGGTCAGAATGTTCACCTTGATGATATCTAGATCAAGTTCGAAAGTGGGTCACGTACCTTCAAAAACTAGGTCAGTAGGACAAATAATAGAAAAACCTTGTGACCTCTCTAGAGGCCATATTTTTCATGGGATCTGTATGAAAGTTGGTCTGAATGTTCATCTTGATGATATCTAGGTCATGTTCGAAAGTGGGTCACATGCCATCAAAAACTAGGTCAGTAGGTCAAATAATAGAAAAACCTTGTGACCTCTCTAAAGGCCATATTTTTCATGGGATCTGTATGAAAGTTGGTCTGAATGTTCATCTTGATGATATCTAGGTCAAGTTTGAAACAGGGTCATGTGCGGTCAAAAACTAGGTCAGTAGATCTAAAAATAGAAAAACCTTGTGACCTCTCTAGAGGCCATACTTATGAATGGATCTCTGTAGAAATTGGTCAGAATGTTCATCTTGATGATATCTAGGTCAAGTTCGAAAGTGGGTAACGTGCCTTCAAAAACTAGGTCAGTAGGTCAAATAATGAAAAAATGTTGTGACCTCTCTAGAGGCCATATTTTTCATGGGATCTGTATAAAAGTTGGTCTGAATGTTTATCTTGATGATATATAGGTCAGGTTTGAAACTGGGTCAACTGCGATCAAAAACTAGGTCAGTAGGTCTTGAAATAGAAAAACCTTGTGACCTCTCTAGAGGCCATACCCTTGAATGGATCTTCATGAAAATTGGCCAGAATGTTCACCTTGATGATATCTAGATCAACTTTGAAACTGGGTCACATGCCTTAAAAAACAGGTCAGTAGGTCAAATAATAAAAAAACCTTGTGACCTCTCTAGAGGCCATACTTTTCATGGGATCTGTATGAATGTTCATCTTGATGATATCTAGGTCAAGTTTGAAACTGGGTCAACTGCGGTCAAAAACTAGGTCAGTAGGTCTAAAATTAGAACAAAATTTTGACCTCTCTAGAGGCCATATTTTTCAATGGATCTTCATGAAAATTGATCTGAATGTTCACATTGATGATATCTAGATCAGTTTTGAAACTGGGTCACATGCGGTCAAAAACTAGGCCAGTAGGTATAAAAATAGAAAAACCTTGTGACCTCTCTAGAGGCCATATTTTTCATGAGATCTTCATGAAAATTAGTGAGAATGTTCACCTTGATGATATCTAGGTAAAATTCAAAACAGGGTCACGTACCTTCAAAAACTAGGTCAATAGGTCAAATAATAGAAAAACCTTGTGACCTCTCTAGAGACCATATTTTTCAATGGATCTTCATGAAAATTGGTCAGAATTTTTATCTTGATAATATCTAGGTCAAGTTCAAAACTGGGTCACATGAGCTCAAAAACTAGGTCACTATGTCAAATAATAGAAAAAACGACGTCATAGTCAAAACTGGGTCATGTGGGAAGAGGTGAACGATTCAGGACCATCATGGTCCTCTTGTTTCCTTTTGTCACATTGATAATAACAGAAATTTAGTTTATTGCCAATTAAAACTAATCAGCAGGACATTTAAAGCATTAAGTATTATATTTCATGGGCTGAGTGCAAAACCATTGCAGCTATATACAAATAAAGAACAAGATATAATAGTTTTGCACTCAGCCCTCTATTTTTGTTTTGACAATGCCCATCTTAGGCTAACAGCCAATGAATTCGAATCCCTTTGAAGTCATTTCAGTAAGTTCTTAATGTATCAGACCTGTAATGAGAATTGGAATTGTTGTGTGATTACATATTCGCAGTATCGATATCATGGGTACGCTCCTTTGCCGCACCATACAAAACAGAGAGTGCAGATTGTCTTTATTACTGAGCCACTACCTTCTGGTTGACCAGATGATTTAAATTTGCCTGTAGCACTTAAAGCAAATGTTAATCCAATAAATGATCTCATTACAGGATGTTCCAGAAGATATACTAGGAAATATAAGTGATGTAATTAGGCAGATACAGGTTGTACCAAAAACGTTAGATGATTATACTGAAGAACAGCTAAAGACGTTTCCGAAAATATTTGATTGGTAGGTAATTTATATATTGGAGCAAACTTGTAGACAAATCACAGGACTATATCTAATATTTGGAAATCTTTAAAATTTGTTGGGGACTAGTTATCAAGGATTTCATTTTCAGTGGATCAATGTGTTATAGTAGTATTAATTAGTTCCCTAATGGTTGAAACTAGATTTGGATACTAAAGATTTGAGCTTTAATTATGTGTCATTATTTGTGTTCAGTCAATTGCTTTGCCATCTTGTTGATAGTTATTCAAATAACAGTGACAGGCATGAACCTTTACTCAAAGATCAAATTATGGTAGTAAGAGGTTGAAGAATCATTTTTTAGCTCACCTGTCACGAAGTGACAAGGTGAGCTTTTGTGATCGCGCAGCGTCCGTTGTCCATGCGTAAACTTTTACTTGTGACCACTCTAGAGGTCACATTTTTCATGAGGTCTTTATGTAAATTGGTGAGAATGTTCACCTTGATGATATCTAGGTCAAGTTCGAAACTGGGTCACGTGCGGTCCAAAACTAGGTCAGTAGGTCTAAAAATAGAAAAACCTTGTGACCTCTCTAGAGGCCATATTTTTCACAAGATCTTCATGAAAATTGGTCAGAATGTTCACCTTGATGATATCTAGGTCAAGTTCGAAACTGGGTCACGTGCCTTCAAAAACTAGGTCAGTAGGTCAAATAATAAAAAAACTTTGTGACCTCTCTAAAGGCCATATTTTTCATGGGATCTGTATGAAAGTTGGTCTGAATGTTCATCTTGATGATATATAGGTCAAGTACGAAACTGGGTCACATGAGGTCAAAAACTAGGTCAGTAGGTCTAAAAATAGAAAAACCTTGTGACCGCTCTAGAGGCCATACTTGTGAATGGATCTTCATAAAAATTGGTCAGATTGTTCATCTTGATGATATCTAGGTCAAGTTTGAAAGTGGGTCAGGTGCCTTCAAAAAGTAGGTCAGTAGGTCAAATAATAAAAAAACCTTGTGACCTCTCTAGAGGCCATATTTTTCATTGGATCTGTATGAAAATTGGTCAGAATGTTCATCTTGATGATATCTAGGTCAGGTTTGAAACTGGGTCACGTCCGGTCCAAAACTAGGTCAGTAGGTCAAATTATAGAAAAACCTTGTGACCTCTGTAGAGGCCATATTTTTCATGGAATCTGCATGAAAATTGGTCAGAATGTTCATCTTGATGATATCTAGGTCAGCTTCGAAACTGGGTCAACTGCGGTCCAAACCTAGGTCAGTAGGTCTAAAAATAGAAAATCCTTGTGACCTCCCTAGAGGCCATATTTTTCAATGGATCTTCATGAAAATTGGTCAGAATGTTCACCTTGATGATATCTAAATCAAGTTTGAAACTGGGTCACGTGCGGTCCAAAACTAGGTCATTAAGTCAAATAATAGAAAAACCATGTGACCTCTCTAGAGGCCATATTTTTCATGGGATCTGCATGAAAATTGGTCAAATATTCATCTTGATGATATCTAGGTCAAGTTCGAAACTGGGTCACGTGCGGTCAAAAACTAGGTCAGTAGGTCAAATAATAGAAAAACCTTGTGATTTCTGTAGAGGCCATATTTTTCATGGGATCTGCATGAAAATTGATGAGAATGTTCATCTTGATAATATCTAGTTCAAGTTTGAAACTGGGTCACATGCGGTCAAAAACTAGGTCAGTAGGTCAAATAATAGAAAAACCTTGTGGTCACTCTAGAGGCCATATTTTTTTTCATGGGATCTGTATGAAAGTTAGTCTGAATGTTCATCTTGATGATATCTAGGTCAAGTTTGAAACCGGGTCAACTGCGGTCAAAAACTAGGTCACTAGGTCTAAACATAGATAAACCTTTTGACCTCTCTGGAGACCATATTTTTCAATGGATCTTCATGAAAATTGGTGAGAATGTTCACCTTGATGATATCTAGGTCAAGTTCTGAACTGGGTCACGTGCGATCAAAAACTAGGTCAGTAGGTCTAAAAATAAAAAAACCTTGTGACCTCTCTGAAGGCCATATTTTTCATGAGATCTTCATGAAAATTTGTGAGAATGTTTACCTTGATGATATCTAGATCAAGTACAAAACTGGGTCACATGCCTTCAAAAACTAGGTCATTATGTCAAATAATAGAAAAACCTTGTGACCTCTCTAGAGGGCATATTTTTCAATGGATCTTCCTGAAAATTGGTCAGAATTTTTATCTGGATGATATCTAGGTCAAGTTCAGAACTAGGTCACATGAGCTCAAAAACTAGGTCACTGTGTCAAATAATAGAAAAAACAACATCATACTCTGTTCATGCGGGGACAGGTGAGCGATTCAGGACCATTATGGTCCTCTTGTTTTTTTAACCAGTTAATAAAATATTTCTTTATGAATGGAAATTCAGTTACATGGCACATAAATTCACCATAAAATAACAAAGCAAGAAAATCTTGACCTGAGTTCCAATAGTCACAGTTACACATGTAAGTAAATTATCTTGACCATTCTGAAACTTTTTTATGCATGGATTAATTTTCAAATAGATTAGCACAAATTTTCACACCGTGATAAGAAAAGAGGTATTGTCACAGAACTTAAAAGATTTTAGCTGATTTTTAGCTTGACTTTTACAAAGTAGATGGAGAGCTAGCGTACTTGTCCAGGTGTCCATATCTATACCTTGGTTAAAATTTTGATGCAGCTTTTTAGCTCACCTGTCACAAAGTGACAAGGTGAGCTTTTGTGATCGCGTGGCGTCCGTCGTCCGTCCGTGCGTCCATCTGTAAACTTTTGCTTGTCACCACTCTAGAGGTCACATTTTTCATGGTCAAACAAGAACATCAAGTACCGGTAACGGCAATGTGAATCTGAAGACAAGGACGTCTAGATTTAAACATAGTATTGAATATACTGTGACGATAGTCTTTTCCATGAGTACATTATGAGAACAATTTTGTTCTAGAGAGTGTAGGTAACACCTGTCTTCCTCGAATTTGAAAAGTGCTGTTAACAAATTTATATACTGAAATTATGTCTTCGATCATATTTACTCGAAATGCGTATTGTGTATAATATACTGACATCTAATAAATCTCAACTTATGTATGTCAGTTTGCTAACAAGAGTATTTATAGTGATACCATTAAGGAAATCAAGCAATGAACTATAACAATCATTCAAACAACAGCATTTTACACGAATGTATCAAGAAAACATTCGATGTCTTTAATATGGAAAACATTCGCAAAGAAATATAGTTATGATTTTTCTTGCAATGGTTGAGAGAAATTTTTAATTGCTTTTAAATGTTTTTGACAAGTATTCCTTGTCGACATGAGATAAACTAAGTGACGCTTTGTGTTTACTATAGTCCGTTTTATTCGACCTGGCGGGGTGGAGTTAATCTCTGACATATGCAAATAATGGTAATCTCAAAATGCGAGCAAAATAGGTAGAGCAATATAATTGCTTAATTCCGCAATCTTCGGTAACCAACGACTAAAATTCAACGCTATAAGGGTTACATGTACTACATACCCTGCACAATAATGTAGTGGACCATCGCGAAACCACGCCCCGCCAGGACAAATAAAATGCACAATATTGGATAACAAATATATTAGAGTTGACGTTGAAATCTACATAATACACAGTTGACAAGTGTTAGGTATCCCAATGCGGTCCACTCTTTACAGACGTATTTTCTGTATTGTCATGAACTCGATTGACATTTTTTGATATTGTTGAATTTTGTATAATAAAGCAACTGGCCTTGGTGATATTTTATATATGGACAACGTTCACGAGTGGTATTCATTTATCCATAAGAATTACAACTTAAAACTAAATTATAAAACAAAACATACAATTATTTTGATTCGTATATTGTATATAATATACTTTAAATATGTTATCACAAGTGTAAGATTTCGTAGCATAGTATAAATGAATAATACATTATTATATATTCTATAAATAGTATTGAAATGGCGGATATGTTGATTATGAAAGTAAAATTGTATTGCTTCTAAGAAAAGAAAAATATTTTACAAAAAATTAACTCCGAAAACGTTTAAAGCAATGTTAATTTGAACTATAAAGACACAACGAAGTACAAAAAAAGGAATATCATTTTATCAAACATTCTCCTACCTGGCTTATCTTTCTTAGTTTGCAAATACAATTTTCTGATAAATGATGGACTATTCATGGAAAACTATTCATGGAAGACTATTTTTGACAATCAAAACAGTATGTATTTTCTTAGTATAATCTTTTTGATTGACCATTGCACTTTGGATCAGGACTGCATCAGTCACAAACAAAATTTAATTCACGTAAAACCCTCAGATTAAAAACATATTTCTTTTGCAAAAATGATATTAAATGTATACCCTTCAATGTGATGATAAATAGGTAGACATAGGGGAATGCGAAAAATTGAGAAATCTGCCCATGGAGTATAATTTTGAAATAGCCTCGTATACTTCCATTGAATGCATTAGTTCTAACTAACAAAATTTCATGCATATCTATTCTTAGGAAATTGTATGACCTTACAGCTCTGAAGAGTATGACAAGATAGAGCCTACAAATTAGTCAAACAACTGAATAGATGTAATAACTTTAGTTTTAGAAAACAAATGTTTATTACTGTACAGTAAAGCTTTCTACGTTATTTGTTTTCAG
The DNA here is from genome assembly GCF_021730395.1 of Mercenaria mercenaria. Classification (NCBI taxonomy): domain Eukaryota; kingdom Metazoa; phylum Mollusca; class Bivalvia; order Venerida; family Veneridae; genus Mercenaria; species Mercenaria mercenaria. The sequence goes on from NC_069363.1 coordinate 99,568,017, forward strand.
TGTTATAATTTCATGTCCCCAATGATTGCTATATGAAGGCTATATCATCTTTATGTAAGCATGAAAATTAAAAATGTGTGTTGTTGTTATTATATTTTCCTGCTTTGTTTTACAGAAGGGAGATATAAAAAGGTCTTTTCAATACAGTGTATTTTATGAGTACATTCAAATAAATCAAAATTCATTCCGCTGCTGTGACACATTACGATGATAGCGGCCTGCTTATTAGTTAGTACCAGCATGGCTTTCGATCTAAACTGACTATGAATGGAAGTGATAAACAAACAGATGTTGTTTTATAAATTATAGCAAGTTTTGTTTTTGTTGGGTTTAACGTCGCATCGATACAAGTATAGGTCATATGGCGACTTTTCCAGCCCTTATGGTGGAGGAAGACCCCAGGATCCCCCCACCCCACCCTCTTGCATTATTTCATCACGAGCGAACACCTGGGTAGAACCTTCCGTAAGCCAGCTGGATGGCTTTTCTCGCATGAAGAATTCAACATCCCGAGTAAGGCTCGAAACCACATTAATGAGGGGCCAGTGACCTTAACCGCTTAGCCACGGAGGTCCCTGATTATAGTAAACATTTGAAAAAGCTGAACACAATAAACCAATACTCGAACTTGAACAACTGGGAGTTCCGCCATCTGGTATCACAGTGGATTCAATTTTTCTAAACGAACCGCACTCAATGAGTTGTAATAGACGGCTGCACTTCAGAAACTCTACCTGTACTATCCGGGATTCCCCAAGTCTCTTTTTCCTTATCACTTACATGTACATAAATGACCCTCCTGAAAACAAGACTCTTTGCTGATGATACTATAATATATCTGACTGTTAAATCTTCATTAGACATTAGACTCCCAAACCTTACAAAACTTCATGTATGCTTCTGAACAGTTGACAATAGATTGATTTATAACATTGTAATTTAAAAACATAAACAATATTATGAAAAAATACGGCTACAATTTTCATATCATTATGTAGAGATAATACACGTTTATTGTGTATTAACGTCTGCAGAAACCCACGGGAATGTTTGTGACCGAAACCGAAGGTCGGCTAAATGTTCATATGTGATGACTTTACGATACCAGTACATTTCTTAATTTCCATTGTCTTGTTCTTGGAAACGGTAAATATGTTTTAAATATCCATCACCGGGACCCAGATATCAACAACACTGCCAAAAGCATGTATTGAAATGTTTTAAACGGGTTTTTATTTCTCTTTATTACAAACATGAAATTACCAATAATGCTGCATATTACTTAAAAATTTGATAAGCAGGAACACAATTTAAAGAATAATAACTTTACATTCGAGTTATTTTGAGTAGGAACACATTTTGAGTACGGATGAGTACGAACGTAGTGAATAGCTTTCAAGATTTATATGAATTCTGCGAGAAATTAGATAAAAACATACCAACTAATACTTCCCAAAAACATTAAAATGATCCCTAAGACAAATAATCGCACAAGTTACACGCAGTTCAGTACATTCACGGTCATCGACGAAAATTGAATGACCTCGTGCTAAGAAAATGGGATAATCAGAGGGAGAAGCAAGTACATGCATGCGTTTTGGGATCGTAACTGATTCAGCAAAACATACTATGGATTATGGATTATTTGCTACAAAAAGAGGTTATTATGGAAGAAACCAAACACGCGATTACTGACCACTTTGGGGAACACCATATAGAAGGCGCTATTACTGTCCACTTTGGGGAACACCATATGGAAGGCGCGATTGCTGGTCACTTTGGGGAGCACCATATAGAAGGCGCGATTACTGGCCACTTTGGGGAACACAATATAGAAGGCGCGATTACTGCCACTTTGGGAACACCATATAGAAGGCGGGATTACTGGCCACTTTGTGGAAAATTATATAGAAAGCGTGATTACTCGCAACTTTGGGGAACACCATATAGAAAGAGTGATTACTGACAAAGATGATAATGGAACATGAATACTAGCTTGATTACATGGATTAATAACCTAGGTTCATCGCCTTATCACATATTTTCCGAAGCCATTGAGTCAATCGAGCGGCTATTGGTTTGGTGTCCGGTACAGTCATTCTATCCGTGACTAATTTTTTTTTTTCAATGGGACAGTTGTAAGTTACTGTGGGAAAAAAGTTAAGTGCTTGTAAAAAAAAAATGTTGACGAAAACCCAAAAACAAACAATAATTATTCCCGGCTAATTCTGACTTTTAAGTTGGTCGAAATATGCACAGTCAAAACGAAATGAAGTTAAAGTCAGACATTAAAAGTACATGAAATGAAAACAATAATTTCGTAGAAAGATATTGGCATGATTTTTGCATAAAGTTAGCATTCCTTCGGCGAATAGTCGGCATCACTGTATAGGTCTCCACGGGCATGTTATATTAAACGGAAAAATTCTTTTCGAATTAAATGGACGCCCCGAAACTAAATTAATCGCCGTAAAAATGGCAACGTCACAACCAAATAGGGATGGGCTAAAACGTGACTTTTCGACGCCATTTGCTTAAAAAGTGTGCATTTGATCTTTCAAATAATTGTACATCGTGTGAAGATCAGCTTTTGGTATTATTTAATCATGTCATCAAGGATGCAACTTGTTTTTGAAATTCCCGCTCATTACGCCTTCTTGACCTTAAAACAATGCACATGTTGAAACGACGAAATTATTTAGTTGTACACTTGTTCTAATGCAAGCAGTATATGAAGAAATCTCTCCTGAGTTTCACAGATTATTTGAACAATTTTGTTAGAGTACCACGCGTGGATATAATATCTTTGAAGTTATCCTGAAATTAATTAAACTTAAAGGAAGATTTTCAAATTTCCGTGATGTGCATATTTGAAATGCTATAAACATATAGGAAAAAGAGACTACCCACTCCGGTGGCTATGTTTTAGACACACTTAATATAAACAAATTTGGTATAGGATAGTATAGTATCTGGGGAAATTTGTGTGACAAAAAGGTCCCCTCGTAATTTCACCAATATTGTTTAGAGGAATGGTTGAAGTGTTAAGGATCGCTTCTGTGAAAAGTATCAAACATTCTGACCATGTTTTATATTAGTTAGATCATTAACTAAAGTTTTGCAAAGAATGAACTAGTGAAAAATTTGCAACTGTATTTTTAATTTTAATCAGACAAACCAAGTCTCTTGAAGTACGGTTAGAAAATTTGGTCTTTAGAGTGTTTACATTGTCTTTCTATGGGTATGTCTAGCTTCAGACTTCAGTCATCCCACTTTTTAATTCAACCTAGTTTTCATAGTGACAAACATTCTGACAAAGTTTCAAGAAAACCGAGTGGAGAATGTGACCTTTAGAATGTTGAGAACGTTTTTCTGTGATTTGATCCGGTGGTTTAGATTTCAACTCCTTTTACCTAGTTGTAAACAGGACGTTTATGTTATAGAAAAAAGCACTCTCACAAAGTTTTATAAACATTAATTATAAAAAAAACCTCTAGTGTGTTAACAAGAGTTGACCTAGTGACCTAGTGTTGACCTCAGGTAACCATGTTTTGAACTTGGCCTGTATTTTATAGAGAATACATTCTGAAATGTTTTATGACGATCAAATAGAAAATGTGGCAACTAGGATGTTAACAAAGTGTTTCTATGATTTGACCCAGTGACCTAGTTGTGTGCTTATGTAACTTAGTTTTAAACTTGACCTAGATTTTACAGGGGCAAAAATTGTGCTTACGTTTAATGAAGAACAAGTCGAAAATGTGGCTTCTAGAGTGTTAACAAGGTTTTCTTATCAATTGACTTCATGACGTAGTGTTTTACCCCAGATGACCCAATTTCAAATTCCTCCGAGACTGCTTTTGAGGATAATATTCTGACCGAATTTCACGAAGTTTGGACCAATATTGCGACTAGACATCGGAATACTGACCCAGAGAGAACACAATACTCTGTGCTCAGGTGAGCAAAACATAAAGATTTAGAGTGAAATGCAAACAGACGGACATGTTAACATTGCGTTAGTCATCGATGTAACATGTAACGAATATCCGTTAGAAATTTATTCCATGATATGAGTCATGTTCTTGACCGAATTACTTCATTCAGCGTTAACATACTTCTGGAATAATATGCTCTGATATTTAGGAGCACATGTTAATTTGACGCGAACCATGAAACAATTTGTTTCCATTCATATATGAAATCAAGTTTACAAGTGACATATATTTATATCCAAACGGATTTTTCAGATTTTCTCTATTTGTAAATGGGTCAATTACCAGCATTTTCCACGTCCTTTCAGACACTCGAAAAACGCAGTTTCTGTGCAAACTTGCAGGCGTGATAGTCTGGATGATAGTGAGAATTTTAACCGAGATTTTGTTTTCTATTTGTCAACATCTGTCTGGGTAATTTTTGTTTGTTTGTGAATGTAGATATCTTATAAGTGTAATTCTACGAGGTTGTGTAAAAGTGCTCCTATTTAGATCTAGAAAACACCTCATCATTTATTAGGTACAATGCGGTCATTTGATAGAAACAACAAAATGGAGAGGAAACAAAAAATAACAGCATGTTCCATAGATATTAACAAGTATGCCTCTTTCTCGTAATTCCGAGCCTTTTCATTGATCCGAGCCTTTGGAAAATTTGCACTTGCATGCTATTTCCGCTTTCTAAATTTTATGCGTGTTGTGGCAAATCATATGGCAGTTAAACAGGAATAGAAAGAAAATAGTATTACTCGCCTTAAAATAAAAATATACACAACAGAATAATTGGCACAAAACATGCTTACCTAAAATCACTGGGGTATTTTATAACCTTCTTATAGGAAAAAGGAATCACCTATTGTTAAAATTTGTTTGTCTGCAAACACAACTATATATATGTTCTTAATTTAAAAAAAAGAACTTTTTCAAAAAAGCCTTAGTTTTTGAGAGCTAGTACAAATGATCACAAGTCTCGGTTCAACACTGCCTGTCTCAGAGGGTGAGGGTCATCATGTGAAAGCCTTGATTATTCTTAGACGACAATCCTTAGAATGTTTCTTCATGAGCATTTTTTAAGTTTAGATGTTGGAGTATCAAACTATAGCAAAAAATCTTTTGAAAGTTAAATCTGTTACTGACAAGAACTAAAATACCGGTTAAAGGGCTCGGAATAACGAGAAAAGGGCATAATTTGGTTTTAGTTTAAGGACCGGCAGGGGTTTTATCTAGCTATTATATTACCCTGGGTACATGTATCTCAGCACTAATAAATGCTCTGTATGCTACTACTTTTTGCAGCATTTTGAAATGAATGCTTTCATTACTTTTATATTACTATTTTCATCTCATTCTATGCTTCTAAAATTCACAGGAATCCTTCCATTGATGAAAATGTATATATGTTTTATTATATATATAAATCTGTAAATAAAACTGACAAGAAAATACATTTAGCCTAAAGTGTATTAGAGGAAAAGTTATAGACGTTCCTATTACGAAAAATGAAATTGCGTTCGACTGTGTTGTCAACAAGTATAGCAAGCGAAGCGCTCTGCATTCTGACTGACAATACATTCCAACGCAATTCCAATAACGAAAATGACACGAATACTGATAAACCAATTGTAGCTACTATCCTAGCAAAAGGTACTGAATGTATTTGCTTAAAATCAATGCCGCCTTTAATCGATATCTCAAAATTATTTATTTTGCTTTTGCTTCTTTAAGTTGCTGGATAATCGATATTCTGACCGAAATATTACCAAGCTATATTAAGTTACATCATTCAAATTATTAGTAGATTAAAAACCCACCACAACCTTGCGACCGACTCCTCTCCTACCCTACCACCCCCCACACACACCCCTTACCCCCCATCCCTTATCATCCCCCCACCCCTTACCCCCCCCCCACATCCCTTACCCCAGCCCCACCCCATCCTAACCGCAATAAAAACTTCATTAAAATCATTCTGTTAATACAGCTATAATACAGCTTCACTTCAAGATAACAACTGGACAATTTAGGCCTTTCCTTAATAAATGCTTTTTACAACTTCAACTGCAAACTTATTCAGCCAGTCTCTATTCAGTGCACATGCAGTTTTAAAACGCATAGATAAATATGTATCTTATACTGTACAAACAAAGTGTAATCTAGCCTTAACTAAATGCACTAAGTACTACCTATACTGCTACATTAATTCTGTAAGATGTTAAGACATTAAACAAATTGTCCTGGTCTAGTGTACGTCATTGTCAATTTGTAATTATGTAAATCATGTATACAGTTGAACTTCAATGGCTCGAACTCGGATCTTTCGAACACCCGGGATCGCTCGAACTCTTCGCCCGGTCCCAGATTTATTCCTTCTTTATAGTTCTACCTCGGATCGCTCGAACTTCGATAATTCGAACTCTCGAACTCATTTGGTGGTCCCCTCGGCTTAATTACCGTGATAATTACACCTATTCAGTCGAACAGACAATTTTTCCCGGGATGGCTTGTGTTTACAAAGTTTTTCACACTTCTGCCTGACATTTGCCAAGCTTCCCCTTTAACCGGCGCGTGCGTAATTTTCACACGCTTACGTAATTAGCATCGGTATACGACAAACAAATTAAACAAAGTGACTTTCGTTCACTGCAATGCTTTAATGGGCTTTGATTTATTATTTAAAATGATTGAGCAATGTACATACTACGTTTGTCTTTATTTTTTCTGCATGAAAACGGGAGATCCGACAGAGATGTGACAGAAATCGTGCTGTGGCATCCGACATGAAAACGGGAGATCCGACAGAGATGTGACAGAAATCGTGCTGTGGCATCCGACATGAAAACGGGAGATCCGACAGAGATGTGACAGAAATCGTGCTGTGGCATCCGACATGAAAACGGGAGATCCGACAGAGATGTGACAGAAATCGTGCTGTGGCATCCGACATGAAAACGGGAGATCCGACGTAAACTTTCATACTGCTTTAGCATGGATGAACAACTTAGTAAAGGACCCGGATACGGGGGTGGGGGTATAGCTAAGTCGGCTACTGGAAAGCAAAATAATTGATAATATTTGTACTGGACTATGATTCAAAAAGGTTTGTTATTCATGTCTTTCTGTTTGATGCTGTCTTCACCAAATTCTTATAATTATATTAGTGTTTTATCCCTGTTTTTTCCGTATCTATGTCATGTTTGAAAATAAATAATAATATAAAGCATACTTCACCGTTCGTTTTTTATTTATCATCGTATCATACACACATTTAGGTACAATGTGACAATATATTACGATCTAAGGTTTGTAACACTGTTTGTTGACTGTATTTCTATCATGGAAACACTAAAGAATACAGTTATTCAGTAGTGGGTCTTTAAAGTATTTGCGCTGAATCATGGATATATCACTTATCGGTCTTCAATAGTGGACTATAGCAATATCTCTAGTAATGATGCAAAACTCAATACTACAGCACGATTTCTGTCAAATCACAATACCAGAGCACGATTTCTGTCACATCTCAATATAACATCATACTTCTGTGGGATCTCAATAAACAACTCAATATAACAACACACTATTTATCAGATTTCAGTGAATAATAATATGAACAGAGCTCGAAAAAAATCAGACGCTAAAGCCCCCATCACACCAAACTAGTTCTCAAAACGTTCCAACCCGTCCTAAAATATTGTAAAACGGGCTGCGATCTGGCTAGAACGCTTGAAATTTGGCCGGAAAATATCCATAACACGATCATAGTTAGTTCTTAAACAGTTCTCGATACGTCCATTGCGTCTTTATCCCGTCTGAAGTACGTTTATAGTAAGTTCAGTTCGGAAATAATGCCCGTCCACCTTATGTGAACACCGTTTGTAGGCAGTCCAAGTCCGTCTGTAGTCAGATTAAAGAAGTTTGTAACTAGTCCTACTTCGTTCAGAGTACGTCGAAATACGTTCTAACTAGTTGTTAACTCGACCAACTCGTTCACAGACAGTTTAACTCGTTCAGGTTACGTCCTAATCTCTCCCTAGTACGTTCAGAACATAAATTGCAATCACGTTCTGGCCCGATGACTATTAAAAGCCATCACGTTTCGCCCAGTTCTCATTCTCGTTTGTCTCTTCAACCTCTCAAGACAAAAAAATCTACAACAATAGGCAAGTATCAATATGACTCCAAAGAAAAGTGAAGCCAAACAGAGATAGGGTGTAAAGTGTTAAAGCAGTAAAAGACCAATGCCGATACAGTCTCCTGAGTCAGCCCCTGAACGTGAAAGCCGAGAGGATGAGTGTCGATATATATTTTCCCTGCACCTTCTGACGACTCTGTCTCTAAGTCCGAGGATGAAGGAGGACAGAGTCAGAAACCAAAAGGCATAAACTTGGCTTAACCGTGTGCCCAAATCTTGAATCTGTACGACAACGGCATGTATTTATACCCTAACTTGTGTAATTGTACTACAGACGGGATCGACGTTGTAGGAACTGTGAATAAACGTACTAAACGTACTAAAAACGTGCGGAGCGTACTGAGAACGTATTGTAAACTCTTAGAACTGTTTTGAAATGTATTGCAAACATAGTACTTTATTTTGATCGTATTCAGATGGAATAACGACGCACTAAGGATGTAATGCGGTCGAGTTAAGTCTTTCTGTGAACGGGTTAAACGAACTACAAACGGATCCGGTCGGTGTGCACACGTACTTAAATTGACCCCCGATCGCATCACGTCATACCACGTCTCTAGTACGATCGAAGTACGGCGGCTCATTCCTTAGTACGTCCATCTCGTTTTAAGTATGTTGTCAGTCCGTCTAACTGTAGGACGGAATGATCGGCAGAAATTTTTAAGTAGGCTCAAAGTTCCTGAGCATCATTCCCGTTCAGCTCCGTCCGAGCCAGTCCATAAAGTTCTTAGACAGACTGTAGAACGTCGCTACTACGTCTGCTCCGTTGCCACACAGTTTAAGCCCGTTCGGCTACATTTCTTAGAACGTACTGCAAACGAGCTTGGTGTGATGGGGGTATAATATGAGAATTTCATTACCAGACATGCATGCGAGTACTTTCATGCCCGTGCAAACTGCCGCACTCTCATCTAATAAAAATTTCATATAAATCATTTATATGTAACAAAGGGTTTATTTCAAGTTGAAAACACGTGCCTGGATGAGAAATTTGTCCTATACACTGGCCGTAAGGATGTGATATAAATTTTGATTGTACCGGCGTTTTCCTGAAGAATTTCCTAGGTCTTACTATTTTGTACATAACTTTATGTATTCCTTGTATACATTGAAAACTTGTTTTGTTTATTACGTTAACTAACTCATTTCTTCTAACTCTCTTCTTTCTTTCCTATCCCACCTTTTTTAGATATCTTTTTATAAAAAGGTTGCCTTAGCTCAATTTTAAGATTATATAAACATTTCAAATTTTATATCCGAAAATGCATTTTTTATACAGCCTATTTTTATATCACAGTTTGTCAAACTTATGTCTCATATACCATATGGATAAAGCCTTGGCAACAATAATATTCCATATAAGAAAACCATTTATCAATCAAGGCCAGTGTTTTGAAATACATCAGAGAGATAAGTAAAGAAGTCTTGTAAAATTGAATACTGCTTAAGCCGGTGCTAGGGCAGTGTTGCATTTTCCATTACTGCTCATGAACAGACTCAATCAAACCGAGTCTGCAATTTTCGCTGTTTGCATTGTTCTCAGTGCTTCCGAGGGATCTACTTTCCGGGTTATATTTGTAATTGTGTTTCACCCAAGTATAAAAAATGAATAGAAATGTCACAACATTTTGATCCTAACAGAGTATACACTTAGCAAATCTGCTAGTGTTTTGCTAATATCTTTTACACGACTTAATTAATACGTTTTGAAAACAGACAGAAAATTAGACAAATCTGTTGTTAATACATGTTACATTCACGACAAAATCGTACTTATCAGTTTTAGAATTTTATTAACCCATTTCGAAAAGGTCGCAGAAAACGAAGAAGTCGATCACTATTTTTTCTGGTAAATTAAAGATATCTGATATGAGAGAACTATTCCGACATGAACTTCTGCAACACATTGAAAGGATGAATAAAATGAACATTTGCCAATTTCTGATAATTTTTTATAATTTTTTATTACAGATACTTGGTACACCAGAGTAAGAGAATATGAAGAGTTTCATAAAAGCAAATGAATATGTACGCTTAAAGGAATGAAATGTTTCTAAAACATACAACCATATCAAAAGACATATAATGCATTTTTTAACTTATAAAAAGGATTTCGATTTTGTTCAGAACCCATGTTCATCTACATATGACGGGCGGCATGACGCGCAACATTAATGTCACACGAGCTAAACAGGACTCCGTTGGATTCAATAGTTAAGATTTAAAATAATTTATGTACTGTAGCGAGTACTGCATCTAGGCAGCAAATCAATAGCGTAAGTTTAGTGTAGCACCATTGAGAAGCAAACTTGTATTTCAGAACAATATATGTTATTTCTTAGCCCTTTCCATAATCCACACAATGCACACTCATGCATTCACGCAGGCACTCACATGTTCAAAATTACTGAAAGTAATATCTAAGTTGTAACGACTGTTAAACTTATCTTTTAGTTATTCTTCTTTTGCATTGCGACATTTAGCGTTGGTGTTGCGACATATAACGGTGGACAAATGTTTGCGACGTTTAGCGTTACATGTGCGACATATAGTGGGGAATGATTTTGCGACATTTAACGGTGGTTGCGACATATTACGTCAACCTTGCGACATTTAACAGTGGTTGCAACATTTAACGGTGGTGCGACATTTAACGGCGACACAGTGTTAACTACGGTAAAAGCCATGTCCTTCAAGACATTCGAAAAATGCAGTATGTATACCGTACAGATTCTGTACAACTTTGCCGGCGCGATTGTCTGCATGATAGTGATATGTTAACCGAGATTTTGTTTTCCATTTGTCAACCGTTGATCTGTCTTGGTAATTTTTGTTTGTTTGTGTGTAAATATCATATAAATGCAGACGTTGTGTTTACTTCTACGAGGGTCATTTAAAAGTGCCCGTATTTAGATCTAGAAAATACCTGGCAATTTATTAGCAACAAGGCGGCCATTTGATAGAAACAACAACACAAAATTACATGTTCCTTAGATATTAAAACAAGTAAATTGGTTTTGTTTTAAGGATCAGTAGGGTTCTTATGTAGCTATTATATTACCCCTGGGTACATGTATCTCATCACTAATAATTGCCAATTTTTGCAGCGTTTTTATCTCATATTACATGAGAAGGAAAGTTGTCCTATTACAAATTATATCAGCATTCGTGACAATTTCATAAATGAAAATGCGTCTCACCCTATTGCCAACAAGTATAGAAAGCGAAACGGTCTATATGAATTGTTCTACATTCCTATTTACAATACAGTCCAGATACTGATTAAACAGTTACTATCCTAACAAAAGATACTGAGTGTAATTCTTTAATCGATATCTCAAAATTAATGATTTTGCTTTTGCTTTCTTAAGTTGCCAGATAATCGATATATTGTCCAAATATTTCTAAGCTATAGTACAATTTGGGTCTTTCCTTAATAAATGTTTTCCACAACTCCATCTGCAGACTTATTCAGTCAATCTCTATCAATATACATGTAGTTTTAAAACACATAGATAAATATGTATCTTATACTGTAGAAACAAACTAACCTAAACTAAATGCATTAAGTACTACCTATACTGCTACATTAATTCTATAAGATGTTTCTATCATGGAAACACTAAAGAATACAGTTATTCTGCAGTGGGTCATTAAAGTAGTTGCGCTGAATCATGGATATATCACTTCTCCGTTTTCAGTAGCGGACGATAGCAGTATCAGCAATATCACCGAATATCGCTATAGTGCTGATGCTTAACTCAACACTTCAACACGATTTCTATCGAATCACAGTACCACCTGCTCGATTTCTGTCACATCTCAATATAACAACATACTTTCTGTCAGTTCTCAATGAACAACTCAGTATAACAACACACTTATTGAACAATATGAACAAAGCTAAAAAAAACACCTCAGACACTGTTATGAGAATTTCATTACTAGACACACATGCGAGTTATTTCCCGTGCAATCTGACTCACTCTTATCTAGTATTCATTTTAAATTATAAACTTCGAAAAAAATAACAGTATGTGTGCATCTTAGTGCTGAAATTTACATGAGATTTCTTATGATATTGAAAGGTATAAAAAGATCAACACTAACACAATTTTAACAATAATTTTATACTTTACTTTATCGACATTTCGGCGCAATGCCTTTTTCAAGATCAAATTATTTTTTCTTTTTAAAACAAATTCGTATCTTAAACAAATCGTACTATCCTGTTTGCTGATGTTGGTCGATATTTTTTTTTTTAAAAATGTCCTTTCGTTCAGTTTTTTGATATTCCTATTTTTTTTATTTGCTGGTTTAGCAAAAAGGGTTTATTTCAAGTTGAAAACACGTGCCTGAATGAGAAATTTGTCCTATACACTGGCCGTAAGGATGTGGTATTTGAATGTATCGGCGTTTTCCTGCAGAATTTCCTAGGTCTTATTTTTTGAAGAAAAACAGGGGGACATAGAAATAGGCTGCGTCCTTCCGTCCACTAGTCCGTCCATCCGTCACATTTCGTGTCTAGTCCATAACTCTGCCATTCAGGGATTTTAAAATAACTTGGCACAAATGTTCCCAATAATAAGACGTCGTGTCATGCGCAAGACCAAGACCCCTAACTCCAAGGTCAATGTCATACTTAGAGGTAAAATATTAACAGAGTCTGTTTCGTGTCCGGTCCATAACTCTGCCATTCGTCAAGGAATTTTGAACCTACTTGGCACATATGTTCTCCATAATAAGACGTCGTGTCATGCGCAAGATCAAGACCCCTAGCTCTTAGTTCAAGGTCACGCTAACAGGTAAAAGGTTAACATGGTCTGTTTGTTATCTTTTTCTAGCTTGTAGTCGTCAAGAACAATGCTTCCGTGTGTACATATAGTAATTTTTCATTACTAATTTAGTCTGATGTTGGCTTAAAGTAATATATATAAAAGTACCAAGGTTTCATCAGATACTAAGAGACAAATTTGATTTCTATTTATTTGATTCTGCCTTTTACTTAATAGATTATTTCTCGTTTGACAAAAACGTAATTTGGAAGATTGTAAATGCCTACAGTAATGTCTGTAAAGTTGGAGAAGTATAGAATGCAGACAAAATCTAGATAACTGAAGGTGCATCCGTAGCTAGATCGTAAGGTAGCTTACTAAACGCATGTTGCCACAAACCACAATTATATCAAACCTCAAACCTGGGCAATAATACCATTTCATATAAGAAAGCAAATTTATCTGGCTCTTGGTTCAATCTAGGCCAGTATTTTGTGTCTTTTTTACCGAAATACATCAGACAGACATGTAAAGATGTATTGAAATTGTGTTTCACTCAAGAATAAGAAATGAATAGAAATGTGTCACTGCATTTTGGGCCTAACAGAGTATATACTTAGCAAATCTGCTAGTGTTTTGCTAATATATTTTATACGGCTTAATTAACATGTTTTAAAAACAGACCGAAAATAAGACAAATCTGTTGTTGATACATGTTACATTCACGACAAAATCGTACTTAGCGATTTCAGAATTTTATTGACCCACTTCGAAAAGGTCGCAGAAAACGAATTAAGTGGATCACGTTTTTCCTGGTAAATTAAAGATATCTGATACGAGAGATAACTATTCCGACATGAACTTCTGCAACACATTAAAAGGATGAATAAAATGAATATTTGCCAATTTTTGATAAATATTTATTACGTGATTTGATTCTTTTTATTTTCTAATGTCACAGATATTTGATACATCAGAATAAGAGAATATGAAGAGTTTCATAAAATCAAATGAAAAAATGTACACGACTGACCTTAAAGGAATGAAATGGACACAAATGCGACGATTCTTAACTTTTCTCTATAACATGTTCAAAACGTTTCTTTTTCTTTCTGGTTTTCATATATCAATAGCTTTATTATATCTTATATGATACGTTTTTGTCGTTAAAAATACAGCACGTTTATGCGTTTCTATGACATTTTTTTAAAAAATGGGAGTGGTGGTAAAATGGGTTCATTTATAAAGCTTCTTGACTTTATTGTATATGATTGTCAAACCGTATGTCAAATTTCATAAACGTACTCCAGGTAACCTCAAAGATACTGTACAAACTAAGTGTTGCGATTTGTTAAGTGTAATCTAGTACCTATTCACCTAGAAGACTTTCAAAAAGGGCTATTTGTAAGTATCCTAACTTTATTTTGGATCTAAGAATCCGGTTTTCAACGATTAAATAACTTTTTCTTGGTTTCAATATAATTGTGTATGTCTTTGCTTTGTCTTGGAAGTTCAATATGTTTATTTGTGACATGTCTAACATATATTAAAATGATGTCAGTACTTTATGTCAGTTGTTCTGTTTTGATGTACCTTTTATACATAACAGTACCCATAAACGGAGAGAAGTCTCTGTGCCTTTAATGGCTGACGTTTGTTAATACCATTCGAATAACTATAAGTGTTTTGTTTGTAGCCAGATTTCATCATTCATTTGCCCGCTTTAAAGTTCCTCTAAGCTCTTCTTATAAGAAATGTTTTCAAATGTTCTCAAAACTTTTAAACGGAAACTTACTCTCACATGAAATTTACATTTTTTGTCAATAAATAGCCAGACATAACAGATGTTTGCCTCGTGTCTCATGAAATAGAACTGACAATGGATTTAATGTCGTATTTGTCTGTGATTGAATTTTCTGTAATGTCAAACCTGTGCCCAGAATAATCAGAAACAAATTGATTTGTCTCGTGTGTGCATTTAAGGACTTTACTTGATTGTTAGGACAAGCTTCTTTACGATTATTACTGCTTCATGTATGCCATCCCCGCGTTACGGTTCTACAAGATGCTCTGAACGTTTTACTGCGCTGCCCACTTACAAGTCTTCCTTCTTCGAATATGTTTGTTTGTTTTAACATGCCTTATTATTATAGCACTCATTTGTGTTTTAGTATACTTGTGCTTAGACGTTTAGCACTTATATACATTTCACATACCCCTACTGTCACTAGACTGCGCTGATTGAATGCGGCTTTTTCTGTTTGACCTTTTTTCCTTGCTTTTTATACTTGTTTTCACCTGTATATCTCACAAAGTGTATTGTGGACTAACATCTTTAATTTTATATATGAGAAGTCACATATTTATAGTTTTTGTTTAACTGAATGAATGTGGTTGGTCGGTTTGTCAATGCCCAACACGTTTTTGAACAACGCGTTCAAATGTAAAACAAATTACAGAATTTACTCAAAAACTCATCCTGACAATTACATAATTATTGATAATAATCACCCCTGCCTCCTACAGACTTTCGTGTACCACCATTATCTCATGGCTGAGAGCATTGTGTTTTAGAATATCGTATACTTTAGATAGGAAATAAAATAAGACAATTAAATGCAATAGAAGCAAAAGATGCCTTATTTGACATTATGCATTTTTACCCGGTGGTGTTTTTGCCTTTCTTTCTTTTACTACCATATGACGAGAAATACGTGTGTTCAAATGTTGCAATGTAAAAACGTATAATTATAATGATTCGATTATAGAATGAAAAAAGAGCGTATATAATAGTTATAGAATAACAGTGAGTCTGAACAAGTCCCTCTTTTACATGAGTCGAAATAGATTAAATCTGGCCTAGGACTGATATAGCCACGATAATAAAAATAAGAACAAGCATGTGATGATTTACACATTTACCATTAAATATCAAATTTGATAAGATTTGCACAAATGATATCCAGGTGTAAACTTGAAAAATATTATTACAGACTGTGATCCATTGTGAAACACATGCTATGGTACAATTATTAAAAGTAATTGTGAATTGTCATACTTGATAGAAGATAAGCACGCATGTCAGTGGGCGGAAATTTTGTCTTAGAATCCTTTGTTAGATAGTTTGATATTTTGCTAAATCCTTAAGGTTTTCTACAGGTATAAAAAAAAACAATTAAAGTGACATATACCGAATTGAATTCCATAAAGGCGTAGGGTTGAAACTTCTTAGATTTGGTAATCAAATTGAAAGCTATGTTTATGTTTTTTTTTCTTTACTTTGTTAACGTAAAGTTTTATAGGTCAGTCTTTGTAAAAGAGTTATTACTTTTACATATATGTTATAGTATATATTGAAATAATTTATTGTATATAAAGTGATAAAATTATTGTCCATCTATTGATTCGTCATTATCTTTATACTTTAATATCCCCTACGATCTGTTCTATTTCATTCTTTTTCGTTTTTTTGTTCTATCCGAGAGTAAGGTATATCATGATCATACTTGTATTGAAACCGTTTCAGATTTTCCAAGAATATGTCTGACCATTTTCTGGTATGAGTAAAATGATGTCGTTACTCTTGGCAACAAGTGTTCTAATAAGACATCATGCAAATAAAATCTTTTATATTCTATGGTAATTCAGAATGTTCTACCACAATACTGATAAACTGTTACAATTATTTTTTAAAGGATTATCCTTGATTATTCCAGAATGTTCTTTTTACTCTTAGTGTTACATAAAAATTCTAATACCTTCCATGATACATTAAATAGGGTGCTGTCTAACACCAGGCCAAAACTTAGAGTTATAGTATTATTGAAAACGTTCCTGTATTCTTAATAACAAAATATTACCATTTTGGATATTTAACATTTGAATGATTTACATTAAAATTCTGGATTTAAAAAGTTATCTTTGAAGAGAGGATTTCTTCATTCTTTGGATATACTAAATTGTTGTGAAATATTGTGGAATTTATACTGATTGGATTTGACCTGGACAGGATTTGGGCTATTTTTATACAAATGATTGGATTTTACGGCTGTTTGACATTTTAAGGGTATTTTGAATTGTTACTTTCGTGAATAAAATTTTATTATTATTAATAGTTGCTGGTTTGTTTTTCTGTTGTTTTTATTTACTGTAAGAAGAAATTGTTTCCCTCTGACGTAACAATACGACGTCCAAACTTTAAGTATGCTTTAAGTATTATCAGGTGATAATTCTTTTTTTTTAAAATATATAACACAGAAGGAACACATCTGACAATAATGAAATGAAACATATACGAATTCTAATTTACAATATGATAAACACGAATGTATAATCAATAGCATACGAAAACTTAACAATATGAACCATACAACAAGAATACGAATAGTTAGACCATGAACAAAAATAGCTTTTATTCAGATTTTCTTATAGGAGAAAATACAATTTATTCTCAATACTAAGTTCTTTAATTTTCAACTGCAGACAATAAATAAGCATTTCGTTGATTCTAACACTTACATTTTATGTCAGTTATTGAATTATTATTTGCACAATATAAATTCCACTACTACTTCGCGAAACAAAACAAATAACTTCTAAATATATTGCAACATAAGCGTGCTGTTAAGTAAAGAAAGGGCCTACCCTCATACAATGTGATGGAAAATGCTGTTTTTTTATAAAACATATATAATTAAGAGCATTTTTTCACCAAATGCCATACATTCATCTTAACTTATCCAATAACAAAACCTAAAACATGGTCATTTTTAGTCTTTCAACGAATGGTATGAATCATTCCTATTCTATTTACATCTCATACAATCATATAGCTGTTTGCACGAGCTTTCTTTACAACCTTTATTTTACAACCTGCATGTCATGTCAAATGTGTATATTACCATACGCAAGTTTAATTGCCTAATTCATCAACATCAGATTTCAAATTACTGCTTTCACTGTAAAGTACATTCTTTTTGAAACAGAATAGGAAAATTGAAATAGCTAATTTTATCCATTAACTTCTCCAGTTTCAAATTGCAGCTCCTAGTGAAAACTATCAGCTAAAAGAGTTATGATGCTGCTGTGGTCTTTCTTTCCATTTCGCTTTTGGTCAGATGAATTTGTTGTGACTTTGTAATTGTGACATTTATTCCTTTACACTTATTTATTAACTTGTTCTCCACAATGTTTCGTAGAAAAAAATGTATCTTAAACTAAGATTTCTGGGTTTCTTCAGCAATAATTCAATACCGCAGTGACTCCAGTTTGCCAAGATCGCAGCATGAATCACGTTTGTATCATAAAATGTCCTATTTACAGATTTCAAGTAGGAATAGTTGTCCTCTTTGATTTTTTTGGGCACCCTTCAAAGCAACTAATGTACTTGCTGGCGCATACTCCTTGACATTTAATTTCATCATCGTGCTGAAAATGATTTTGCTGGGTGTCTAGATGACATAGTGCTTCACACATTTTAAGTTTTTCGTCAATGTCTGAGCTACAGCCCCATTCGCAAATATCATGCTCTTTCAAGAAACGAAGTCGGTCGGTCTCTACCGGTGCGCCTATAGATAATTCTGCAATACATAATATCAGGAGTAGCAGTTGTGCCATTTGTTGAAAACTCTGAAAATAAAACAAAAATGTAACGTAAATTAGTAACTGCTTTTGCTGAAAACGGGATATTGACTGACTAATAACATGAAATTTTACGACACGTGCTAGACATGTTTTCCATCTGTACATATTTGGTAGGCTATGGAATGTGATATCAGCGTAAGAAAACTATGTTAGGGAAAGTTAGTAACTGGCTACAAAAGATAAGTAGGTGAGAGCAAGAAAGAATCTGAAAGGTGGGCTTTAGCTACCAAGGACAAAGACCCAAAAGGGACAGGTTGGCTCCTAAAGAAGGCCCTTATAAAACAGTGCATGCATATAGATCTATGTATGACAGATTTGCAGACAAAGTAAAACATATAAGACAACGTAGAAGAAACAAACATACTCTAGCACACGTAGAAGAAACAAATTTTCTAGCACAGGTAGTTACACAGTGGGGCACCGTCTTTGAACTGCAAAATCATTACAACTGTGGGGTTTAAATCGATAGCTACCTCTTGTCAAAGATTTCCCCGCCAGGTGAAGTCACTTACACACGTAATGTTAACAAAGGGATTAAGACCCAAATTCAAATCCGACAAAAATAGGGGGAAAAGGCAACTGTAAATGTATTTTTACACTATACGAATATGGTTTTCGTAATAAATCAAGAGTCAATGGACTGGGTTTCTTAGACTAGAAGCTGCAAAGGAGCAGAGTTGCCATTGCTCGAAACAATTATATTCCGTATTATGTCTGCTGTATTCATCGTAGTACGGTACTGACATAAAAATATGGTACCTCTAGGTTTCTTTTTTTTTTTTTTTTCATTTTCAGCAACAGACATTCATTTTCTAAAATCTCTCGAGCATCATCCCTTTCTCAGTTACTATTTCTTGCTCAAATTTAGAGTGATGAAAACGACTGGTAAGTCATTATCAAGTATTTATATAATTAATGAGATACACAGATATCTGAATCTAACCCTTTTAGTCAGTATATTATGCTCTCAATACGTGCGTACATCCAATAGGGGCGTATTCCTCCCACGCATGTGTTTATGCATACAGAACAGACACTGACTCTCCGCATAGGTTAGGTTGACAAACTGTCTATTTGTTTGTAACGAAAAGGCCGTTTGTTTAATATAAATGACAGTTATTCTCGATGTAATTTATGCAAAATAATAATGTGTAAATTATTAGTATAACATTTTGTTACTGGCAGGTCACTGAAATGATAAAATTACAGTGTTTACAGCGATTTCCTTGGGCTTGTCTTTACAGTCATTTGAAAACTTTAGATTTATAATTACGTTTATTTAATTGAAAATAAAGTGCTATTTTTATGATTATACATAATAAGTTACCGACAATAACAAAATACGGCCCTATTATATCGATACTTAAACATGGATGATGTATTCTCTTTTTCGTTTCTTTTTTTTTTTTGTTCGCTAAGTAATTCTGTGTCCAAAAACAAAATAAAATTTATGAGTTAGGATGGAAATATTAAGTGTAATTACTTATTGGGAGAAATAAAATCATGACTCTGGTCCAAGCAGGACATAAACCTATCCAATACTACTCCATCAATGATGTATTGTGATAATTAATCATTCGTCCCGCTAAACATTTTTGTATTATTTATATATGTATATTATTGAGAGGTCACACAACTTGAATTTGTAATATAGTCGCAACATTGAAACAATATTTCCTTCGTGGTTAAATGAGTAAGAAACAAGAAATTATTATGTAATTATGTACAAAATTGTGATTTATCAAACACTTGATTTTAGCTTCAGGGTGGTGCACAAGTTTGTGTCAGCTTAACGGATATTAGATATGAAATTCCACACACGTCTCAGCTACTCATTTGTTTAGAAAATCAAAGTAATAACACTGTAGTTCAAGAATTGTTTCTATATTTTTGATGCACGATATCTGTAACAGTGATTTTGCGATATTGCGGCACTGGTGAAGACGTTACATATGGTGTTCACGAGTAAAAGATAATTCGGTCTTATATGTAAAACAAACACATTTTCTTTTTATTTCATGTTTTTTCAATGACTTGAACCAAATGACATCTACTTTATCCCAGAAACATCACGCGCAATGCGTCATGTCGTAGTAATGTCACGTTTTCGAATTATCTATGTCGAAAAACACCGGTGAGCGTAATTTTGTTAATGTGTTTATATACATCTTATATACATCCAACCTTTCCCGTTATTGAATAAAATCAGGGAAGTAGATGTATATGTTTTCCAATTATCCATAAAGCATATGTATAGTTGTACCAGTGAAAAAAATAAAAATCGTGATTTCATTGATATGAAACAGTGGAAATATATGGAGGGTATCAATACAAACTTACATATTTTAAATTAGTAAATGCAAAGTCCATGCACCTAGATGACAACTTCTAACTTCCTGTGAATGCAAATTGCGTTTTGGTATTATCGGCCACAATACAAACTGTTATGTTGTATATTTCAAATTAGTAAATACATATTCCATGAACCTAGGAAACAACTTCTAACTTCCTGTGAATGTAAATTGCTTTTTTGCACTTTTCAAATTAATAATTATAAATTACATGCACCAAGATGACAAATTCTTACTTCCTTGTGTGAAGACTAAATGTTGCAAATGAGAAATTTGAGTTCACACTTATGTAAATCCTAAATTCTTATTCCCATGCATGTACATTTGATGTTGCAACTTAGTAATTACCAAATTGTATTACATTAAAAATCAAGTGCGATTTTTTTTACTGTTTGAAACTTCTGGATACAACGCTCCATCCTTAAAAAATTTGTATCAAGGATGCTAATATTAGATCGTTATCCAATGTATTACTTTTCGTCATAATCTACAGAGCCACCTAGCGTAAAAAACTGTAGATTTCTACATTTCCCAAATAAGATTAACGACTTCTCCTTGGAATTTGAAGGTCGCCGATGGTGTTGTTATTTTAGCTGTTTATAGTGATAAACATACTAAAACAAGTTAACAAGTTTATAGTCAGTCCTACAGTTATTTGGCACACAGGCTCGGGTCCAGGGCCGGGCCGAGGGGGCTCGTGGACCAGACCCCCCCCCCCCCCCCCCCCCCCCACCCCAACAACACAAACTCTTGGCTGAGAAGTAACCTATACTCATCAAAGATGCACCCTACTATTTTAGGAAAGGAATACTTTTTTTCTCAAACTTTAGACACAAAAACGCACAAAAAGCCACCATTTCATACCTGTATTTCAAAATTTCTCAAGGGGAGAGTCCCCTGACCCCACTCCATAATGAGGGGAGTAACCCCTCCATTTCCTCAAAATTTAGACCTAAAATATACCAGATGCCACCATCGATGGCCTGTATATATTTCAAAAGGTCCGTCCATACTTCATAGAAAAATAGTTGTACATATACTGCGATTTATTTCGAATTTCTACATACCAACTTTCATTTTCCAATAAAATGAAATAGTTTCTGTGCTTTTTAAAAGAAATTAATATGTTCGCTTACCTTAGTATTGGACCTTTAAAGGCTGGTACTAAAGTCGGTCTCACCTAATTTTGTACCTCCGATAGTTATTTATACTGTACGTAAAATTGTCAAAACTAGCATCGACGACATCAGAAGATCAATATATCTAGGTACCTTTTTCATTAAAAGAAAATGTAATCTAAAGTTAAAAAAATCAAGGTGTGATGTTTCCAATATGCTTAAATTGTAAAATGACATGACGACAATTAAAAGATGGCGGCGTCCATACAAATTTCATTCGGGGGTTTGCTGAAAGAAGCAGACAAAATTGCCCATAATTGGGAGTACCTTTTCATAACTTTAGTAACTGTCTTTATTTCATATAATTATAAAAAAAAAGGATAAAACCTATTTTATCAATTTCGTCCTCGCATCTTTCATTCTGGGTGAAATTTCAAAGCAGAATGATTTAAATATCACTCACGAACGTCAAACTTTTTTGTAGTTTTGTAGACATGGTAGATTTACTAACGAAATAAATATATGACCTTTTGAATGATTATTTTGTTCTTTAGCTGAACGAGTTTAATCACAAACAAACACATTTCTGTCAATATTTACACAAATCTATTTTGTAATATACCCAGCACAAATTCCGTGTGACATCCATTTAATTTGTAGTTATAGTAGAAGTACTATGTTCCTTATTACTTTACAATCTAAGACATTTAGCTTGCTCGAGTGCGTCGACTACTTTCATTTTTTGATGGAGTGGTTCGGTTTTCCTGCCAAAAAAGTAAGTATTAACATAACATTACTTTTGGTTCCATTACATACAATGGATGCGATGGAAGCAGGTGATAGTTATACAGATAATTCTTAAAAACGCGTTGTCAGCGTGTTATGTATATGTCATTCCCCCTTAAGCATTGTTTACTGACCTAGTTTTGAGACATCTTTATGAGTTATTTATATTCTGTGGTGTTACAGAATGTTCTACCACAATACTGATAAACCGGGTGCTACAATTATATTCAAAATCTGGATTGTTCTTGGTTTTTTTCCAGAATCTCCTTTTTATGCTTGTAGATACTTGAAGTTCTGAAACGAACCTTCCATGATACCTTAAATAGCAAGCTATCTGAGGACAGTGCAGAATCTAAAGTAAGAACTTTCCTGTATTTCTTAATAAAAAAATATTACTAGTTTGGATATTTAACATTTGAAGGATTTACATTAATATTGTGGATTTAAAAATATCTTTGAAGAGAGGATTTATATTCTTTGGACATATCAAATTCAGTCTGGATTTGTGAACAATTTAGAATTATTACTGTTTGGATTTAAATTTGAGCAGGACAGGATTTGGACTATTTTTATATAAGATTGGATTTTACGGTTATTTGATAATTCTAATGTATTTGAATACCTTTTTATGAATAAAATTTTGTTATTGTTAATAGTTGCTGGTTTGTTTTTCTGTTACTTTAGTATTTTAAGTAACAAGCAATTGTTACCATTTAACGTAACTAACGATAAAACAGTGTTTCCGTAAAAAGAGATTTGCGTCAGTTGAAATTTCATAAAGATATCTACAGTCTACATTTCCGTAACTGCAACGACTGCAACAACTTAACTTTACACTGTATATAAATGGCATATTCAATGCATTTACCCGAAACACCTCAAAACATAAACTTGGGCCAAAATGACTAGATTCATTTGCCACAATTTGTAATTAACGCAAAATGTAATAATCATTTTGTTGTTTCAAACACATTAGACTAATATAATACAATGCAAGGTAAATGCAGATTTTCCTATTAACGCGAATAATCCATTAAAGAAGCAAACGTTACATCGGTAATTTGTCGCTTAGCTTATCCTATTAGCAAATGAGGAAGAATTTCTTAAGGCTGATTACAATGTACATATATTTCCGTTTTCCAAATACCAAATACAAATCGCTTTAATTTGTTAAATAATTCATTTTAATGTTTTGTTATTAACATCTTCCCGTGTTGTATCTAAACGATTATTTGAAACTATTCCATTTATTCAATTCTACCATAACAATTATTTTATAAAAACAATTATTCCGATTTTTCTTAAAGTTCAAAACAGGGTTCCCGTGACGATTTAACAATGGACAATAGGGTATAGTTATTTCCCCTTACATCTTATTCATGTTAGAAGCTTCCAGGTACTTTTACAGAACCTATGAACAGTCAGTGAATCAACTGACTTACTTACTGAATTATGTTGTGAAAAGCGGCATGTGTCCAAAGCTCGCTTCAAATTAGAGTATGTTCTCTTAGCATTTTGTAAAATAGTAATGCGACTTATAACTGTAAGATTTTCTCCTAAATCCTACATAAAACGGACTGAGGGAGTGGGATATTGTCTTGCATTTCTCTTAGTAGTGCCCTTAAAAGTTAGGCTCTTGGTGCTCTTACTTCAGACAAGTTGTTGAGTACATTGGTGTAAGTATACCTTAGATTTACCATAATTTTATGTTTTACTTAATATGATCTGGTATTTTTTTCACTAATGCTAGAGCCTTTCTCAGCGGGGAATGATTTTATTTACATTGTGTTGTCTAACTTGTTGAAAACAGGGTAAGTTGTGGTTGTCATGCCCTAAACGCGTTTAACCCCCCCCCCCCCGCCATTTTCAACTTGTTTTCTGTCTGTATGCCTGTCTTGTATTTTGTGTTGCGTATGTTATCTTATTCTCCCCCTATTGCCCACATCCTTTCTTCTTTGCATTTGCGCTCTCTTGCTTTGGCACCACTCCCCTTTTACTGTGAGTAAGTTATCGTGCCCACCTGAATTTTGGCTGCCAGAATCCTAAGGCGGTGCCCGGTTGTTGTTTTTTCCTGCTTATGCGTGTGCGTTTGAGTGCTTGTGCGTCTGTTTGTCTTGGGCGATGTCATACAGTGTTGACATATCTTACTTGTCTGCTATTGCTATTTCTACCCTTACCCCTTTTCCTGTGTAAAGTGACTTCATGTCTGGTACATATATAGCACATGCCTGTAAACGCCATGCATATCATGACTCGAGCCTGTGTAAAGTGACTTCATGTCTATTATAGCACATGGCTGTAAACGCCATGCATTATAGCCTATGAAATGTAGCTTTATGTTTTGTATTGCATATCCATTTTTACATCATTCATATCATGAATGTGACTTTGGGTAGCACTGGCTTCGATGTACCATGCATACCATGACACCAGCCTGTATCGAGTGACTTCATGGTTTTATGTACACATGCCTCTTTTCTGTCTGTTGAAGCTTAAAATGTACAAAAGTTGAGTTCTTCTCAACCCGGACCTAGAGGGCATGGACGGTAGCATGTATGCCCACTACGGTCAACTACTCAGTCAATCCGAGCCTTCAGTATTTTCATTTTTGTCGTGTTTGGTTAATTGACTGTGGTTTTCCACGTTTTTCTTTTATATAGCGTGTGCCTTTATACGTCATGATATCATGGAACCAGCCAGTATAATCTTCATACTTTATATGGTTACTGCTATTTTCGGCCAACAACACGTTTATTGCTATTTCCAGCTTTACTACCCGTATATTGCTATTTGCATTGTACCATGCTCGTTAAGACTATTCTTGTGTAGATAAAATATCTTGTCAAATGTAAAAAAAACATCTAAAATAAAGTGATTCACTATTATTTTTGTCGCAACAACAAAAACAAAGATAAGACATGATCAGCCAGATCAAAAACCTTTACTACGTACTCAAGATAATTTTTATAGAATGATGCACTTGTTTGTTATTGTCAATAATGATAGAGAACGGTAATCCATCATAAAACAAAGACAAATTATAGATAAGACCAAACAGATATGTTAACTTCTAAATTTGTAACGGATTGATGACACTGTAAACATCAAACGATAGTTGTATTGACCGACTGTCATGTTCAAGGGGCTGTTCAGGATAAAAATGCATTTACCAACGTAAGAATCTCTAAACATGCTTGGAGTTTTAATTTAGCCATAATTGTTCCTAAATGACCTGTCAATCAACGAATGCTTCTCATAATTGCATGATAACAGCATAAAGGAGAATATAATTGGTTGAAAGTATGTAGCTGAGTAGCAGCCAAGTGGCGCGATTTTCGCTGTTGCTGCAATAAGCGAAATACGGCTAATATAATTACGTTAGTGGAATAAATTTAAATGTAAGATTTTAGCGATCAAAACCAAAATAAAGGATGATGGAATTATGTATTATGTAAAAGGTGCAAGAAGTAAGGTTTTGTAACAATTACCGTTAAATACTGAGGGTAAATATACAATTTTACATGCGCAATACAATCATACTCGCGGCGAAATCAAAGGATCTTGTGTATAGTGACAAAAATTGGCCAACTGGATATTGGCTAAAGATACAACTTGCTGGAAAGAAGCGATTTTTTTCCAAAAAAAACATTGCAGAGCTCTCAATGATAACAAACAGTAACTTCTTTGATTACACACTTGAGGCAAATTAAGTCGTTTCCTATTGTAGACTGGAACTGTTCTCTGGAACAGACTACAAATTAAAGAAATTATTGTATACGTGACGCTATCAATAAACGCTATCAATAACGAAAAGTATGTTCTGACAAAAGAGGAAATAGTTTAGCACTTGATTTCTTAAATAATACAGATTTGGTTCTATTATATATCCATGCTTTCGTTAGTTATAAAATTTACTAAAATCAATGTTTTTATTTATTTATTTCTTTTATTTAGCAAGCAACGGAGAATTTGTTTTAAAAATTGACCGGTTTAAAATTTACAAAAAGTTCTGTATGATAATTGCGAAGAACAGCTTCTGGTGAACAGTTTGAACATAATATAATAATATATAGGAATATAAGATTCTATTATTTCCTCCAGTAATGAAGAGCTTAGCATATAGATCAAATCCGAAGTCATAGTTACAATATCTATACATGTCATAAATCCTAAGTCAATATTACAATATCCATACATGTCAAATCCGAAGTCATAGTTACAATATCTATACATGTCATAAATCCTAAGTCAATATTACAATATCTATACATGTCAAATCCGAAGTCATAGTTACAATATCTATACATGTCATAAATCCTAAGTCAATATTACAAAATCTATACATGTCAAATCCGAAGTCATAGTTACAATATCTATACATGTCATAAATCCTAAGTCAATATTACAATATTTATACATGTCAAATCCGAAGTCATAGTTACAATATCTATACATGTCATAAATCCTCAGTCAATATTACAATATCTATACATGTCAAATCCGAAGTCAATATTACAATATCTATACATGTCATAAATCCTAAGTCAATATTACAATATCTATACATGTCATAAATCCTAAGTCAATATTACAATATCTATACATGTCATAAAAATTAATCCTAAGTCGGTGTTACAACATCTATACTGTTATTAATTCTAAGTCATAGTTACAATTCCTGTACAGATGTTATCAAGCTTGTAGCCAAGACCGGTAATTTTAACAACAATAATATTAATTAAAATTACAAGGAATTAAATATATACGTAAAATAATGAAGAGCTGTCAGTAAGCAGATTAGGGCCGACTATGGAATGCACCACAGTATGCACCCAGTTCGAAAAAAAAAAGAAACCTGGGGAACGTTTGCATTAAAAGGATTGTTCTGAAATATTTGACATATTTAATTTCAGTTGTTCATCCTAACACGACTCGATTTGTTTTCCTATTTATTGCAACACGACTGGACTTGTTTTCCTATTAAATATAGAAAATTAAAAATGCGAAGTTACTATGCAACAAAACAACTGTTTGCCCGTTGCAAGTATTACGTCACAGCGCGCTGATAATGAATAAGACACAAAACAGCAAACATTTGGTTGATATTGTCAAGTCCTTGATATTGTGTTCACAACCATACCAACACTGTTATATTTTCTCATTTTGAGGGGTTTATATTTCCGGAACCTGGCTATCCCTAGTGGATTTTTCTCTCTTTTTATATAGATCAAACACCTTATTAAGGATTTTGATGCATATTAACATATGAATAGATTGATATCATATTTTATAGATCAAACACCTTATCAAGGATTTTGATGCATATTAGCATATGAATAGATTGATATCATATTTTATCCTACCCTCATATAAGATATAGCGCAATATCGGCCGGCCTAATTAACTTTGTTTTATCTAGTCAGTGTCAAGATATCACTTTTGCGGGAACTTTTGAAATCACTTATTTTATCAAAATTTTGCATTTAAATCATCACCATTGTATTGGAAATGTCTGAACTGGGAAAATGAGTGGTCAAATCAAAGGTTTTTATCCTGAAACAAAAAGGTTATTGCTATTTTTCACTTTTACAGCACTTCAGCCGGAAATTTTGAAAACATTTTTTTTCCGAATTTTTCATTTGAAACTGTTTTCATTTTATTGGAAATGTTCTAACTAAGAAAATAAGTGGTAAAATCAAAAGTTTTTATCCAGAAACAAAAAATTTATTGCTTTTTTTCAATTTTCCACAAACTGAATTACACTAGCAAACGTCATATATGACGTCAAGTCTGCACGCTGTTGCTCTTTCCAACGACTTTTTCCTAATTTTCTTAACAGGTAGTATATTTAGAATACTAGATTACTGTCTGAATAAATTTAAATTTATTAGGCTCGTCTACGAAAAAATATAAGGCTCGGCAGAGGCTCGCCTAATATATTTTCTTCAACTCGCCTAATAAATTTAGATTTATCAGACAGTAACCTAATATTCTCTATATATAGATCAAACACCTTATCAAGGATTTTGATGCATATTAGCATATGAATAGATTGATATCATATTATATAGCAGCAAACATCTCAGCTTTCAGATCAAGGTCAAGACATCCTATATAGCAACTTACTTCATTTGCCATTTACAATAAGGAACACACATCACATTCGACTGGGAAGTATACAACTTTAACTATTAGATGTGTCGGGTCATGCTCGTACGAGCATACTCGTACATTATGATATATTGTACGCATTTCAAATGTGATGTTAATCTGTGAGGTGTAGTATTGCAAATGTATACGAAATATTTAAGGTACTGGACCCGTAATGATAATCGGGAAAAATAGCTCTTCCCGGTATATTATTTCGGTATTCTTCGGTTTTAACGGAAAGCCATGTGCTCGTTAAGCTATATTTACGTCCGAAGGATGCCGAATTGCTTAATGAGAATACGTAATCAAACGGAAATCGCCGACTGTCACTACCGGTCCGCTATCTTAACTTCTTAACAAATGTAATAATTAATAAAAATCTTACTCGAACAGAATTGGGTGTTAAAATTATTTACATTTACATTTAGATTTTTTTATTGCTTTAAATGACAGCTTCTATGACAATCAGTAATAACATAGTGTTGAGACAGCACGCGTTGCATCAAGTATCATGAAAAAAGTTTCATTATGTAACAAGAAATGTTACTCTAATTTTGTGGTTCAAAAATTAGTTGCATACCTTGAAAAGAAACATCATGTTTAAGATATGTTTTCGCAAGTTTGCCAAAATTATTTTGTTAGATATAATGCATGAATAACTTTACTTTAAAATTAGCAATCTACAAAATAATTAAAAAAATAATAAGTTAGAATATAACTTAATAAATAAATACATTATCTATGATAATGTCGGAAAGGTTACAAGGAAAACAATGAAGAATATACAAGTTTGGCTTGAGGGGTTGTCATCCTCATTAATATACAAAGTGAACGCCGATACAATCGTAAAACGTCAAAATATCACATCCTAGCGGCCAGAGTAATAGGACAAATTTCTCATTTACGCACATTTTAAACACGAGGGCAAACTTTTGCTTCATTAAAGCTAAATGTGTCTCGGTTTTTATTGTGAAATGCATTATTTTCACCTACTGTGCTTTTCAAGGATCTAACGTTATATCAAATATCTGAAAGAATTTAAAATAGTTCTGTTTTCGTACATAGGCAAGTACGATATGTTAAAGTAACATTGCTATTCTTAAAGCAATAATAATGCAAATTAATGCAGTAAAATGTACTTTTAATGCAACTGTTATTAAACCAGGAGGTTTTTATACGAACACGTAAACAGGAAATGTGTTTTATTACAATAAACTACATAAGACTAAGTCAGTTCGTATGATTCAATAATAAAAGTTATTTTCAGACAAGTGCCTATTTTTGTGACGCACTTCTGATATTGTGCTTTAAGGGCAGAAGAAAAGCATCATGGTCTTGGATTGATAAACAAGGATAGTAATGATGTAACGAATATAAATGGATGTTGTCATTAGAATGGATAGAATAGCGATTATGGTTTCGGTGTTTCTATGGCCTTGATCTCGTTGTTAAGTGCAAGTTATTATATTGCAATAATGTGTAATACATGGATCAAGCCTCGTTAAATGTTAAACTATCAGATTTGATAAATACTAGTTAAGCATGGAGAAATGAACATGTACCAGTATCAAAACATTCATCGGACGTATATAAACAATTGTTCCTTAGCCATAGAATATTGATATATTGATTTGTTCGTGAAAACTAGAAAATCGACAGTAGATTTTGCATTGATACATTTAGTTGGACAGTCTAAACATTTTTTTGAAGACACAAACATGGTAGGTATAACTAAATATTTTAACAGATTATTTAATGAATTCAATGAAGGGATGTAATATAATGACAAAAGATATGAAATATTGCTAGTGAGCCATATCTAGTTACTTGGGTTATAATCAAATTCATAATATAGATATAAAAATAAGAACATAAAAAACTATAATGGAGACGACATATGTATTTGTATAAAATTTATGATTTAGTATAAACAATAGATATACTGGATGGATTGAAAATCGTTTTCCTGACAAGGCCTACTTAAATAGACGTCTGTTGTACATTACTAGTTGATTATTTTTGAAATTCTTAAATAAGTGTTTCAATGAAATCGATATGACATATCCGTTTGGTAGCGGTTTTAATCTATGTGCGACGTCGTTTGTATTGTTAACGTAAACGTCATTTCGATGACTTCATTAACGTTGTATTCAATTAATAATTGATATGTCCCAAACAGTGATTTGTCGTTGAATAAATAAGTTTTTAGAGTTGAGATGCGAAGGAATTATATTACGAGAGCGCAGTATCTGTGTTGGTTTCTTTTCCAGCGCACCGCTATAACGTTTGACGCTATGACGTAAAAACTGTGACGTATAAATAGTGAATTGTTGCAAAACACACTATTTTCAGGGGTTTTTTTTTTGTTTCGTAGGAAAACAAATCAGGTCGTGTTAGAATAGATTATTTGTTAGCAAGAAGATTTGCAAAATATGTCATCTAAGTATTGTGCACGTGACTTGATAAATGCTTTGGGCCGAAACGTTGACACAAAGAGTGATAATAAAATGTATTAACAGTTCCTGTCGATATCTATTATATATATATCCGTAACTAAATTAATAAATATATCAATTTTAGTATAACTTTTACTGTCTATCATAAAAAATGTTTGCAACAGAACTGTTCGTACACTCATTGTGATGCAACTAGCAATTTATTTAGATTATTAATACTATCAACTCAAAGACTGCCAAAGGACCACTTCAATGGCCAAACCAGTATCCAAAAATTGCAATTGGGTCACTTTTGTGGCCCGAAAACAACTCATTTTAGGATCTATTCTGATTGTTTGATTTACCATTTTATGGCTTAAAAGAAGTATTGACGAAATATTAATAGCTGTTATTTTGTATTTTTGGTGACGTCATTTCCACTGCGACGATGTTTGCGTGATATTTCACCTCATAAACTGTTAATTACGCCGGTAATTGAATATCATTCTTACATTGCATTGCTTGGAAATCGCATTTGAATGTTTTTTACATAGGAACGTTTGCCTCGTAAACTGTTTTGCATAATATAGCACGTAGTTTGTAGCAATTATTTATGTTGTATGGAACGCGCGTCCTGGCTGAATTTAGTGATACTGCTAGAGTCAGTCTGTCTTTTTCATTGAAGCTGTGCAATATATTTTGGATAAATATGTTTTGCACGTTTAATAATAATTGTACACATATGTGAAGGATTCAGTTCGTTCAGTCAAAAATTACTTGCCTTGTAAATGTTGGATATCTCGTTATTGACGTACTTACTTTTTTCCATTCGGTACGATATTTTACGTCCAGTGTTTTCCCATAGTGACAGTAAAATATTTATTTATTACATTTATATTTTGAACTACGACATACAAACATCGCCGGAAATGTTTTAGAAGGTCGGTTGCATGGTTTCATCATATTATTAATTTGATATTTGTGCAGTTTCATCATATAATTTCGGTGATCTTGTCGGAAATAATTTTGATGATGATTACCCGGTACCTAGTAAGTGATGTTTATCATGATAAAGCAAAATCGCTGTCTGTTGATTTTAAAGTGTATCGTATAGCATTGTCTATCAGACAAAATTGATTTATTTTGCGAAACAGTAGCAAGAACTAATATTAATTCTACTGGTTGGTCCACAAACTTCCGATTTTCCTGTTACAGCATTGTGCTCTGCCTATAGTCTCTGCCGGTGAGAATAACAGTCTATTGTATTTTAATATCACTGTTATCAGGTCCAGGCTGATATCAGCTGGAAGGGATGAGGTTTACTGAACCCCTTCCGCCCATATCTGCCGAGTCTGATAACATTGATATCAAAAGGCAATAGTAGAACAACATAGGTCTGGATCCTGCGAGGCGCATCCACTAAGAATGGTCCGGCATGCAAAATGCACTAGAGCATACTCGAATGTATTATTGCAGAGCGAAGTACTGTTTTAAGTACCGTTTTATTATATACCACTTACTATTTCTAGTGTCATATCTGCAACGATTTGCTTTAATTCGAGATAAATAAAAACTGAAAAGTCTTTTGAAACGGTGATCTTGCCGACGCATGGAATGTCGGTACGTAATCAAAACATCTTTCTTGACGTCATATTTGACGTTACGACTAAAGCAATGAGTTTTTCCATTGAGTATTTTTCCGTATCCGATGGGAGTTGAATACAAGGTTTTGTATTATTAATGCTGTATTTCAGATAGAACATTAGTAGGTATATAATAATATGTTTTACACCAGGTGATTTGATCCGATATTAAAGGAAAAGTGGAAAGTTGACCTGTCGGTCTAATAGCTAAAATGACGAAACAGAAAAGCAAACTACAATCTGTTGACCTTATTTTGATTCTATCGTATGCGAAAGCTTATACCGGTAGTAAAGCTGATACTCTGTAGGAAAACATATATTATTAAAAAAAACAAGTGTTGTGAATGAAACTTCAAAATGAGAAATTTGTTATATGCATATAAAATTTTGAGAGTATGCCAAGACCAAATGAATTAATTCAGCCAATAATCACAAACCATTTCATCCGTATATAGGTATTTCCGGACGCATAACAAACTGGGTTTTCTGAAAAACATCTCAAGGCTACAGCACAATTTTGTCAAAATATTCGTAAAATATTATATCACGCTGTTGTCAAATAATTTTCAAACTCGTTTCGTGTTTAAATGTCATTTTTCTCAGATCGGTGGCATTTTGTAGACATTAGCGATACAATTATGGTAAAAAAAATCTAAAACTGATACATGAATAATCCAAATTGTCACAGGATATAGCAGTCAATTATTCAGATTGTTACGTTAGTATTACACCCGCGATAAACTGTAGCTATTGAAATACAATACGCGTAACACATTTAAATATATGGATTCAGAAATTCTGACGCATTAACATATTTCTCTGTTTGCACCGTGCAAGGTCACAGTAAGGAACATAATTTTAGTCAGACTTTTACAATGTTTTTCAATAGTCAAAGAAATTCACATAAAATTGTATGATGCCTTTTACCGCTTCTAAATGAAATTTCATCTACAAGAAGTGCATTTTAAAGCGGTTGCATAAATCTTCCTGGTTCAACCGGGAACAAACAATCTAATGCCTATTATGAATTAAATCTATTTGAGAAGAACTTTAAAATCATCTACACTTCAATCATTCCTGCAATAGCTACATGTTTTAATACTTGTCAACTGACGTAAAATAGCACGTATCTGAAAAGACGTTACAGCATTGTCGTAATTCCGAAAATCAGTTAAATCTACGAAAATTTCCTTTTAAGTGTTAAAAAAGCAACTGGACAACGCAAGGCAGATTCAATTTGATTAAACCCGTTTGAGAGAGAGTGTCTCTGCGACACGATATATTGAGAAATTGTGATCTGTTTATATGGTGCAATTGTTAAATGCATAGTATCCGAAATACGAAATTGAAATGAGCTAGTATATATTCACGTTGGTGACCATTGTTCTCATAGTATACCTAGGGTAGGATATAACGTATACTTTAGCATTCTCTTTCTGAACTGGTGCCAGTATTCTGTTGCAGTCATGTGAATGCATACAATCTTTTTAAAACAACCTAAAACCCTGAAAGAAATAAACGCATATCAAGTAAAACAGTCGTTATGAAAAATAAGAAAATAAAATTCAGGAGAGCATGCCAAGGCCAGATGAATTAGTTCAGACTTACAAGTAGTTTCTGTGGGGATGGCAAACTACTTCCTCTACATGAAACTATTCCCGGATGCATGAACCGGCATATCAGATCATCTTATCTTCTCAAGGCTACAGCATAATTTTCTAAGTTTCAGATTTGTCGAAATTTTCGTAATATGTTATATTGTGTGAACAAAATGTACTGTTGTCGAATGATTTTAAAACTCGTTTCTCATTGAATGTCTTTTTTTTTTTAGATAGACAACATTTTATGAATGTCAGTCTTTTTTAGATAGACAACGTTTGTTTTACGTTTTGAGTTTTAAATATGATAAAAAAAAGTTTAAAAATAAGAGGTGAATAGTCCAAATTATCATAGAATATAACTCTTCGTTGAAGTAACCCGATTAGATATTCAGATTGATAGTAATACTCCAGTGACAATTGTAGTTACTGAAATAAAATATACGTAACACAAATCTGATCAAAACTATTTCAAGGACAGAAGTAGAACAGGAAACGTGTCATACAAAAATACAGTACACCATATAGCATGCTGTTCTAGATGAGCCGGATAAAGAATTAGTAGACCTTTTAAATTACGGAGGACCAGATACAATAAGGGCATTGCATCGAACACCGGAATGTAACTGTTGAAAAGGAAAGTGAATCAAATTTTGAATTCACAATCAACGCTGTTATAGATTTCTTCAATCAGTCTGCATTTTACTGGGAAAAAAAGCCGACCTTAATTTCGTCTATCAACGCCATCCATTTTTAATTCTGAAAAGGGTAAACGTATTTTTTATTTAAATCATTGCTAAATACTGATCTGCAAAATTGAAAATGCATGCTTATGCGTGACCGAATAAAGATTAATTTGGCATAGGCTGTATATTAAATTACGTGAACAATGACTGAAAACAACTGCAAACTACATGTATCAAACGAGTTACATCCGCTCAATTACGCATCGCATCGCTAAAGGAAACAATAAAATGAAAAAGCAAGTCTTGTGCATGATGAAATCTGAAGACATTATTGGCTTGATGAATTGCTGGCCATTCCATTTATTTCTATGGTACCAGAAGATCGTAATTAAATAT
The DNA here is from genome assembly GCF_021730395.1 of Mercenaria mercenaria. Taxonomy (NCBI): domain Eukaryota; kingdom Metazoa; phylum Mollusca; class Bivalvia; order Venerida; family Veneridae; genus Mercenaria; species Mercenaria mercenaria. The sequence goes on from NC_069363.1 coordinate 99,603,785, forward strand.
AAGAGAAGATTGTTGAGAAGTATAGAAAGTAACCAAGCAAAATAAAAACAATACAGTCTTGATTATTTCTGTTAATGGGTGGGAATGAATTGCGCAACAACCCACATGACGTCCAGGAACCAGTTTAGGCGGAACTCTATGGGCTCATGGTGAAATATTACTGAAGTCATTTACAAAACATTTATATACCTGTATGTTGCAACATTTTTATTAAGTAAATATTTTCTTTTCAGAATTTACAACAGATGACAATTATGCTGCTTGTGTTATCATGCACGGTAGGATTATCTAGAGGCGCACCGGTATCAACTGACAAGCTTCAATTTAAAAATGGACACGGAACTTGTGAATGGGGCTGTAACTCTAACATTGACGAAAAACTTAAGCTGTGTGAAGCTCTATGTCATGTAGACATGCATCAAAGTCAGTTCCAACATCAGTTCGGCGAAACGCAATGCCAAGGTGCATGTGCTACCAAGTATCTAAGCTGCTTTGATGGATGTCCACAGTTTTCCAGCAAGAAATTTTCGCTTTCCTGAACAGGTTTAGTGAATAATGAGAGATTAATGTGAGCTGGGTGAATAGTGCTAGTTCGTCGATGGCGCACATGCATAACCCATGATAATGTGTAATCTATATATATTTCCGCTAACAAGAGGTATTAATATACAGGATAGTAAAATGGACTTTGAACTCTAATAATGAATACTAATGTGTTGTTTGTTTAGTTCATTTAATTTGATGCATGAATATTTGAAACAACTAGACTTTACGAACACAGTAATAGACAGAGAACGGATGACACCACTGCAAGTGAATGCAATTAACTGATTCCTCTATATTTCACACTGAGTGTATAATATGAGGTAAAGTTTCAAAGATGTAAATGGAACTTTTCACGATGCCAGACAAAGCTTATCCGAAGCGAAAATAACTGCTTTATACCAATATTTTGTGTTGTCACTAGCTTAATGTGAAATGTAACTTTCAAATATGGTATGAAATATTGCATTTGTTGTTACAATCTGTTTATAAAAGCTTAACTTTATGAATTCGACAGGTGTTTGTTTTGCTTTAAAGATTATTAACTGCCATCCTTTAGGAATTTTAGGACGACGTTCACAAACATCGTGTTCTTATTTTATTTTTAATTTACTTATTTTACTTTAGATTATTTTGGAGAGAATAACATGCTACTGTTTATCAGCCGAGGTAATTATTGAAAGAGTTGAGCCAAATACGATAGAGGTCTTTTGGTCATTTATTCTGTTCATATCAACTGCCGAGAACAACATATTTCTTTCTCGTATTTTGTAAAAAATGATTTTACATATAAAATAAGTATATACAAATTTACCGATTGGTAAATTCATCTACTCATGAAACATCGTAACAAAAAATACGACAGACATAGTGGATTCAACTTCAAGATAATGTTCATTGTTTTTTTTTTTTTGTTTTATTTTATCATAAAATACTAAAAATGTAATAAATTCCTATCTGCATAAAAAAAGTCCTATCGAATAAATCAAACCATATTGAGTTTAATTCTCCATTTTTTTTATAAATTGGCTTTAATAGATATAAGTTCTACATGTTCGTGGGATGAAACTTTCCCTTCCAGACATTTATCCCAAAATTTACACTGTCCCAAGACTAATAATGAAAGTAAATATGTGCTTTGTTTTATGACAATAAATATATTATCTGAAGCGTATTTAACTTTTAAAAAGAAGATTTTGGTGTCATAATGGACACTACACATGACGAAATTATATACCCTGTCTGTTCGATGGAAATAGAGACAGTCGAAGTTAATAAAAGCACTGGTTGACACTATCTCAATTAACATTAAAACTGAATTGAAATGGAACAGACATAAGAATAAGTCCGTTTGTACGGACTTGTTCATTTTTAATATCAGATTATAGACAAGAAAAAATAAATATTAGGCAGTTGCCACAGCACTTGCATGATAAACAACAGTTGTTCAGTATTTACACTTAGTCAGATGAAAGCCCTTACTTTCTTCATGTTATGTGTTGTGTTTATGCCATAATATCAAATAACGTTCTTAAATACTATAGTATGGTTGTCTTGTGTTACTTTGCAAACGTGTCGTAACCAAAATTACACACAACCAAAGGTGATGACTAAATTAAAGTTTTTGGATTGACCCGTCACGACTGGAATTTAACCCTTAGCCTGCTGGCGGCAGATGATTCTGCCTTTGCGACCAGTGCAGACCAAGATCAGCCTGCACATCCGTGCAGTCTGATCATGGTCTGCACTGTTCGCTATTCAGTCAGTAAATTTTCAGTGAAAACCCCTTTGAGTAATAAGTGGTACTGTCCAAATTGAAAGATGGACCAGTCCATTATAGAAATATAGCAGGTTAAGGGTTAAGCTTTTACAGCTGCTTTAAACAATAGCACTTAAGACAAAATGATTAATCGTTCAGAAAATAAGTGCTAAGTGCGTTTCATACAAACGTGCGATATCGGTTTCTTATATTTCATTATATAATAGACAATATAGGGAAAAGTCATATAAGAATTTAGAGACTTGTTCACAATTACAAGTGTTTCACACTTATTTTGCTAGCTATAATGCATCAGTGCTTATTGGCTATGAACTATACAATCTAAGAATATGTCAAGACGGCAAGTTAATCACATTTACAAGAAAAGCAATAACAAATGTTGGTCGAAGGGATTGGCTTTCACATTAATACTAAAAATAATATCAGTATCTAGCGGCATGATACACAGGGACAATGTTTTCCACGCACGTGTTTTTAAGGTTAGCTTTGTCGTAAATCTCTAGAGTTATAAATTATGTTGTTTTTATATTATTTTCGAAGTGCATTATATTCATCCACTCTGCTTTTATAGTGACTAATAGAAGTATTTAATGAAGGCGTTTTGTGTGTGTACTGAGGCTGGTCCGGTAATATCAGTATGAATTATAATGTAAATTTTAAAACAGTTACATAAACATTAAACTCAACTGCTATTTAATCAGGAGATTAGTATAGGTAAGAGGTTCTGATAACCGGGCGAAGCCCGGTTATCAGAACTTCTTACCTCTTATTGGCAAATATGTGGGGGGTGAAAGAAATCTGACCTTCCTTAATTAACCCTGAAATTGCTGTTGTCAAACAAATTTGTGTCTTCGAGGTATGCTGAGTGCGAATTACATCAATTTATTTTGTCTGTAATTTTTGGAGCCAACAGATGTGAAGTCTAAACAAAAAGATGGACCGTTTTCAGTTTGTTTCAAAGGATTATGTTGAGGAAGAATTAAATGTTAATTAAATATTTTCACACTTCATAATATCAGTATGTCACTTCATTCCTGTAAAGTACACCCAATAAATTAGTTTGATAAATTAAAAAATTGCCTTATCACTGATTGTGGTCTTATCATGACCTTCCCAATTAAACCTGTCAGTTAAAAATTATGAAATAAGAACCGGGTTCTTACTGAATTTGTGGGGAATCATGAAGAACGCCCCATTAAGAGGCAGTTTGCCAATAATGTAACATAATTTAAGCAGAACGATCGTTTTATGAGACTTTAATTTAGACCAAGTCATACAATAATTAAAGGAATGTTCAGATAACTGTGTATTTTCGTACACAATTGCTAATAGTGATAATTACGTTGTTAACTTGGATTGATCTGCATGGAGGAGAATTATAGTGTCAGGAAAATAAATAGTCATCATTAGAATTGATAGAAATACAGCTACATTTTCAGGATTTTTATGTTTCTGTGAACTGGAAATGGTTATTTAGCGCAAGTTATGTAGAAACTCGTTCAGTTTTAAAAACTCAGATTGGATAAATGTTAGCTGACGCTCTTGAGAAAATCATAGAATTAATTTAATGAATTAATATTTGAAAAAATAATATCGACCGACCAGTGATATTTATTCCTTTTGTCTTACAACTTCCAGTAATATATCGGTAAGAGTGAAGGAATATCCATGGTTCATTATGCATTTCATATGTATTATCATCTTTAGTAATACATAAACATTTACTAAGAACACAGTATCTTAGAATTGCCAAAAAGACTTTACTCTTATAAAGTAGGATTTAAGTGAAAAAGTAGTTGTGCGCAGCATGTGCAGTTATCAGTACATGTAATATGCCGATATCGACTTTGTCATCCATTTTGATTAAAATCTAATGTTGTTGTTATTGTTGTTGATTTTTTGTTATTGTTGTTGTTGTTATCGCTTGACTGTTTAAATGGTAACAGTGTCTTTTTCTAATCCCAAGAACATTGTATATACGATAGCAATTTATTAGTTTTTACCATGAGGTATATATTGCGTTTTATCTTATGATGAAATAAACATAATAGAGCTTTACCAGACAAAGATCTTCTACAAATCACTCTATAGGTAATTAAAACAAATTGTATGAATATCTATAATATCATTTGGAAGCATAGCTTGCATATAAACTCAAAAGGGTTGATAACATTTGCAACTGTCCACAGCCACCAGCCCCAAGAACCGGTTTAACCAGAAATTTATGAATATATGAACTATAACCTTTGATTATTGATCTTAGATTTTTTTTTCAGCAGTTACAATGAAAACATGTAAATGATACTTTATTTAAACTGCAGGACTGGTGCTCAATAATTTAAATTTTGACCTTGAACGTCTACATTAAATAACTTCGAGACATAGAAACCCCTACATTAATCAGCGGTAACATTTTCATTGATAGGTAGTTTATCAAACAAACATTTGCATTAAAAATGCCGGTAATAAATTAAAATTGAAATTAAGTAATTTCATTCGATCAATCTGTCATAAGCATAAATGGACCGTCGGTTGAAGACTGCATTGCAACTGAAGACAAACTCGGGATTTATATCATCGAAGCATTTTAACATCATCACCTACACCATTATCTACATCATCAACTACATCATTATCATCATTATCATCATCGTCTTTAGTAATCGCCTCATCGCGATTTATATGAGATGATTTCCAGATGAATCAGTTTTGCTGACAATAATTAATTCAGTCCAATTTTTTAAAACGTTTAAGACTTATTATGTCTCGAGTCCACTCCACGGAACCACGTCTGGCTCAAATTTAATACTAAGTGAACCTTCAGATCCCTCTCTAAATAAGGATGGAACCTAGCTATTTCTCTTTTCAGACTTATGGTGAGAATCAGGCAATCACATTCTATATTTTTGGACTAGTTGTAAAGTCTGAGTAGAAATATGGCTCGGCTCTCGTCTTTAAAGAAGTACGAAGCACTGTATTGTACCGGGCTATAACTGTTGTCTCTTCTCGGAGTAATATAGCTGAATTATGAGCTCGTATTATATTAAAAACGTTTCCTCTCAGTCTGTTATAATATGCATGTTATCAACAAGGGAACCATAAATCAACAGTTTTAAAATTAATCATTCGGTTTCTAAAGATTAAAGGTCACTTATTCAAATCTTTTATTCCATATAAAATACAATCTTTTCAGATCTGATTAACCTACATTTAAAGAGCATCATTATTTCGTACATCTACTATTCATAAAAGTTATATCATAAGTCGACCCAAAAATAAGAAGAAAATAGCAAGGTTGAGTTTTTCCCAGTGAAATGCCAGTCAGAGTTAGTCTTCCATTCCAAAACACGCTTACATGTATTTGCTCTTGTCCGCACAACAAACCCCTACTGCGCAACTTGCTATCGTTGGAGTATAAATGAATACCGTCGCATCATTCTAGCAGTGAAAGGTGTAATCAATGCATCCGTTCTACACCAAAATGCGTAAAAACGTGAAAGAAATAGGAGCTATTTACCACGTACGCCTTTCGACTACACCACGAAAGTACAGTCTTTGACCGAATTTTTTGCTCTTGTCCGCATAATAAACACATACTTTTGGTACGACCTTCCTTCAAAATTTGCCATCTTTGGAGTATAAACATAAAAACCGCTACATTTCATGAAAAGGCACCCATAGTACACAAAAAGGCGTAAAAATGGAAAAATACTATCTATTTACCGTGGACTTTTTTCTACTTCACCACAAAAGCACAGTTTTTGACCGAATTATTTGACGGAAAACTCATATCAAGTGAATCAGCCTTTGTAAATGGAAACTGTTTTCCCCTTCAAAGCTACACAACTGTTTAAGATAGTTAATTACGTATGCACAAAAAATAAGGTTTCTATTTCAGTGTAGCAGGTCAAGGTAACAGAAAAAGCATGTAATTTAAGCGGGAATCACAAACCATATCCTCTGTATGAAACAATTTCCAAATGCATGAAACTGCGTATCGGATGTTTAGTTTTCCCAACAGTCATGGTTAAAAAATAATAAATGAAAAATGTAAATTTTCACAGAATATATCATTATTAAACGTAGATAGCCAAATTTATGTAAATGTTGAAAATAGGCAAAACGTTCATGTTATTTTATGAAAGATCCGAATGATGCGGTAGTTAAGGGAGATTATATTTCCTTCATTCATAAATTATTTCGATATCGTAGTAATTTAGAACACATACGCGTTACCTATTTTATCATATATATCTAATATATTCATTTTTGATGTCTATTTCAATAGAATTTTAATGCCAATTTATTCAAACAATTGATAAGACACTATCAGTTATCGTGTTGATGAGAAGGTACAAAAATGCATTTACTACTGGCTAATACATTTTCAACATTACGGTCGATTATGGCGAAGGACGTGATTTAAATTGTTATTGTTAACACTGACTAAATAGTTTAAAAAGTGAATATTACATAAACTCGACACTGTATGTGAAATCGTTATAGTTATTTCAAAGTAATGGGCCAAGGCCAAAAGGATTAATTCAGTCGATGGCGTGTGGTTCAAATATAAATCACAAACTAAAGCATATCCTCCCCAGAGCATTGTTTCGGATGAATAAAACTGCATATCAAAATGCTTCCTTGCTTTTTTATAAAGGCGTGTAACTTCTCAAGGCTACAATTTAATTAAATCAGGCATAACATAATAGCCATCTGGTTGTATTTGTAACGTTAGTGAGTCATTAGCCTGGCTCCCTGGCTGCATGGTTATTTTTTTATATAAATACTGCAGGCAAAATAAGAAAATCTTAAGCCTCTAAAATAGCACATTTTATCTGATGGCTGTGTTCGGAGCCAGGGGCAATAAAAATGTCAATGTAGAAACAACCTACTGGAGTTACTTCCCTCTTGATGAATAAACTTATATAGGCCTATATATGTAAAGAAGAACAAACATAGGGACGGGAGCCAGTCTAGTGAGTCATATATCCTTTAGGTTTAGTTTCTCGCGAAATGCTAATATTTAGATCCGTGGCATCCGAACACAATTTGCTTTTTACACTTATAAGTTCTAATAATGGTAAAGATTTAAAAAAATATATAAATAATCCAAATTATCATACAGCATAACTCACTTTTTTGTCAAAATTTGATTAGGTATTTAATTGCTACATTATCTTAAGTCCTGATGAAACCCAATGTTCATGGGTATGAGAAACAAAGTATGTATTAGCTGTCCCAAAAACTTCCCTTACCTGAACGGGTTTAAAGGATAACACATGTGTAATATTAGTTGGGTGAATAGTGTTTGCAGCACATTCGTGATGGAGGGTTTAATTCTACCACGTGTAACCGATACTTTGCTTGCTACTAAACATTATCATTATACATATTAAACAGCTAGTGGATCTGGAAAAAGACGCATTACAGATACTGAAATATACTTTAGTATCTGGCTTACTAAGAGATATAAGCAACTCTTAAAGTTTGTTTGCGTATAATGTATAGAATATATTAACAAAATATCATTTCACTATATTCCACACTGACAATTAATTGTAGGTTAAAATCTAAATTAAATAAAGAAAAATGTTCTTGATACAAGACAAAGCTTTATATTCGAAAAGAAAAGAGCTGACCTCTAAATGTAGTTGCTTTTACGAAAGAGTGATTTCAATCTCTTTTAACAAACAAAATACGAAGAGAAATAGAACCGCTTTAAACATTCATTAGAAAGCGGTTCTATTTCTCTTCGTATTTTGGGAACGTTATGATCACTTTCTGAGACATCGTTACTGTGTTTGGTTGTAATTGCTAATGCATTTTCCGTATGACATATGTATCTATGAAATTTGTAACATTTTAACTGAAGACCGGTTTTCGAAGCAGTTCCAATCATGTCACACATTTTATTAGCCCTTATAAGATATTTATACATTTTAATTAAGAAATGAACATTTTACAGGAAAAAGACGTGTTTCAAAACAGAACCTTTATACAAGTACAGTGGAAAAGTAAAATTAAATAAAGCATTCGACAATTTCAGTTCTCATTATACAAAGTAATATGTTTTAATTCCTTGGAACATATACAAACGGAGCGATTTTTAAATCGCGCTCTGACTTAATATATGGAAAATTGGTCTCTAAATCGCTTTTTGGTGCTTAATTGTAACATTTCCACTGTCGTCCATAAACAGTTTCTGTCAAACCGAGCCTACAACATTTTCATTTTTGTCCTGTTGGGCGGCCTGTGGAGTTTCCACTTTTCTACTTTTTATATATTCACAGTTTAAATGTCTTACTGTCAATACACAGTAGTTTGCCGTCTAAGATAAAAAAGATAAATCGTTTCAAAATGAATAAATGTACTCTTAAGCGGAAATGAAATGAAAATCGAGGAGAAGGTTGAATTTAAGAAGTATACCGGATTGACTTACTTGCTTAGGTATTAACACTGTAAGACTAACAAATGATTTTAAACAGTAACTGTAAAAATTGTATAAAGCGTTTATTAAATGTCGTCATGTAAGTTGACGATTGTGTGTCATTCCAGCATGTCAGGCATCTTCTACGTCAAAATAAAATGCAACATTTTAAAAGTTATAACAATTGAAGTATCAAAAATACTTACAATCTTACTCAGAGTTACTATGTAGTATCTCACGTCGGTTTAGTCTCAATTTGTCGACTGCAAGACAGACCGGTTTCATTTCAGACTGACATTTACCGTATGTGTATGTCTGCCTCTGGAGGAGAGACATTGACCTGTGCAAAAATCATCACAATATCCCGACTGGCGTACAATTAGTTGGACAAACGTCGGTTATACTAATACAAAATGGTAAATACATTGGAATAAATTAAATATAACATGTTGTATTAATTTGAACTTTTTTTATTTCATTTTGTTCGAAGATTACACATTTTTATAACTACTGAGAAATGTCCACAGTTAGAACAAAATTACATTGAAGCCGAATAAGTAACGAAAGGTAAATTAATTCCTTCATTTTATCAACTATCATTATTTTTTATTTCGAACAACTTTCTTTGTTACCAAAAATTACTTTCGCAAACTAACAGAAATGTCTCGTCTATAATCTGATTTTAATCACTTTTCCTGACAATATCTTGAGATAATTTCGGGATATAAATGAGTAACAAACTGAAAATGACAGACAGATTGACAAACGAACAAAATGTCAATTAGCAGAAATTCCCTGAATCATCAGACAATGGAAATAATCAGAGCGCTAAATTGCGCTGAAAAAATGCCTGCAGTTGTCTTAAATAAAAGTCTGTGCACTCGCGGACTCTGGCAATATAATATAATTAATGTTTAACAAAGAATGGCATTAGTTAATGTTTACTTTGTTCCACAAGCGTACTGTAGAGTGTATTTTAAAGAAAATGTATATAACTGCATCTATAACTTTCTTCGATATTTCTTTATCATCAAGAAGTACATCGTCGAGCATAAGAAGTATACCCGCAATCTCATAAGCAAGTCAAGTCATCTCAATAGCTTTTGCAAAGGTAATAATTGTGTTGTCTTATCACGATCTAAAACGATGTCAGGGAAGAAATGTACTGGAGACTGCAGTAATCATAGTGAAAACCGATCATGTAGGAGTGCTGTGTGGCACAAGTGTCAATATGACATTCCTTGGCAGTTCTAACCGGTTTTTAGTCCCCTACTGGTTCAAAAACAGTTTCGGGGACTATAGGAATGCCCTTTTCCGTCCGTCCGTCATTCCGTCCGTCCGTCCGAAATTTCGTGTCCGGTCCATAACTCCATGAAGGGATTTTAATATTACTTGGCACAAATGTTCCCCATGATGAGACGACGTGTCATGCGCAAAACCCGGACCCCTAGCTGAAAGGACAAGGTCACATTTGGAGGTCAAAGGTCAACATAGTTTTTTTTTCCTGTCCGGTCCATAACTCTACCATCCATGAAGTTATTTTAATATTACTTGACACAAATGTACCTCATAATAAGACAATGTGTCATGCACTACTTTCAGACCCCTAGCTCAAAGGTCAAGGTCACACTTGGCAGTCAACTGTTAACATGGCATGAACAGGGTCTGTTTCGTGTCCGGTCCATAACTCTGTCATTCATGAAGGGAATTTAAAATCACTAGTCACAAATGTTCCCCATGATGAGACGACGCGTCATGCCGGACCCTTGGCTCAAAGGTCAAGGTCACAATAGGAGGTCAAAGGTCAACAGGGCTTTTTTCCTGTCCGGTCCATAACTTTACCATCCCTGGAGGGATTTTAATATTACTTGGCATAAAATTAATGTTCCCCATGATGAGGCAAAGTGTCATGCGTAAAACCCGGACCCCTAGCTCAAAGGTCAAGGTCACAATTGGAGGTCAAAGGTCAATAGGATTCTTTTTCCTGTCCAGTCCAGAACTCTGTCATCCATCAAGGGAATTCAATATTACGTGGCATAAATGTTCCCCATGATGAGACGACCTGTCATGCGGAACACCCAGGATCCTAGCTTAAAGGTCAAGATCACACTTGGAGATCAAAAGTCAAAAGAATTTTTTTCCTGTCCGGTCTATAACTTTGTCATGCAAACAGAATTTAAATATCAGTTTGCACAAATATTCCCCTGGATGAGACAACGTGTCATGCGCAAAACCCGGGCGCTTCGCTGCAATGTCAAGGTCACACTTGGAAGTCAAAGGCCAAAAGGGTTTTTTCCTGTCCTGTCTGTAACTCAACAATCTTTAAAGGGATTTTAATATTACTTGGTACAAATGTTCACCACTATGAGACGGAGTGTCATGCGCAAGAACAAGGTCCCTAGGTCTAAGGTCAAAGTCACACTTAGAGGCCAAAGGTCAGATACAAGAATGACTTTGTCCGGAGCATTCCTTCTTCATGCATGGAGGGATTTTGATGTATCTTGGCATAAATGTTCACCACCATCAGACGGATTGTCATGCGCAAGAAACAGGTCTCTAGATCTAAGGTCAAGGTCACATATAGAGGTCAAAGGTCAAATTCAAGAATGACTTTGTCCGGAGCATTTCTTCTTCATGCATGGACAGATTTTGATGTAACTTGGCACAAATGTTCACCACCATGAGGCACCCTTGTTTTTAGAATTACGTCCCTTTGTTTTACTTTAAATAGAAAATAGATTATAAGGTAACTTTTTATTACTGGCCGTAGGGAAAAATTGAGACCAGTTTTCTGTGGTACAACATGCATGTTATATCCAATTGTTAGGTGTATTTGACCTATCTCTACCTGGTAAAGAGTTTCTTGTGGACTTATATTATAAAGATTTTTTCGGCGACGCCGTCTAAATTCGTTTTCGTTACCTATGCCACGTGACTTCAGTTTGCGAATCAAACTACTTGATAACGCATTATAGATAATTTATCAAAGTGGAAGATTTATGCAACACTCTGCCTGATTGGACGAGAGTGTCAATTTCTTTCACTCTGTTGAATGTGCTACGCTGAGTGAAATGTAGACATAGCGTTTATCCTAAACGACGCTGTTCACAGTTTTAAAGCTAATTTTGGCTCAGTATATTTAGCAAGAATATTGATATATCTCAAAATGATAAGTACGTTTAATAAATATGATAAAAACCTGTTTAAATACCAATATATATCAAATTAAAGAAAGAGCTGAATACGGTCTGCGTATCACATGAATAAGGGTGTGATAAGAGTCTTTTATGTAGAGAAGTGTACTTTAAAAGATTTTCCTTGTTACAATTGTCGTCTGTATATGAAAATGTTTCTTGCTTTTGTGACTTATTCAGATTGCATATTAAAATGAGTACTTGCTTGCTTTGATTTATTTGTTATATATTATTTAACTGATTTATTATATATGAATATTTTTCTTAAGTATGGTATGCAAATATTGAAATCAGTTGAAATCTGTTTTATTATATATAAATATTATGCTATATAATGACTGAATCTCATTACACAGAGATGAAGGTACGCTGCATACAGTTTAACTATGTGATATGACTACGGTCAAACCTTGCTTATGAAATGGAAATATTGAAATAATTACAATTGTATGTTTTGCTTGACCTTCACTTTTTTATAGGTGTGACGTCATTGTCCAAAGATTGATGAATAGCGAATATGCTATTTGTTAAAGTGGGATCAGTTGGCCTATTTTAGAAATAAATAAAAATAATTAAAAATATCCTTTAATTGATTTTTTTCTCATGTATTCTAATCAAACTTCATTTGTAGCATCTTTACTAGGCCCGCAGCCAACTTTGTTCAGCTGGGACATTTGAACCTTTTAGGGGCTGCTAGAGCTAAAACTAGAAATGCCTTTATACAGCGTCTCATGAACAGCTTGGTGGATCTTTGTCATACTTGGTCTGGAGTATCATTATAAGGTCCTCTTCCAGATTTATTTATATAGGAACTTGGGCCCTATTAGGGACCACTATAGCTAAAAGTAGATATGCCTTTCTTCGCATTAACCACTAAAATATAATGGATTTTTATCAAACTTGATGTGTAACAATATCGTAAGGTCCTCTGCTATTTTGTTACAAATGGGGATAGGGACCAATTTAGCTAAAATATAAACACGTTTAATGACCTCTTCTCATGGACCGCTTCGTGAATCTTCATCAAACTACTGTTGTAATTATTCGTCTAAGGATAAACGAAACATAATTGCAACCCTACGAAACCTTTGCGAAAAATTTAAAAGAGAACCATTTAAATTGTTAAAGTGTGGTGTTTAGTTTTGCAATTTGAAAAATGTTAGATGAAAGATGAATGTTAGATGAAAAATTCATAAACTTCTTTCCTTATTACAATTCGCCGACTATCATTTTTAAAGATATTTCTTGTTTAGGATTTATTTTCCTTTGATGTTACTATAAATAACTTATATAGTAACTTTCTATAATCGGCCAAAAAATTCCATATGAAAACAAATGTAGGTTTTTATATATGCAAATTTTAATCAAAGTGTTTTGTTATTACATATTGTATATATAGTACAATATTGTTTATATATCATTGACAGATACCAGTTCATTATGTTATACTGCAGTAGAGAAAATTAGGTGCATTCCAGTAGGGGACTTTGTATTGCATGGCAATACTTCATTCACTTGTTTTTTATAAATCTTTTTTCTATCGATAACGTTGACAGAGTGGCAACAAAAGGTGAACACTTGTCTGAAATGAGAAAAGTCTCTTCCAAAAATATTACTGATATAAGTCAGTTGTAATGAACAGCGTAAATCTTTGGTAATAAATTTGAGACAAGTCGTTTCTTATTTTTGTCTAGACATTAAAGAAAAGGTTGTAAACAATACGTCGTCGAGACAATAAATTAGCAAACCAATTCCGTTTTGTAGGATATGAACGTAACAGGAATAAAGAGGATATTAAAACTGACTACCAGTTTGACTGCATATATAATATAACATTTTATATTATATACTATGACATATTCGTTTTTCAATATTTCACAACTTATTCGTTTAGCCAGGGCTTGCTCAAAGTAAAAGAAATCTTCATATCACCAAAAATATTACAACAGGATTACCGTTATCATAAGTTATTGAAAGCTTTCAGTAAATTTTACTACAGATCGTCCGAACTGTTAAAGAAATATAATACTAAACTTAAAACACTTTTAAAACTTGGTCTTACACACCCGGAATACTATGGAGATGTAGTTTATAAAATTCGGAAAATTAAACATAGTCCTTATTTTAATCAGATATTTGTAAAATGTGTTAAAAAGTTTATCAAAAGAGGATACGATGCGAAAATTGTGAAGCACAGTGCATGTTTGGTGATTGACCCCTCTACAGTTAATCGCTACGCTTTCCTTTTTGATGGTGCGATGACTAATAAAGTGTAAGGCTCCTTGATGCTTTTCTCCTAACTCAATTATTGTGTGAGCTTTCATCTTGAGGTCGAGTTCAGTCAATATGTTAAATACAAGATGTAATATGCGTAAAGTCATATATGCAATGCCAATTTATATCGGCTCAGTATTCATTTTACACTGATGCAACAAGAAATAGACGTCACTGTCAACGTCAATATATCTTTGTCAGGATATGATCATACTTATAACACATAACATTGTACGTTCTTCAGTTTGGACGATAATCATGTCAGATGTGAAACTGTAGTCTCAATCCAGGGCTAGAGGGCATGGATGTTAGCATACATTACCACTACCGTCTATGAACAAGCCCAATCAAACCGAACCTGCAGTTTTTCATTTTTGTCGTGTTGAGCGACCTGTGGAGTTTCCACTTTTTTATTTTACATTTGACGCATTATCTTAACCAAGGAAGTGAGTCCTAGTGTAATCTTTGATTTTGCGCAGTTTTTTGTATCGTCTAAATAAAGTAAACTAAAGTTAGTCAATTAAATCATTAATAATTAAGAAGATAAATATGCATCCTAAAATACCAAACCCATGGCAGTGTACACTGGATGTGTTCATGATTAACATATATATAACACAAAGTAAAACATACAGTTCACGAGGACATAACTAATTAATGAACAAAGTAGGGTAACATCATAGAACGGTCAGGGGCAGCAACTAGTTAACCATACTCCTGAGGCAAGTTTATGAAAATCACACTGGAAGCAATGATAAATGTAGGGCAACACCATAGAACGGTCAGGGGCAGTAACTAGTTAACCATACTCTTGAGGCAAGTTTATGAAAATCACACTGGAAGCAATGATAAATGTAGGGTAACACCATAGAATGGTCAGGGACAGTAACTAGTTAACCACTCTCTTGAGGCAAGTTTATGAAAATCACACTGGAAGCAATGATAAAGGTAGGGTAACACCATAGAATGGTCAGGGGTAGCAACTAGTTAACCATACTTCTGAGGCATGATTACGAAAATTACACTGGAAGCAATGATAAATTTATAAAACTGATTTCAGTGTTGCTTCCCTTATATATAAAACAAACACAAATACTTTTGTAAAACTAGAACAGTGGCAAAAGTAGAGGACAAATTTCTCATTAACGCACATCAAACGTCTGCTTCCGTAAAACTTTAGATATCCTATTTAACTTTCTAGGATTTTACATTTTTTGTTATAAATTTTTCATTATATTCAACT
This sequence comes from Mercenaria mercenaria, assembly GCF_021730395.1. Taxonomy (NCBI): domain Eukaryota; kingdom Metazoa; phylum Mollusca; class Bivalvia; order Venerida; family Veneridae; genus Mercenaria; species Mercenaria mercenaria. The sequence continues at coordinate 99,619,249 of NC_069363.1, forward strand.
TCGTACGTTTGTAGGTAGGGATCCTGCTATATCCTAACAGATATGAAATATTTTAACTTTTGTATGCTTACAGAGGCTGAAAACGGATTGTTAAAACTCTATCTTATTAATAATGTATGTACACATTAACCGTAAGTGCTATTTAAACAGCTTTTTGTGTACTGGATCCGGGTTTTATGAGAAATAAACTAGATAAGAACGGGCATGTGACGATAAAAGAATTTCTGGAGCTGCAGCTTTCAGACATTTGCCTGTGTTCTTGAAAAACAATATTCCCTTTCAGCTGAGAAATATTGGATTCAACAAGAAGGAGAATAATTATGATGTCAGGAAAAACTTGGAAATTATCAATATTATAAATGAAATAACGATTACTATTTTCTCTTTCTGTAAGTTAGATTTCAGGCGCATGACGTTATGGAACGGACTTCTTGTCTCTTCAATTTTACACTGTCGTATTGGTTATTAAACTTTAGTTGTTGCATTCATGCAGTTCACAGAATTATTCATCATATAATCATCATATAAACAGATACTTTCATCAATTCGTGTTTGGATAAACAAGATCTATCGACTAATGTTACTCTTCATAGAATCTTTAAAGTTTTAGTTATATATAAGTAATATAACAAAAGGATATCTATGGTAAGAAGGGTCAGAGAGAACGCAGTAATTACCAAAACCAGGATTTTTGTGTGACAAACATTAGTCTACTGTGTGTTACTTAACCATATGAGAGCTGAAATATAATTATATGCATAAAGACTTGCTTTTGAAGAGTCTTAATATCCATTCATGTTTGAATTAAGAAGACACTAAACATGGTAGGTATAACAAATTAAAAATTATACATCATATAACACTGAGTACAGGAAACCGTTGTCAAACGAGTTTAATACTTTATTTATATTTCTTCCTCATGTCTTCAGTCTGTCGTTAAATCTGTTGCCTATCTAAGCAAAACTAGAAAGGGATACATCATCTAAGAGCATATTTTTTAAATGTGATTTTTCTAACTTTTTTCCATTAATGTTTGGTGAGATCAAATACTACGAAAACCCGTGTTTGTATTATCTACTTATAATACAAGGACTTTAAAAAGATATCCTTCTACACATGGTATAAACTTTTACTATAACAAAAATAACCAGATTGGAGATTCTTTCTGCTGTAATATAATGCCTATAAATCTTAGTTTTGACCTTAAATGCCTACACACATATTTTGCTTCATCGGACGAACTATTGTATAGTTATTTATCGAGCGTAGTTGTAAAAATGTTTTACATATGCCTCAATTGAGATTATTCTGATTAATTAATTGAAAGCCCAATTTTAAAACCCTTAAAAAGTCATTAATTATGTCTCGAAATCACTTTTGGCACTAATTCTGGCTTTATGACTATTTAACTAAAGTTAGGCTCTATAGATCCTAGTTTAAGGTTGCCAACTTGCTATTAGTCAATTTCAAAATGATGCTAATGATTAACATGTCACATGTTATATTATTGGCCTGGTCTTTACTAAAACCTCTTTGGTTGTAGTGTTTCAAAAAGTTGTATTGCCATATAGCGAGAGGTTAGAACCCTCTATTTCAGCTGCTATCTTGTCTCTGGGTAAGATGACTTAATTATAACAAGGTAACAAGGTATTATGGCGTAAAGATTTCCTCCTCACATGTATTCTATCTTCAAACGTAGTCAAAATCAAAGTCAGTTAGTCAGTTCCTATGAGCGACAAAAAAAAGATAACATCTCAACATCTAGACTAGCGTAGATGAGGGCAAGTTAAAAACACAGGTGGCAGTATCATTGATTGGTCACCCCCTCTCCACCCTAAAACCCCTGATACAACCCTGAAAAAAATTCTGACATTCTCCGTTGTTCCTTAATATCCCCACCCTACAAGACCCCTGATACAACCCTGAAAAAAAAGTTTTCCAACTATCAAAACAGTATTTAATAGAAGGTATAAAGTCTGCTACATGTCCATTTGCCAAACAATGTGGAACATATGATATCGTTGTTTCGGCGATTTAGACGCATTCTGACGGCATATCGCTATGCCTATCATTCACTTAGATAAAAAGGTCTGCAGTTCCACAGTTTACCTAATTCAGATCCAACGAATGACTATATTCTAGCAAAATATTTCAATTTCACATTATTTTGAGTTGTTGGAAGCCATCTTGAAACTGAAACGCTCGTCCAATCAGATCGTGTGTTACAACACAGGTACTGCCAAATCCAAGATGGCTTCCAACAACTCAAAATACCATGAAATTGAAATATTTTGCTAGAATATAGTCATTCATTGGATCTGAATTAGGTAAACTGTGGAATTGCAGACCTTTTTATTTAAGTGAATGATAGGCATAGCGATATGCCGTCAGAATGCGTCTAAATCGCCGAAACGACGATATCATATGTTCCACATTGTTTGGCAAATGGACATATAGCAGACTTTATACCTTCTAATAAATACTGTTTTGATAGTTGAAATTTTTTTTCAGGGCTGTATCAGGGGTCTTGTAGGGTGGGGATATTAAGGAACAACTGAGAATGTCAGAATTTTTTTTCAGGGTTGTATCAGGGGTCTTAGGGTGGGGAGGGGGTGACCAATCAATGATACTGCCACCTGTGGTTAAAAAAGGTTCTATTGACTATAATATTTATTCAGAAACATTACGGATTGACTTTTACCAGTTGTTATTCAGCCTCGACTACTATGAATGTCCGATATCTATGATAAAAGACGGAAATCTCGTATCATTTGAAGCAGTCTTTGCAAATTGAAACATTTTATGTTTTTTCTTCTACCTTTAAGTTTACAAAACGGCTAAAGAAAGGTAATACACGCATGCACACACAATTTAGTGTAGTATGCCAAGGCCAAAGGAATTAGTTCAGTCAATAACTTGTAATAAAGCGAAAATATCGCAAATCATTTCCTCGGTATGAAATTACCGGATGCTCAAAACTGTACTGTATATCAGATTTGCCGTTTTAAACAAATATATCTTATCAAGGTTATAGCTCTTCTCAGGGCTACAACATATTTATGTCAGGTATAATGTTAAGAAAATCTGGTTGCATGTAAATGTGTTTGGAAAGAAATTAAAAATCTTTCTTAAAAAAAATTCATTTCTCATTACATGTCATATTTAAGAACAACGATATTCATATGGATATTGCATATACATATTCTTAGTTTTTATGCCCCCGAAGGGAGGCATATTAGTTTTCAACTGTCCGTCCGTTCGTTAGTTAGTTAGTTAGTCCGTCAAAACGTTAACTTTTTGCCTGAAGGCACTTTACTCGCGAAACACTGCACCCAGGCCCTTCAAACTTCATATGCTGATAGTACTTGTTGTGTACACCATCTCTACTGACTTTGGGGTCATCAGGTCAAAGGTCAAGGTCACAGGCGCCAACGTTAACTTTTTGCATGAAGGCACTTTACTCGCGAACCACTGCACCCAGGACCTTCAAACTTCACGTGCTGATAGTACTTATTGAGTATGCCACTTTTACTGACTTTGGAGTCACCAGATCAAAGGTCAAGGTCACAGGGGCCAACGTTATCTTTTTGCATGAAGGCATTTTACTCGCGAACCACTTCACCCAGGACCTTCAAACTTCACATGCTGATAGTACTTATTGAATACACCATCCCTACTGACGTTGGGGACACCAGGTCAAAGGTCAAGGTCACAGGGGCCAACGTTAACTTTTTGCATGAAGGCCTTTTACTTGCGAACCACTGCACCCAGGATCTTCAAACTTCACATGCTGATAGTACTTGTTGAGTACACTACCCCTACTGGCTTTGGGGTCATCAGGTCAAAGGTCAAGGTCACAGGGGCCAACGTTAACTTTTTGCATGAAGGTACTTTACTCGCGAACCACTGCACTCAAGACCTTCAAACTTCACATGCTGATAGTACTTATTGAGTACACCACTCTTACTGACTTTAGGGTCACCAGGTCAAAGGCCAAGGTCACATGGGCCATCGTTAACTTTTTGCATGAAGGCACTTTACTCGCGAACCACTTCACCAAGGACCTTCAAACTTTACATGCTGATAGTACTTTAAGAGTACACCAACCCTACTGACGTTGGAGTCACCAGATCAAAGGTCAAGTTCACAGGGGCCAACGTTAACTTTTTGCATGAAGGCACTTTACATGCGAACCACTTCACCCAGGACCTTCAAACTTCACATGCTGATAGTACTTATTGAGTACTCCACCCCTACTGACTTTGGGGTCACCAGGTCAAAGGTCAAGGTGCTGCGGGGGCATTTGTCACCATTAGTGACAGCTCTTGTTTTGTCATGTAAGAGGGTTGAAAAAAACGGAAAAATAAATTATCTAAGCCATCACAGAATATGTTGACAATTTGAAAATAAACAATAAAAAAATCTCGTCAGATTTTAATGCTGTGTTAGTTGAATTATACATTATTTCGGTATCATTGTTGTTTTTTTGTTTTTTGTTTTTTGTAACTGAAATAAAATGTTTTTGATTTTTTGGGCGGAACTTAACACCGACACAATTGTGGGTCATATGGCGACTTTCCAATTTTAAAGGTGGAGGAAGATCTCAGGTGCCCCTCAGGGCATATTTCAGACACGAGTGGACACCTTGGTAGAACCACCGACCTTTCGTAAGCCCCTAGCATCAAAGAATTCTACTTTTTGTTAAAAAATGTAATTTATTAAATTCTATAAGAAGATCCATTTAACTTAACCTTTAGTCTGGTGGCAACTGATTCTATCTTTGCGACCAGTGCAGATCGAGATCAGCCTGCACATCCGTGCAGTCTGATCATGGTCTACTCACTGTTCGCTATTCAGTCAGTACATTTTCAGTCAACACCCCTCTGAATAAGAAGTGGTACTGCCCAAATTGAATGATAGACCAGTCCATTTTAGAAATTTAGCAGGGTAAAGGTTAAAGCAACCTGCATTATAATAGCAAACGTCGCATGACTGAATCCTTTTGTAAGCAAACAGGAAATGTTCAACACCCTTCACGCCTTTGAGAACCGGCTTAGGCGGGACTTTATTACAAAATAACATAAGTCGGCAAGATAGCAAACAAGTACAACATAAGCTCAGGTGAGCTTTAGAACCGACTACAGAATAACATATTGTATATATTAAAACAATTGTATAAAAAGCTGTAATAATAATGTGAAGATTAATGTTAGGAAAGGGAATATGCAATTAAAATAGCAATAAGCAAATTAAAAAATAAAAATATTTAAACATTTAAAACTATGACAAGTGCGTTTCTAGGGTGTCACTTAAAGAGGGAGAAATAAATCACAGACAGCTTTAATAAAAGATTGTTATATAAAAGTATTACAGTAAATGGTACTGGTTGTATTTTTTGAGCATAAAGACCCAATGGTACATGTTTGAAACAGATTGGCAGATATCATAGCTTGCAACACAAGAATACAAAAACAAACAAAATATATAAGCAGGTGTAATAAAAAGCAAAAACAGACAGAACAAAACAGACAACACTCAATGATCCTAAACGACCAGTAATGATAACAACTATGAGTCTTACATCAGCTGCTAATAGATTCAAATATTGAAGACCTTGTGAAATAACTATAACTATAATAACTAATAAATTCTATTAAAGATTATCTTAATCGAAATGCAGTTCTGATCATAATAAAAGACCAAAGTTGGTTATCAAATTGAAAAGCAGTGTGTTCTGGACGGGGTAAAAGAATTTGAATGTTTGATCATTGTTCAAAACTGATGTGCATAAATTGAAGGTTCAAGCTGAATGTTACCGAATAATCATGGGTCTGGCATTTAGTTATGAGAGTATGATACATGTACAATGAATTACGCTATTATCAAGCAATCAAACCAGTATCATCCCGCTCATTTGCAAACCTCATTTACTAAAGTGTAGAATAAATTGAAAGGAATTCGTTAGCATGATATAATCTGTAATCATTATCAGCCTAATGATTTCGCAGCTATTTTATTGTCCTGTATGTTAGAAGTAAGTCGTGATTCTTTAAAATGGAGAATATCAGTAAAATCAACTTTAAGAAAGAGTTTTAAGAAAAAAGAGCAATTAACCCAGCAAATCCATTTTTTTCGAAAACAGCATTCATGTCAATCAATCACACTTCTATTCTTGAAGCAGGCAAAACCTATCTGTGTATTTCATGACTGTGTTTTTTTTTTCAGAATGCACAACAGATGACTGTACTACTGCTGGTGATTTCGTGCACAATAGGATTATCTAAAAGCGCACCGGTAACGAACGACGAGCTTCGGTTTAACAAAGAGCGAGGAATTTGTGAATGGGGTTGCAACTCTAATATTGATGAAAAACTAAAATTATGTGAGGCTTTGTGTCATTTAGACACGCATCAAAAGCAGTTCCGATTCGATGGCGAAACTAAATGTCAAGCTTCTTGTGCTGCAAAATATATTTGCTGTTTTGAAGGATTTCCATCATTTAAACATTAACAGTTTTAGCGCTTCATACAATCATACGTTGAGGAAGCGCATGCAAAATCTGTGATGGTGGGTTTAATTGTAAATCTAATTTTAACTAGTGTAATCGATACACATTTGCCTTAAGAGTGATCAAAATACAAACAAGTACAGTGGATTTGAAAAATGCATCGCAGATATTAATATTCTTTGTCTGGTTAAAGGAGAAAAGCGTAGTGTGTAGCTGTAAAAGGACAGAAAACCAGACATTCTGTGTTTCTAAATATGTTTGGTCCCAATCTGTTTTAATAAAAGCTTTTTAGCCAGTGCTTTAGCAACTGGCTATAGCTCTAAATCAACTACCAAGTTTCAACCTAGCGTCGTTTGAGTTTTCCTTCTATTTCTATGTGACCGCATCACACAAATATTCTGGACGTGTAAAAAATAGTCCCGTATTTATTTTTTATAATCTTGGTATTGTGTGAGTGTGTGAGCAACTGAGGACTACTGTTTTAAACAACAAATACAAGCAGGAATGGATTCTAGAATAATTATGAATCTTATATTCACATTCGAAATATTCGGAATCACTCCGCTCAGAGCTACCAACATTGTTCAAATCATGACCGGTCTATGCACAATGAAATGTTGATTCTTCAGTTGTATCGGTTGAAATATCACTCAATAAGCACTGGCTATCAGTCCTTTCAGGGTTTTGATTAATTGTACGTCAGCTCCGCCTTGAAGCCTCGGAGTCTTAAGTACACTACATTCAAACAATCATATGAATTCACATACTAGTTTCTTGGGTTCACAATATTTACACTCTCGAATGCATGTGATATTCATCAAATGTGATTTATTTTGTATTTACTATTTTACTGCACAAAAAGCGTTTATTAACATTAATGAGTCGTAGTATAGGAATTTTATATAGAAAATACTTGTGAAGTATAATGATAATGTTGTGTACGTCTGAAATTTCCCTATGTGATGAATTTCTTGGATATCAAACTATCACGCTTAAAAAGGTTGGCAAGCCATTTTAAAGTTTCCTGCATAATGAGATGATTTTGCCACCTGCAACGGGTTAAAATGCATTTCAAGTGATGGATAGCTTTGCTTCACCGACAAAAGTGTAAGAGAGACATTCAGAAAACTTGCAGCTGGCGTTAAGGAATTCTCCACACTAAATGTATACAGCCAAAACATGCACAATAAAAACTGTTAAAAACATATATTAATTGAAGGTATTTTTATATTTTGAAAACGGCTCAACAAGGTATAAACTATACATAGTCTTTCGCAGATTTGTTTAATCATTTTAATATCATTTTTATCAAGGATTTAATATGAAAAAATATATCTGACATTGTTAAATGACTAAGGGACAAACATAAATTCTGTTGTTTGTTTCGGTTTTTTTTTTTTTTTTTTTTTTTTTTTTTTTTTTAGGTTAATGTCACATCGACACTAATTGTTCAATTGGCGATTTTCCAGCTTTTAACGGTAGAGGCAAACACCAGATGACCCTCCTTGCATTATTTCAGCAATAAACTTGTACATGGATAGCATCACCGACTTTACGTAAGCCGGTTGGATAGCTTCCTATCATGAAATAATTCTACATCTCAAGCCGGGTTTCAAACCCGCAGCGGCGGGGGCAAGTGGTTTGAAGTCAGCTAACAAGTCGGGGTTGACTTAAGATCATTTTCCCAAAATACATTTTTCATAACTTTTGAGAGAAGACTTCGTGTTCACTAAATGGCGTTGAATCCTAAAAAAATGTTTGTTCATAGGCGTAGGAGCAGTGGAAATTGGTGCAGGGTCAGGGCGCCGTAACATTGAAAGTTGGGGTCAACATATGCTTTAATCCCCTTACCCCCAACGGTTTGCCCCGTATCTTTCATAGAAAGCAAACAGCAAATAAAGATGAAAAGATTATTAAGATGTTATTAAAAAAATCCCAACACACACAGACACTGTGAAATTTTGTTCCCGTTGCACAAGCGCGGTGAATGCCTTAATATCATAAATAACCAATCTATTCAGACTTTTATGAAAGGTCTGTACGACCTTCAAGATAATTTATCCTTTCATTGGACATATATAGACATCATGATTTATGGTACATTGTGCGTGATATCCTTTCTTGTCTTTCTATATTCCGTGTCAATAAATTTTTCGTAAAGTTTAAACTACCACATCTCGGTATATTACGTCAAGCAATTATGTTTCAAACCTGCAAAGTATGTGGATTTTAAACATACAAATAGACAGCAAAATATTCTAGGGCTTTAGGTATTTTCCTTTAGATGGTATTTCAGTCTAAAAGTTTCCTAAAACATATGCTGATAAAGAAAGATTGTATGGATATTTTTAACAACTGCAATGCTTACTTTGTTGTAAAATGCAGACACTATGTAAATGTGACCAAAATACCCTTTATAGGTCATATAATTACCATAATAAAAAATTAAAGCGTGTTTCAAAGATTTTGTTATGCATGAAAATTGTAATGTGACATATATCTGGAGTTTACAAAGGTATGGAACTACATTTGAAACCAAAAGATTTGCAGTTATGACTAGTCGGGACGTCTTTACAAAATTCACTTTATTAAAGGCAAACATAGTCACTGCAAGAACATCAAAATGTTCGCGCCTACGTATTCGAAATGGTTTCCTATCAATAGTTTAAAAAAGCTTTAGCCTACAATCGTAAGACTCCAAAGCATTATTGTTTATAGTCATTCGGTAATTTCTATTATCTCAAAGGTCACAGTAATAGTGACGTCAAGACTGAAAATGGTTTCCATTCAGTCACGGAAGAATGCTTTTGTTAGGGACTTTCAAATTTCATAAGATAATTCTCTATTCTTAGCAGTAAAATCTTATTGTTTTGGGAGTAGATTAAATGTCAAGTTCACAGTGACATTGAAATCAAAATTAGTGCCAATAGTTGGAGACTGATCAGGCCTACAGAGACATTGAAATGGTAAAAAATCAATGTTACAGTGGCCTTCAGACAAAAATGTTTTCAGTATGTATGGCTGGAAAACACGGAGGCATATAGGAACCATACTTCAAAATTGATAAACTTTACTATTTTTGGGTCTTCAGATCTGAGACAAAGGTCATATCTTTCTTGAGACTGAAAATGACATATCTAGTCATCTCCAACAGGCCATCATGGGAACATACATTTTTTACAGCTCTTGTTCAAAACAAATAAAATAAACTGTTGAATCTCTGTAAATGGAAAACATCCAGATTAACCTCATGGTGCCTGTCAAGGAAAAATAATTAACTGACGTTGATTTGCTATATGGGCAAGTCAACAAGATACATCATCTAATGCATTTATAGGTACAAAAGGTTACGTTCGGGTACTTCACAATTAAACAAAACAACAATTGTACCACATGGAATGGTAAAATAAAACAAGTTAAGAAAGAGATAACGCCTTGAAATTGTCAGTTTAATTTGAAAGAGAAAACGCCAGGTATAAACATGAATCTTACTCGTAGCATGTTGAGATATCTATTAATCGCCTAATGTTTATAATATAGATTATATAATTCCCAAAGGTCTATGTTTGCTCTAGCACTGGTGAATAAACACCTGGTTGTAGCAAAATAAAACATACACATACGGTCATTCTTAAACATCAGTACACCAATATACTTAATCATTTATCTGACGTTAGAACAGTAAGAGACACGACTAGTCAAGGTACAAAAAAATTAAGCTTTCTTAAGTCGGATCTGAGCTCAAGCAGTCGATTTAAAGAAAAACAATCGATTTATTAAGCCAATTGGATAAATGATATATTCAATTTCTCTTCATCTTCAACATAAATCTATCAATATAGAAGAAAAGTTGTAATACGTTGTGGCGAAGTAAGTAAGTAACCGTTAGAAATATAGATACCGAGTTAGTTAATCAGATAAAAAAAGTTGAAAACCACAGGTTGAACAACAATGTGGCAGGTTCGGTTTTATTGATCCAAGTCTGATAAAAACTATATTTTGAACAATTTTTGCAAGTAGATTGGGCTATATAAACTCTCCCGAGGATATGTGATTTCTTAGTAAGTTTTGGAAGAACTGCTTATTATAAACATAAGGCGATTAAACCTTTGCAAATTATAAGAGCATACACAGTTTTAAGAGTCGGTTTTCCGTATAACTGACCTTGTGCAGTAATTTAATATTTTTTAAACGACCCCAATTTACAATCTTGACAAGAAAAGATTTAAGTACACATCTGGAGCTTTTACAACCTCTTAATAAAAAGAGAGTTTTTGCTGCTTAACATGCAAACCTGTCGTATAGCAAAGTGCATTCATGACTGCGAAATACTTTTACTGCCATTATCGTTAACAGGTATAGGTCAGACACTCCTGTTGTCTTTTCCATAGACTTCCATTATAAGAAATGACCGTGTCACATACCCCAAAATTGAGAAATGACCATAGAAATGTGATTCTTTCAGTAAGACAGCATTTCAGACACATAAAAATAGCAATTTTATATAGGCTTGTCCGATCCATTATCTTACAATTTTTCTTCAGACAAACCTACCCCCTTTGTTGAATGGCATTTTGAGGCAAAATGCCCACTGATACCTACTTTTCTAAAGAGAGAATTGAAAAGACAAGCATTCAGCCAGACACTTGTAAAATATTCCAAATTTGACAGAAAACATTGTGTTGCTTGATTCTGACACAAATTGTATGATTGTAAACATAACCTTTTCATCCAATCAGCTTACGTCTCATTGACTCTTACGGGTTTCCCCACACTTTTTTCAACCAATCCAAAGCCGGCTTTCAATAACAATGTCTGACCTAAACTACCATCGACCAGCTACGTAAAAGATAACAACTTTCATTTAGAAAGAGTCTCTTTGGGTTTATATATTGCAATAGCTGGCTCTCAGCTTGACAATACATTTGCAATTCTTTCACACAATAAGCAAGGTAAAGCATGTCTCCATAGGACTCGAAAACTTCGGTCATTTTCGTTATTTTAAAGAAATATTCTATCGTTATACCAAGCCGTCGGGACGGGCCGGAAATTCTGACGAAAAGGGGCCGGAATAGGAAGAAAGGTAACACCATCAACATAAAAGACAACATACATGATAAATAAAACGGTACGTGAAAGAAGCAGGTAGTGCTTTACGGTTAGGCTGTGTCCTTTGAATGTTACTTGTATTCTTTTCCCTTGGACTTTACTCCTTGTTTTAAGACTGTCTTAACAGATGAGCATTAAGTTGAGTAGTATGATATGCATCATGTGGCAGTGGAACAAAATGCAATAAAAACTAAATCTGTAAAAATCGCGTATCTATACCCGAATATTTTTTTCAAGGTTAAAAGTCTATTTCCAGCAGACAAAGATCCAAAAAGAAAAGGACGTAGATTCCCCAAAACGAAACCATACAACAGTGTATGTGTGTGTTAAAGATTGACAATTACACAAAGATACATATATAAATTAATCAAACATTGACAAAACACTAATGTTCTGTCAGCATATATATTGATGCATTCAGTTCTGTAGATAAATGTAAATCTACAACATGATGCATTGAAACAAGCAGACTGAGTTTATTAAGTCAGTTCATGAACTGTAATAGAATGTGCGACACCACAGCGCTCCTAGCACCGGCTGTTAAGCAGAATTCTTCTAAACTTAAACACTCAATGGAGTCCATAATCACAAGAGCAATGACACTATAGCAACATTGAAATCCAAGTACAGGAAACATTACGGCCGCCGATGAATTAACGACATCACTTTATCACACACAAAGAAATATAATATCCATGCAGACATTACTTTTATATTTGTAGACGACAGAGAGACTTTTGAATCTTCAGGCTCTACTTTAGTTGTAAACTATCTACAATAACTTAGATTGATTGCAATTTTTCAGAAAAAAATAAATGTCACACGGAAATGAAGATATAGAAAATAATTTATTGGATCTATAGATCACACTGATCATAAATAGTAAAAAAAAACACATTTCAATCTCATGTTTTATTGCACATATTTTCTAGTTTCTAGTTTAATCTGTCGTGGTAAATGGGAAATTCGACCTTTCGAGAATTCTTTATCATATCCACCGACGAGGCTGTATTTGGAAATGTGCAACTGGATTCGAAACCTTTTGAAGAGCTCTATGAATTACCATAAAAAGACTTTAATCTATCAAATGGACAAATGGAAGAAACTTGACCAATAAACTAGTGATACAACATTAGCGTCTTGATTAAAGTGTTACAGAGTGATTTAAGAAATCAACAAAGGTAAAGTTCCAATTTTTTTTTTGTTTCAAACACATCGAAAATTAGATTGACCGAACACAAGTTTGCTTTGAGAGATCAAAAGACATCTATAAATTATCATTATACCAGATTTATATACCGCCCTTTTCATGATAAACACGTTCAAGGCCGCTTTAAATAAACGCAGCCACACAGGGCGCGAAATTCATCCTCTACTAGTACAGACACAGAGCGATCTGACCAGAGGGACAGAGTGAGATAAAAACCCCGGGACAGATAGAGAGAAATCATTTTTAGATACAGACTTGTCCGGCTAACTTAGCCTAGCTCTTTGCGAATAGACAGTCTGGTTCTTTAACGTGCCCGGTGTATAGCACCGATACACGCGAAGCCATCTTTCCTGGGAAGAACCAGTACAGGCCTCTAAGTTAGGTGGGAGACACTAAAGAGCATCTCAGAAATTTCCAGTGCCTGGACCGGGATTCGAACACCGGACCTCTGCACTGACAGTTACCACTAGACCATCGGCCCACCCGATCATTTGGTGTCTTTGTACATCTACCATAAGATGTTTCATGCCCTAAAGGTTTAGGTCAGAATTTGCGTTGTCTGGTTCTGGCTGTGTTTGGTGTGCTCAATAATTAACTTAATTTCACTTTAATTTTTTATTTCAAAAATGCCCATGGACGGCCTTTAATAAATATGATAAAGCTCAATAATGTTGTCCTGTATACTTTTATATTTACATTCGCCCTATTCTTTTCCATTGAAAATTATGAGGTTCAATTCGTTTGAACAGCAAAAGGAAAGGCGCGAAAGTTACGTCAACGCTGCATAGAGATAACGGGCCGCTGTTTTGACGACGTCCGCGTATAGTCAGGGAGATGACGTAGCAGTTGCTCCGTCTGGTGAACAGAATGGCCGGGAAGCTGATTTTAATGTTAAATGCAACAACATGTGTGAAATTTATAATATAATCTTGTTTACAAATGGAAAGGAAATATAATGTAATTATAAGAAATGAAACTTCTTTTCGATGTTTATGCGAAATGAACGACAGAATAGGATCGACAAATTAAACATAAATCGCTAGAGCGATTCGTGGATTTGCCGATCATATTCTGTCGTTCATTTCGCATGAACACCGAAAAAAATATTTCATTTCTTAAATATAGACAATCCTCAGCATGTCTGAAGTTCACAATAAGATGCACATAAAATCCGCATCACATCATTTTCCTTCTTGTTTCACCATGTCATGATAACACTTTCTACAATCTAGTATGTTAAACGCATTTGTAACAGAATACTGAAACTGCTGCGTTTTTAAAAAGTGCTCCTTTCCTTGATATTTTAACAATCCTTTAAAAGCGGTAAATTTTCCAAACAGTTTGCATAATAATGAAATGATTATGCCACCTGCAACGGTTTTAAGTGCATTTTAAGTGATGGATAGCGTGTCTCTACCGACATTAGTGCAGAAGAACATTCAGAAAGTAATTTGATTATGATTAAGAAAATGTCTCGATAATAGGCAGGCATTTTGAATATGCAATCAAACAACAGCTAGTCTTTCACAGTCTTGGAGAAAAATAGAATGAGCCGTGCCATGGGAAAACCAACATAGTGGGTGTGCGACCAGCATGGATCCAGACCAGCCTGCGCATCCGCGCAGTCTGGTCAGGCTCCATGCTGTTCGCTTTTAAAGCCTATTGGAATTGTAGAAACTGTTAGCGAACAGCATGGATCCTGACCAGACTGCGCGGATGCGCAGGCTGGTCTGGATCCATGCTGGTCGCACACCCACTATGTTGGTTTTCCCATGGCACGGCTCAGAATGTTATTTGAAATATCTTGAGACTGAGTAATGACAAAGAGGCAAAATGCAAACCAGTATTATTCATTGTAAAATTCAACGAATATAAATGTATTCTAGCTTAAAGTTTCATTTAATTTATGTAAATCAATGCTATGCATGTCTGTTTATGCGCCTTTATACAGAAAATACCAACTTAATACCATTGCTCCTGCTAAAATGAAAATAAATTACAAAAAAAGAACCGTTAAAGCAAGAAAACGTCTTGTTTGATATAGCTTTATACACTAACAATATAACATGTTTCATAAAGGTACCAAAGAGCAATATGTCTTTTTTTAAAAAATAACGGTTTCAAAATTAGGTTTCGTTTTAATTTTCACTCTGATCGGATGTTTCAACAGACTGTGTTGAATCTTTGTAGCAAACAATGAACCAACAGTCATGCACGAATTTACAGAATAGTGATTGTAATGCGAAAATAAAGTTTTGCACATCGAGTGCTATATAAATATCCGTGGGCAAGATATCCTTAGGACTACTGGCACATTTTAAGCAATGTTTTTGACAACACAGAAAATGACGTCAGACGACCTTCAGCTTTTTCCGGAAGTAAAGAAAATGAAACTAAACAGCGCATTTGCATTGGTCTATAGTCAGGGGTCACGCACTGGGGTCATCCCGTCTAAATGTATGCGCGTGGACTTCTATTTTTTGCTAATGGGGAGTCAATTTTCAGCACATTCTAACGATTTGTAAATACCTGGGCTTTAGCACGACATGTCAGCTTTTCATCTACGAAAAAGTGTTTGAAAAATCGGAAAAAAACACAAATCACACAGGTGTCCGTAACGGAACAAGGCTTTATGGAGATTTTTGGAACTTCGTCAAATCGTTTAAAAGGTCCTTTATGATGTTGTCTGAAAGTGCATTATATGCCTCGGATGTAAGATATTTCCGTATTTCAGAGATTTCAAAAATATTTTCAAAATGAATTTTGTCTAATAAATGTTGATTCTACGGAAGCGTGAAAGGGCCATCAGACACTAATACGTTTTATTACGTTTCGGTAGCGGAAAGGATATACCGTACAAAGTGCGTTCATATAAGAAAGTAAATCATATACAAAATGCGGAAGAGTGGTAACTTCATATTTAATAAAATTGTAATAAATGAAACGGTACGGGAAAAAAGCAATGTTCAAAAAAGAAAAACAACACAAAGGTGTTGTCAATAACATTTATAAATGAATACATAGAATTAGAACACACCTTATGCTAAAACAGACAGTTTAAATGGAGTTTGAATGACTAAGCTTGCTCTAACGCAAGTGACCAAACACCTCATTGTAGCATTGTTGAGCCGTATATGTCACAGATCGAATATGTAACACGTCTGTGGTATATTCGACCGTAAAATTGACATTCGTCTTATGTGACATATTCGTCTGGTCATTTTTGACAGTTTACACTGAAACGTATTTATCACATACGTTGTGATATAAAAATGCATGAAACTACAAATAATGCTTTAGTTAAACTCATTCCAGGAAGGGGAATGGAACCCACCCATCCCCGGATCCCCTGCAGGAGCACCGGCCATGCAAATATATCAAGTTTACTCTGTGTTTAAGCTGATCGCTTTGAAATAAATGTATTGTTATGGTCGACGTGTGACTGGGACTTTTATAGATACTCCCATCATTGCATTGCGGCTCTTCGCAAATTACAGCCTAGGCCTTCATGACGAAAAATGAAATGCTAATGGATGTCTCCGGACACCGTTACCCAAGTGTTACACCGACAAAAATGTATAGTGATGTTTTATACTCGATGTTATTCAGAAAAAAATGTATACACAGGGGATTACCGATGTTTGAGTTTCATATATACGTGCGCCGAATGAACACATGCTGTCTCATAGGAAAGAAACAGGCAGGTGGTAAACGCGCAATCCAATTCCCGCTGGGAATACGCGACGTCTGGTGCTGGTGTTGCGCGTTAAAAAGACGAAATTGAGGTATGTGAAGTTATGATTTTGCTCAGTATGAGACAATAATACATTTTCTCGAAAAAAGCAAAATGCTATTCGACACAAATATGATAATACATCATATAGGTAAAATACCTGGTTTGTAATTTATGATTCGGCTCTATTATCACAAAAACTCGGGCGACACGAAGCGTGAAAAAAGTATGAAATCAACAAAAATGGCAGTTTCTGACCTCAAATGCCTAATCTGAGGACATCTGACGCTTGTAATGATAAACTTACTGTAATAAAGTAGCGAATATTACACTTATTTGCTTCAAATCATGCTTACGGGGACATAATTGACAAAATATCATCGGGAAGGGGGTTGCGCCACGGGAATGGAGTTGCTCGTATACACCGTAATGTCAAACTTTTCTGTCACGTATTTGACTGCACAACAAATTTGCACCTACATATGTATTTATAACTGTATCGTTTAAATGGAAATAACTGCCTGAATTATGTCAAGAAAAATGAGACCATGATTTGGATTCAATCGGAGATAAAGAAATACACGCATTGTATCAATGTACGTACCAATGATACAGTGGACCCTAGAAATGTTAGTGTAATTATAATGGAAATATAGTCATGAGAAAAACATGCATAAGCACTATATTTTAAACCGCGCTATTATCATTGTCTATTTCATTTGCACAATTACATAGCAATTAGCAGACAATCAAATGTGCAATGTTTGCAATACTGGACTAACATTGACCAAATGTCGTTGACTGCATTTACACAGATCTAATATTCCATGGTTAAGGAATGCTACTAGTGAAGTTTCTCTGCATTTCTGGACACTCTTCTGTCGGAGTATTGTTGTTGCAAAAATTAAGATGTCTTCCTGCTGAAATGTTGCTACACAGGTCGCACGTATACAAAACAGCAATAATCAGGGAGAGAGCAGATCTACGTATCGCAGGGTTATAGGCGTATGGTCTCCGCTATGATAAAAGACTTCGAGTCTGAAATACTTTGTCCTCCAACTTTGATTCATGCGGAGAAGTTGGCACAAACGGAAAACAGATTACTACGGGTACCGAATCTCTGGCTAGGTTAACTGCCCACCCACCTTTATGTATTCGTTCAGCATAGCGTTGACCGTAAACTGCTATTATAAGGACATTGACTACAAAAGAGTTTTCTTGCCAAAAAAGAAGGAAACCAGGACATTGTAAAAACAATTGGGATGTAAAAATGATTATTTGATTATATAATGTATACGAGCAACCCAACCCCATTCCCGGGGCGCAACCCCATTCCCGATTATTTTTTGCCAATCTTTTCACCCAAAACAATATTTTATTCAAGTACATGTAATATCCATGACTGTTATACACCTGTTTGATCATTAGTAGCATCACATTTCCAGAAAGAAGGCACAGGAGTTAGAAAGTCTGCCTTTTTCATGATTCCATACTTTTTTACAGTTCGAGCAAGCAGAGTTTTCGTGATAACAGGGCTGATTCTTAAACTAATAAGCTGTTAATTTACACATATGATCTTTATTCATTTTTGTGTCGAATAGCATTTTGCATTTTGCGAAAACACTCTTAAATATGTCAATATTTACAAAAACAAAAACCCACCTACCTCGATATTGTATATTTTGACGCGCAACACCAGCACCAGACGTCGCGCAACACATTTTACGCGTATTCCCAGCGAGAGGTAGTAGTAGTGGTAGTGGTGGTGGTAGTGGTATTGGTGGTGATAGTGGTGATGGTAGAAGTAGAAGTGGTGATAGTGGTAGTAGCAGTGGTTGTAGTGGTGGTAGTAGTAGTAGTGGTGGTGGTAGTGGTTGTGGTGGTGGTGGTGGTGGTGGTGGTGGTGGTACTGGTAGTAGTGGTGGTGGTTGTGGTATAGTGGTAGTGATGGTGGTAGTAGTATTAGTGGTTGTGGTAGTAGAGGTGGTGGTGGTGGTATTGGTGGTGGTAGTGGTGATGGTAGAAGTAGAAGTGGTGATAGTGGTAGTAGCAGTGGTTGTAGTGGTGGTAGTAGTAGTAGTGGTGGTGATAGTGGTAGTGGTGGTGGTGGTGGTGGTGGTGGTACTGGTAGTAGTGGTGGTGGTTGTGGTATAGTGGTAGTGATGGTGGTAGTAGTATTAATGGTTGTGGTAGTAGAGGTGGTGGTTGTGGTATTGGTGGTGGTAGTGGTGATGGTAGAAGTAGAAATGGTGATAGTGGTAGCATAAGTGGTTGTAGTGGTGGTAGTAGTAGTAGTGGTGGTGATGGTAGTGGTGGTGGTGGTGGTGGTGGTGGTGGTGGTGGTATAGTGGTAGTGATGGTGGTAGTAGTATTAGTGGTTGTGGTAGTAGAGGTGGTGGTGGTGGTAGTGGTAGTAATGGTGGTGGTGGTGGTGGTGGTGGTAGTAGTTGTGTGGGGTGGTAGTGGTAGTAGTTTTGGTGGTAGAGGTAGTAATAGTAGTGGTGGTGGTAGTGGTAGTTAGAACTAATCTAGACAGAAGATGGCATCGATCGGGTGGCGATTTCATACAGCAATCGAGTATCGTTTTTCGATCTTTTTCAGATCAAGCAGTTTCTAAACGATCAAGAGTCGATTGCTACATGATCTTTTCAGGATTTATTCACGAACCCTTCCCAGCCGACCGCTACTCAATTTTTAACGTATCAAAAATATCAGATAAAAAGTCTGCGCATTGCCGATCAAAGTAGACCTATAACGAACATTCCGACCTCTTGCTAATCGAGCTCGATCAGTTACCGACCATTTCCCAATTTCTTGTCAGTGTTAACACGACCGCCGACGGTCGCACGAACGCAATAACTTTCCGAACCCCTCGGTCGGCTATTGATCAAATATTTATACAAATTAAAGACATAAGACTGATCATCCCGACCACACTAGTCCAGTTCCCTAACAATGTTTTGGGAACGGTCGGCCGTCTGAATCTAGCATTAGCAGAATCTATGTGGCATAATTGAGATGTGTCAATAAAATTTGATTGTATTAAAAAAATGTGAAAACCGATGTCCAACGTATACATCACATATTATGTATCATATACGTTTCATGTGCGTGCTATTTTCGATCTAATATATATCACACGTGTGATATATTCGGTCGAATTTTTCACTCGTGTTATATATTCGTTTTGTGACATATATGGCTCAACATAGCAAAGTCAAACATATACATGCGGACAGTGTACCCGATAAATTATCTGACATTTGAGAAACAAGAGCATATAAGATTTGGCATTCAAGGCAATACGTAGAAAATGACCCAAGCACAAATGATTAATCTAAAATGAGCCAATTGATTAATCAATCTGTTTTCTCAAACGAAAATTCTACTTTATTCGTCAATATGGAAAAATGTTACACACAGTAACGAAGAATTCAAGCCACAATGCTAGGTTAATTAATCACCGTCTATGTTCAAAGCTATATCTTTACCGGGTTTCGCATATAGACTGTACTCGAGTACTTTCAACCGATATCTATGTATTAATATATATACAGGTTTAGGTTTTAAGTATTTAAGATATGTCTAAATATGTGTAAAATTATACAGTAGAAATATTTTGATTTTAAACATGGGGCTGGTGAGTACTACTTTGAAAATATAAAGGTATAATTGATGGTGCCTGCTTTACGATTGTAAGCCAATTTTTTCTAGACAACACTTATAAAGTGTGAATAACTACAGAATATGAATATTGTCGCTTCATATGCAAAACATTTCAATTTATAGAAAAATGTGCAATCAGGGGCGCTGAATACATGAGTTGCCTAGATGCTTGTCTAAGAACGGATCTTAAATGTATAATATATACTTGAGAAACAAGATGCCCTTTGGGCTATCCGTATAATACTTTAAAAAAAAGATATAATAATAAGGCAAAATGCAGTGATGATTTTTCGAAGAACAAGGGTTTTGAAAAATGTCTTATATTATGAGCATTAGGTTCTGATACTTGCTTCGCGTTATTGGCCATCCAGCATAGAAAAAAACGTAACTTAGATTGTAACAAGAAATATCTTTAAAAATGATGGTCGGCGAATTGTAGTAAGGAAAGAAGTTTATGAATTTTTCATCTAACATTCATCTTTCATCTCACATTTTTCAAATTGCAAAACTAAACACCGCACTTTAGCAATTAAAATGGTTCTCTTTTAATTTTTCGCAAAGGTTTCGTAGGGTTGCAATTTTGTTTCGTTAATCCTTAGACGAATAATTACAGCAGTAGTTTGATGAAGATTCATGAAGCGGTTCATGAGAAGAGGTCATTAAACGTGTTTATATTTAAGCTAAATTGGTCCCTATCCCCATTTGTAACAAAATAGCAGGAGACCATACGATATTGTTACACATCGAGTTTAATAAAAATCCACTACATTTTAGTGGTTTATGCGAAGAAAGACATATCTACTTTTAGCTATAGTGGTCCCTAATACGGCCCAAGTTCCTATATAAATAAATTTGGAAGAGGACCTTATAATGATGCTCCAGACCAAGTATGACAAAGATCCACCAAGCTGTTCATGAGACGCTGTATAAAGGCATTTCTAGTTTTAGCTCTAGCAGCCCCTAAAAGGGGTTAAATGTCCCAGCTGAACAAAGTTGGCTGCGGGCCTAATAAAGATGCTACAAATCAAGTGTGATTAGAATACATGAGAAAAAATCAATTAAAGGATTTTTTTATTTATTATTTTTATATTTCTAAAATAGGCCAACTGATCCAGCTTTAACAAATGCATATTCGCTATTCATAACCTTTGGACAATGACGTCACACCTATAAAAAAGTGAAAGTCAAGCAAAACATTCAATTGTAATTATTTCAATATTTCTGTTTCATAAGCAAAGTTTGACCGTAGTCATATCACATAGATAAACTGTATGCATCGTACCTTCATTCCAGAGTAATGAGATTCAGTCATTATATAGCATATATATAATAAAACAGATTTCAACTGAGTTCAATATTTGCATACAATACTAAAGAAAAATATTCATATATAATAAATCAGTTAAATAATTTATAACAAATATATCAAAGCAAACAAGTACTCGTTTTAATATGCAATCTGAATAAGTCACAAAAGCAAGAAACCTTTTCATATACAGACGACAATTGTAACAAGGAAAATCTTTTAAAAAGCACTTCTCTACATAAAAGACTCTTATCACACCCTTATTCATGTGATACGTAGACCGTATTCAGCTCTTTCTTTAATTTGATATATGTTGGTATTTGAACGGGTTTTTATCATATTTATTAAACTTACTTATCATTTTGAGATATATCAATATTCTTGCTAAATATACTGAGCCAAAGTTAGCTTTAAAACTGTGAACAGCGTCATTTAGGATAAACGCTTTGTCTACATTTCACTCAGCGTAGCACAATCAACAGAGTGAAAGAAATTGACACTCTCGTCCAATCAGGCAGAGTGTTGCATAAATCTTCCATTTTGATAAACTATCTATAATGCGTTATCAAGCAGTTTGATTTGCGAACTGAAGTCACGTGGCATAGGTAACGAAAAAGAATTTAGACGGCGTCGCCGAAAAAAAATAGCTTTAAATCAGCATTATGATACTACAACGAGTTTATCGATAATTGTTTTAAACTATACTGGACAAAACAGCTTACCCGCCATTAGTTCTTTTGCCAGTAATTAAATTTAGTCTACGCTTGTTGATAAGCTTTCACAATTCAAAAAAATATCAAATTATGCTATCATATAAATTAGCTCATTTTACGACTTCAGTCCATATTTGAAAAGTCACAAAATACACTAAAACATCTGGAATTTACAAACTAGCGAAAAACGTTATTAGGGAAAAAATGACAACAAAAACAAAATAATGGCGTTGTCATACCCTATCGTAAAAGAGCATTTAATATGTGTGTGAAATTTAAACACTTCCTTATTTCTACAAATCACATATCGCGGGCTTAACGCAAAACAGTTGTAACTCCCTTCATTTCATATAAGTTACAACGGTTTTGCGCTAAGCCCGCGATATATATTCATTTTCTAAAAAAAAACCATCTATTATGTGTATTTGTGTGACTTTTTAAAAACGGGCTTTGGTAATAAAATAAATAAAATTTTATTTTTGCGTAATCTAATATTAATGAAATTTTGATATGTAAATATTGATAGATCGGTCTAACTGTCTCCTTAATTTAAGAAGTGTACTTTCGGAATTTTTTTAACTATTTGCAAAACAGCAAATGGCGGGTATGCCCTTTGGTTCACTATATATTTTAGGCGACTGTTTGTTTAAAGAAGTATTGTACAAACCGTCTTTCCAAATAAAACGGTTTAAAACTTGCAGGAGACGATAATAAACCATGTCTCGTCAGAATGGAGATTGATGCTACGTCTTATGGTCTCATATATGCAATAATGAAATCAGATAAAAAGTAAGACAAACTATAGAAAGCACATGTAGAAATAAGATGATAGATGATACATTCAATTATCTACGATTTATTTCATTTGTGAACGTTTATGCAATTACTTTTCAAATAATAAGCAAGAACAAAGAGCTGTCATTGGCGTTTAATTGTATTTTCAAAATTTATCAATCTAAAATATGCTATTGTCTCATATATGTAAGCTCGAATAATCGACTATAATATATTCCTGATTGTAACACTTTAGGTAAACACTTTTTTGGAGGGTGCATGCCACTTCCCCCTCTCCTTTAACCGTAACCCCCAGTAAAATAAAAGCATTGTGCCGTCCTTGAACAGTCAATAAAGAAGTTGGCATCACTCTAGGATACAATATCAATTATTTAAACGCTTTGTATCATAATAATAAGGACATTTAATATCGAGTAATTTAAAAGCGGAAAAAAGCAATTTCGTTTTCGCATAAGTAATGAATTAAAAATCTGAGAGATATTTAAAATGGAAGGTAACAAATTTGAATAATTTGGTAACGTCAAACATGTGATAAACATAACTACAACAAGAGATGTGGGGTTTAGTACGGCAGCAGTGAGGTCACTTAATCACCGCCAAGTTTAAAGTCACGGCAGCAGTGAAGTCACTTAATCACCGCCAAGTTTAAAGTCAACAGCTTGAGTAATTTTGAAGTTGTGCTCCAGACACAAAAGACAAAGGGCAAAATTGAAATCAAATTGTGACCTTGACCTTTGACCTACCGACCAAGTCATGTACTGGAATACTAACGCCCAAATATAAATATAAAAAGTGTAAAAACTTGTGGTGGTGATTGGTGATGAGAAATATGGACCGCTACACTCCTCAAAGCACCTCATCACCACCCAGCTATATTCCAAATTTGAAGATAATACTTTGAATAGTGCTGAAGTTCTGCTCTGGACAGATCTAAACACTATTGTGACCTTGACCTTTAACCTACAGATCATGTTCATGGGCTGTGCACATCTTCTTATCACCGCCTACCTATGTGCCAAGTTTGAAGTCAATATCTCAATTGGTTATCAAGTTATGCTCTGGACACAGAATATGACAGACAGTTTTGACCTTGCTGTGACCTTGACCTTTGATCTACAGCGTTGTACATGCTAATTGCATATTGTCTCATCGCAACCTATCTAAACACCAAGTTTGAAGTCAATACCTTACTTGGTTATCACGTTATGCTCTGGACACAAAATATGACAGAAAGATTTGACCTTGCTGTGGCCCTGACCTTTGATCTACAGAGCTGGTTCTTGCACTTTGCACATCGTCACATTGTTACCTATCTATATGCCAAGTTTAAAGTCAATATCTTGAATGGGTATTAAGTTATGTTCCGAACATGAAATATCTGGGTCAGATTTAACCTTTAAACTCCATTTGTGACATTGACCTTTTTGACGTACAAACCTGGTTCATGTGTTCTGCAACATTTTCTCATGGTCATCTACCAGACAGCCAAGGTTAAAGTCAGTACCTTGAATCGTTTTGAAGTTTTGCTCCGAACACGAAATATGACGAACTGACAGACAGATTTTAAAAAAAATGTACAGTATCATTTTTAAAACGGAAACGTTTTTATTCCTCAGCGGTAGGGTCTTTTATTTTCATAGTGTCAGTAAAATTAAGTATCGTAAGCATTTGAGTAATTTAGAATTGGCAATATATAGAGAATATATGGTTACTTTCGTATATATTTTAAATTTATGAGGTAAGTAGAAGAATATATAAGTTTGAGGGTTTAACCGAGACTGTATTTTGTTTTAGCCGACACTTTATTTTTTCGTAGAAGAACCTAATGAATTTCAATTTATAAAGACAGTAACCTAATGTCTATTTATCCTACATTCAGATTTTAAACCATTTTTAATAAAAAAAAATACCTACCAAGTGCCTGAAACACCAGTCTAAAAATTAATTCGCCACTAATATATCTGGCCAATCTACATAGCCTTTTTTGGGAATTTGAATTGAAATAGCTATCAAAATCGCCAACATTATAATAGATTACCGTTTTTTCGAAGATATGATTCAATAACATTCATTTTCCTTTTTGTTTTGCATGAAGGTTGGATAAATTATAAATTGTCATTTCATATAGATATAGAAATAATTAAATTTACATCATTCGCTTGCACCCAGAACCTATTATAATATAATATTTTGAGTGAGCATAACGTAAGGCAGTTTTCTAATTTGCAACTTGCGCATGAAATCGAACTGGTATATTTATCATACTAATAATATCTCTTAACATGCTATTTGTATTTTGAACAAAAATCTCTCATAGATTGACAAATGCACTTCATAACCGTGTCGCAATATTTATATATATATATAAGTATATCATATGAACAATGACAACATACAGTGTATGTAACATGTTTATGTGTATTAACAGTAATATGCAGGTTCAAAAAAAGTTTGTTTGTTTGTTTTGTTTGTTTTGGGTTTAACGCCGTTTTTCAACAGTATTTCAGTTATACATGTATAACGGCGGGCAGTTAACCTAACCAGTGTTCCTGGATTCTGTACCAGTACAAACCTGTTCTCCGCAAGTAACTGCCAACTTCCCCACATGAATCAGAGGTTGAGGACTAATGATTTCAGACACAATGTCGTTTATCAAATAGTCACGGAGAACATACGCCCCGCCCGAGGATCCAACTCGCGACCCCGCGTTCCTTAGACCAACGCTCTTACCTACTGAGCTAAGCGGGCGGGCTGTATTGGTAAACACAGCATAAATATGTATTTCCAGGTTTTTAACAATGGACTGTTACTGCATGACAATCTTATGACTGTAGCTATACATATACAATTAATTTATACATGAAGAAAATTAAATATAGCTGATGAGGATTTTCTACATTTGAAGTAAATATCTAACGATGAAATATTTTAGTGAAAGACGGCCATTGAATATTTTTAAATATTGACAGACAATTCACATGTTTACACTGACGGCAACATTGTGCCTTTACTGTTTGACTATGTTTTTGTTTCAGACTACTTGTTTGGTACAGGTGAGCCATACTTTGGACAAGAACATTCCAGTTCCAATGAGATGTCTTCCTATGTAGAAGATGCATTTTCATTGTGCAAACTCGAGTTCGTGGCAACAATAAATCCTGTTGTGCTTGTCAGGGAGCTCTTTTTGTGTCATGTATTACCTAAACATATTTACATGAATGAACTGAAGTTGACAAAACATGGTTCAGACAGAGAAAAGGTCTGTACACTTTTGATTAAAGTGTTGCCATTGTTCTCAAATTTACATAATCTGGTAAAATGTTTAGATACTTGTAAATACCATACACTTGCTACTACACTGTTCTGGAATCTGTTTAAGATAAGAGCTAAACTACTTGTGGTAGTTAAAAAGTCAAGGCCATTTCAACGGCCTACATTACGAGACTTCTCAAGGAAATTAAAACGGACCATCCATAATGCACCCATTGGAAACCGAAACATGTTTCTGAGATATCTAGCGAAGATATATGTAAAACGTATAGAAAAAGAGCGTGATCCACACTAAAGACAATTGTATGCTGATAAATACATTACAGTTATCGCTGCAGAGATTGATGTCCGTGCAATAACATTTAACACAAACTTACACCAAAACCGCATTTTCGGTTTAATGAAATGTTTAATAAATGAAACAAGTAATACTCTAGTAACAGACATTGGGTATTATGGACGGTTAGCAAACGCTTATGCAATTGCAGGGAAATATTATGATAGTGAGGATATGCTAAAGGAGGCAACATGCAGGTCCTACAGTATAAGTCCATGTATAGAACTGTTCAATCTATTATACACGCATGTGTATGTGCGTTTGTGGCAATACGAGAAATTTCCAACACTTGATCTAAGAGATGCGTTAATGTTTTGGGGAAGGTTAGGTCTTAAATGTTTAGAAGAGGATGATGCCTATTCTTTAACGGTTTGGAAAGGAAATTTCATAATAAGAATGGCATATTGTCTACTTGGATTAGGGAACAGAACAAATGTGATTAAAAACTGTATTGTTGACGAATATGGAATACAAGAAGCATGTCAGTTATTAGACGATTTTGAAAGATATTTCGATGGTATTGAAACTAGGCGCATGATGCTATATTACGTTGCAAAAGCAAGGCTGTATGAAATTAAGGACAACAATTATATGAAATGCATCGACTGCCTTACAAAAGCAGGGACAGAAGCAGCACAAGGTCGATTTGATAAGTTGTGTTTTATCATAGAGTACTACGATAAAATTGTTGAAACAGTTAATCTGGAAATTGCCAAGCGGTTGTCAGAAAGCGGAAGTCTGACATTTTATACACACTCACTTGAAACAAAGCAAGAAACTGAAACTGAAATTTCATCGATATTGCAACGACATCGCTTAATAACATATTTTCATTCTTTAAGACCGGATCTAGAAGTAAGTGACAATCATGTCACTTTACAGTCATCTTACTCAACCCCGTCCTTCCATTCATTTACGCAACAGGCTGAAGTAACGGACACTTACGACATGTTACAATCATCTTACTCAACCCCGTCTTTCCATTCATTCAGACCACACCTACAAGCCACTGACAATCACGTCATGTTACAGTCATCTTGCTCAACTCCATCTTTCCATTCATTTACGCCACATGCGGAAGAAACGGACAATTACCTCCTTTTACAATCATCTTGCTCAACCCCGTCTTTCCATTCATTCAGGCCACACCTACAAGTCACTGACAATCACGTCATGTTACAGTCGCCTTGCTTAACTCCATCTTTCCATTCATATACGCCACAGGCGGAAGTAACTGACAATTACGTCATGTTGCAATCATCTTACCTAACCCCGTCCTTTCATTCATTTACGCCACAGTTGGAAGTAACGGACAATTGCAACATGTTGCAATCATCTTACTCAACCCCGTCCTTCCATTCATTTACGCCACAGGCTGAAGTAACGGACAATTGCGACATGTTACAATCATCTTACTCAACCCCGTCTTTCCATTCACTCAGACCGCACCTACAGGTCACTGACAATTACGTCATCATGTTACAGGCATCTCGCTCAACCCCATCTTTCCATTCATTTACGCCACAGGCTGAAGTAACGGACAATTACGACATGTTACAATCATCTTACTCAACCCCGTCTTTTCATTTACTCAGGCCACATCTACAGGTCACTGATAATTACGTCATGTTACAGGCATCTTGTTCAACCCCATCTTTCTATTCATTTACGCCACAGGTGGAAGTTGATGACAATTACGTTATGTTACAATCATCTTATACAACCCCGTCTTTCGATTCACTAAGGCCACATCTAGATGTCACTGACAATTACGTCAGGTCACAGGTATCATGGGAACATCCATCATTCCATTCATTTACATCACAAGTTGAAGTAACTGAAAATTCTGTCAAATCATTTTCATCTTCATTAATTCAAAATTTCTATTCGTTTTGGCCAGAGTCAAAAATGACTGCCAATAACGCTATTTTACAGTCATCCTATCCAATTTCATCTTTTCATTCACTTAAGCCACAACCAGACGAAAGTGACAATTAAGTATTGTTATATTCTTCTTGTTCTACTCCTTCTTTCCATTCATTAAGGCTACAGTCATAAGAAACTGACAATTATGTCTTGTTAGAGTCATCTTACACAACTCCATCTTTCCATTCATTAAGGCTACAGTCAGGAGAAACTGACAATTATGTCTTGCTTGAGTCATCTTACACAACTCCATCTTTCAATTTATTAAGGCTACAGTCAGAATAAACTGACAATTATGTCTTGCTTGAGTCATCTTACACAACTCCGTCTTTCAATTTATTAAGGCTACAGTCAGAATAAACTGACAACTTTGTCTTGTTAGAGTCATCTTACACAACTCCGTCTTTCCATTCATTAAGGCTACAGTCAGAAGAAACTGACAATTTTGTCTTGTTAGAGTCATCTTACGCAACTCCGTCTTTCCATTCATTAAGGCTACAGTCAGAAGAAACTGACAATTTTTCTTGTTGGAGTCATCTTACCCAACGCCGTCTTTCCATTCATTAAGGCTACAGTCAGGAGAAACTGACAATTATGTCTTGTTAGAGTCATCTTACACAACCCCATCTTTCCAATCATTAAGGCTACAGTCAGACGAAACTGAAAGTTTTGTCTTGTCAGAGTCATCTTACACAACTCCATCTTTCCATTCATTAAGGCTACAGTCAGAAGAAACTGACAATTATGTCTTGTTAGAGTCATCTTACACAACCCCATCTTTCCATTCATTAAGGCTTCAGTCAGAAGAAACTGACAATTATTTCTTGTTAGAGTCATCTTACACAACTCCATCTTTCCTTTCATTAAGGCTACAGTCAGAAGAAACTGACAATTTTGTCTTGTTAGAGTCATCTTACACAACCCCATCTTTCCATTCATTAAGGCTTCAGTCAGAAGAAACTGACAATTATTTCTTGTTAGAGTCATCTTACACAACTCCATCTTTCCATTCATTAAGGCTACAGTCAGAAGAAACTGACAATTTTGTCTTGTTCGAGTCATCTTACACAACTCTATCTTCCCATTCATTAAGGCTACAGTCAGAAGAAACTGACAATTATATCTTGTTAGAGTCATCTTTTACAACTCCATCTTTCCATTCATTAAGGCTACAGTCAGAAGAAACTGACAATTATGTTTTGTTAGAGTCATCTTATACAACTCCATCTTTCCATTCATTAAGGCTACAGTCAGAAGAAACTCTCAATCCCATCTCTCAATACATTTAAGCCACAGTCAGAACTAACGGACAATAATTTCTTGTTAGAGTCATCTTACTCAACTCAATTTTTTCATTCATTCAGGCCTCAGCCAGAAGTAACTGACATTTGTGACAATAACATCATATTGCAGCCATTTTGTCCAACGCCGTCTTTCCATACATTTAGGCCACAGTCAGTAATAACTGACAATTATGTTTTGTTAAATTCATCTTGTTCAACGCCATCGTTTCATTCATTAATGCCACAGCAGGGCGTATCTGACAATTTCGTATTGCTATATTCATCTTGTTTGACCCATTCTTTCCATTCATTTAGGCCACAGCTAGATGTAAGTGCCACTTTTTTTTTGTTATATTCATCTTGTTCTACCCCATCTTTCCATTTATTTTGGCCACAGTCAAGAGAAACTAACAATTATGTCTTGTTAGAGTCATCATACACAACTCCATCTTTCCATTCATTTAGACCAAAGCCAGAAGTAACTGACACTTGTGACAATAACATAATGTCGCAGCCATATTGTTCAATGCCATCTTTCCATTCATGAATGCCACAGCAGGAGGTTACCGACAATTACGTCATGTTACAGTCGTCTAGTTTAACTCCATCGTGTCATTCATTTAGGCCAGTCAAAAATAACTGACAATTACGTAATGTTACAATCATCTTGTTCAACTCCATCTTTTCATTCACTTAGGCCACAGCCAGAGGCAACTAACAATTATGCATTGTTATACTTATCTTGTTCTACCCCACCTTTCTATTTCGTTTAGACCACAGTCAGAAGAACCTAACAATAACATCTTGATACATTTCTCTCCCTTAATTCCATCTGTTCATACATTTCAGCCACAGTCAGAAGCAACGAATAATACTATCTTTTTAGGCACCTTACTCAACTCCATTTTTCCATTCATTCAGAATTTCAGACCAAAGCCAGAGGTAACTTACAATTGTGACAATAACATCATGTATCAGCCATTTTGCCCAACTCCATCCTTTCATTTATTCAGACCAAAGCAAGAAGTAACAGACAATTGTGACAATAACAACATGTTGCAGACATTTTGTCCAACACCACCTTTCCATTCATTCAGGCCACAGTCAGAAATAACTGCCAATTATGTTTTGTTACATTCATCTTGTTCAACTCCATCGTTTCATTCGTTAATGGAACAGCAAGACGTAACTGACAATCACGTCCTGTCACAGTCATCTCGTTCAACTCCGACTTAACGAATGCCAGAGCAAGAAATAACTGACTAAAACATAATGTTACATTCATCTTGTTCGAATCCGTCTTTTCATTCACTTTGGCCAGAGCAGTACATAACTGACAATTACGTCATGTAACAGTCATCTTGAGAACCTTCATCGTTCTGTTTTCATTTGCGCCACATGCTGACGTAACTGAAACTTGCATCATTTCTTTTTCATCTTGTTTTAGTCCAACTTTCCATTTATTCAGGTCTCAGTCAGAAATAACTGACAATTATGTTTTGTTAGATTTATCTTGCTTATTGTGTCATTCATTAACGCCACAGCAGGAAGTAAATGACATTTACGTCTTGTTACAGTCATCTTCCCATTCGTTAATGCAATAGCCAGATATAAATTACACTTATGTATTGGTGTATTAATATTGCTCGACCCAGTATTTTCATTCATTTAGGTCTCAGAAGAAACTAACAATTACATATTGTTACATTCATCCCGCTAACTCCATCTTTCCATCCGTGCAGGCCAAAGTTGTTCCATTCATCTTGATAATTTTTTCTATCTCTGGCATTATTTCTTGTTAGAGTCATCTTACACAACTCCATCTTTCCATTCATTAAGGCTACAGTCAGAAGAAACTGACAATTTTGTCTTGTTCGAGTCATCTTACACAACTCCATCTTTCCATTCATTAAGGCTACAGTCAGAAGAAACTGACAATTATATCTTGTTAGAGTCATCTTTTACAACTCCATCTTTCCATTCATTAAGGCTACAGTCAGAAGAAACTGACAATTATGTTTTGTTAGAGTCATCTTATACAACTCCATCTTTCCATTCATTAAGGCTACAGTCAGAAGAAACTGACAATTTTATCTTGTTACATTCATCACGCTCAATCCCATCTCTCAATACATTTAAGCCACAGTCAGAACTAACGGACAATAATTTCTTGTTAGAGTCATCTTACTCAACTCAATTTTTTCATTCATTCAGGCCTCAGCCAGAAGTAACTGACATTTGTGACAATAACATCATATTGCAGCCATTTTGTCCAACGCCGTCTTTCCATACATTTAGGCCACAGTCAGTAATAACTGACAATTATGTTTTGTTAAATTCATCTTGTTCAACGCCATCGTTTCATTCATTAATGCCACAGCAGGACGTATCTGACAATTTCGTATTGCTATATTCATCTTGTTTGACCCATTCTTTCCATTCATTTAGGCCACAGCTAGATGTAAGTGCCACCTTTTTTTTTTTTGTTATATTCATCTTGTTCTACCCCATCTTTCCATTTATTTTGGCCACAGTCAAGAGAAACTGACAATTATGTCTTGTTAGAGTCATCATACACAACTCCATCTTTCCATTCATTTAGACCAAAGCCAGAAGTAACTGACACTTGTGACAATAACATAATGTCGCAGCCATATTGTTCAATGCCATCTTTCCATTCATGAATGCCACAGCAGGAGGTTACCGACAATTACGTCATGTTACAGTCGTCTAGTTTAACTCCATCGTGTCATTCATTTAGGCCAGTCAAAAATAACTGACAATTACGTAATGTTACAATCATCTTGTTCAACTCCATCTTTTCATTCACTTAGGCCACAGCCAGAGGCAACTAACAATTATGCATTGTTATACTCATCTTGTTCTACCCCACCTTTCTATTTCGTTTAGACCACAGTCAGAAGAACCTAACAATAACATCTTGATACATTTCTCTCCCTCAATTCCATCTGTTCATACATTTCAGCCACAGTCAGAAGCAACGAATAATACTATCTTTTTAGGCACCTTACTCAACTCCATTTTTCCATTCATTCAGAATTTCAGACCAAAGCCAGAGGTAACTTACAATTGTGACAATAACATCATGTATCAGCCATTTTGCCCAACTCCATCCTTTCATTTATTCAGACCAAAGCAAGAAGTAACAGACAATTGTGACAATAACAACATGTTGCAGACATTTTGTCCAACACCATCTTTCCATTCATTCAGGCCACAGTCAGAAATAACTGCCAATTATGTTTTGTTACATTCATCTTGTTCAACTCCATCGTTTCATTCGTTAATGGAACAGCAAGACGTAACTGACAATCACGTCCTGTCACAGTCATCTCGTTCAACTCCGACTTAACGAATGCCAGAGCAAGAAATAACTGACTAAAACATAATGTTACATTCATCTTGTTCGAATCCGTCTTTTCATTCACTTTGGCCAGAGCAGTACATAACTGACAATTACGTCATGTAACAGTCATCTTGAGAACCTTCATCGTTCTGTTTTCATTTGCGCCACATGCTGACGTAACTGAAACTTGCATCATTTCTTTTTCATCTTGTTTTAGTCCAACTTTCCATTTATTCAGGTCTCAGTCAGAAATAACTGACAATTATGTTTTGTTAGATTTATCTTGCTTATTGTGTCATTCATTAACGCCACAGCAGGAAGTAAATGACATTTACGTCTTGTTACAGTCATCTTCCCATTCGTTAATGCAATAGCCAGATATAAATTACACTTATGTATTGGTGTATTAATATTGCTCGACCCAGTATTTTCATTCATTTAGGTCTCAGAAGAAACTAACAATTACATATTGTTACATTCATCCCGCTCACTCCATCTTTCCATCCGTGCAGGCCAAAGTTGTTCCATTCATCTTGATCATTTTTTCTATCTCTGGCATTTTTGTAACTTGTAACAGTCATCTTGCTCACCTCCATCGTTATTCAGACAACTGCCTATAGTAACTGATAAATATGTTTTATGTTTATTAGGTTCAACTCTACTGTCCCATTGATTTAGGCCGAAGTCAGAAGTAACTGTCAATTATATTTTGTTACAATCATCTTGTTCAACTCCATATTCTCAGTTTTGTAGGCCATATCCAGAAGTAACTGAAATTACGTAATGTTACATTAATCTTGTTCAACTCCGTTTTCCTTTATTCAAGCAACATTTAGAAGTAACTGTCAAATATGTCTTTTTATAATCATCTTGTTCAACTCCATCTTCCCATTTATGTACGCCACATCCAGAAATAACTGACAATTACGTAACTTTACATTCATTTTATTCAACTTCGTCTTTCCTTCATTCTGACAACATTAAGAACTTATTGACAATTATGTTTTTGTTACAATCAGCCTGCTCATCTCCATCTTTTCATTGATTTATTTAAGACATAGCTAGAGTTACAGTCACGTCATGTTACAGTCGATTCGACACGTCTTTATAGATTGATTTTCGGAAATAATGAAAAATAGATATTCTTCAAAAACAACCACATATCACAGTTGTATCTACAAAAAACGCAAACCCACATATTGACCAATATTTTTTCTAGGTGGCAATTTTCAAAACATGGAACCAATCTTATCACACTTGGTCATTGATTAGTGGGAAAAGTTAAAATCCAAAAAGAACATTACATTTAACCGGTAATTTTAAAATTATTATATCTGCCGCGGATGAAATTTAACATAATTTTGTGATTTTTGTTCTCAGAATTATGATTTATAGAGGTGAAATATGTTTATTCGTTGTAACATAAAGGAGTACTTGTAAACAAATTGGGTTACATACCAGCTTTCAATTCCTGATAGCGATATGCAAGATGATGTATGTGATATATTGAGATACGACTAAAAGTAATGCTTCGTTTTTGTCATTGAATTGTAAATATTACGATGTGCTGATATTATAATTTTAAACTTGCTACACTATGAACGGTTTTATATTCTGAGAATATTTGTTAATATATTTGATTTGCCGACGACAAAATAATTAATTGTAAAAGACACATTAGGCCTAAAAAAAATCTTTGTTTCCGGTAACATGCTCAAAAAATTAGGGTAGGTAGGTCGGAATTTTTTTTTGGGGTGGGGGGGGGCGGTTTATTAAGTGAGACTTTTCGGAAATTATTTTTTACGCCTTATATTATTGTAAAACAATGTAAAATAATATTAACTTCGATTATTTAGATAATGTTTGAAAATTATACAACGAACGGCATTCGATCAGGAACTATCATGATCGTCCTCTCAAACAAGTTTAACAGTCTTCTAGACTAATATATATGCGTGCGTGCGTGCGTAAGTCCGTAAGTGCACTCTAAGTCAGAAGAACAGTCGGGTTAAATTCAGTTCCGTGACGACTGTTTTCAATCGGTATATTGCAGAAGGAAAGATTTCATGCTGTAGTTCTAAAATCAAAATTTGTTCTCAAAACAGCTTCACAGATATTGGAAATGAAGAACCTAAATGAGGAATTTTCATTCTTCTTAAATAAACATGAGGAATATTTCTTACATAAGAATTGATATTTTTCTGTTTGTTAAATTGTGTATAGTCAGTAATTTTCGTGAAGTTACCTCTGAGAACCACATTGCCACAATACATATGCAAGTTCTCTTTTTTTACTTCGTACATTTAAATACAAAAATGTATTCAATATGCAAGGATACAAGTCTAAATTTCTTGCGAATGATTCACTTGTATCTGGTTTCGGTGATTACACATATTTCAGTGATGCATTTATAGAATTAGACTACATGGTAATAAAAGATGCAGATTTAGAAATGGAGGCCTTGAACGTACTCAAACAGGTTCATTGCAATGCACATCTTCTCAATTTCAAGAAGAAAGTACCTTCATTTGCAAATCTAGCAGAACACATAGCGAGTGTGCCAAGGTACTAAAATGTTTCTCCTTTATGCACCATCGTTGCAGTTATGGATAACTTAGGCCTCAGTATTAGAAATTATGTTTAAAATGTCATATAGAAAGTGTGTTATATAGTGTTTGCTTTAAAAGTGACGTGCAAAGTTGCCATTGAATATATTTTAAAGAAATATATATTCATGTACACAGCCGTGGACTAAATAACAAAATCTACATCTTTATACGGCAAATTGTCTTTGAAAATACTTAAATTTGAGATATATATTCATATTCACTCAAGCCGGTTCCAAAGCCAGTTTACTGTGCTCGTCATTGGCTAGAAATAAGAAAAAGGTTTTGCTTGATGACTCTGATTCTTAAGAAACATATAACTTCGTTTTAAGCTTGGGGTACTAGCATTGATATTTTACTTTTAAGGTTGTACTGCATGTTTTATATACCGTTATTTGTAGGTATAACGTTGACAAAAGCTTGGACTCGTCATAGTGAAATGAAAGTCATTTTATGAATCATGAAAACTTGTGAGAAAATTAATTAAAATGGCAACGCTACTTTCTTTCAAAAAGATAAAATATGATATTAAAACGTTCGGCACGTTAAAAGATTCCAGTCAATGTCTTAGAATCAGCTTGAAATGTGTGGATCTCTTTAATCAAAGACAAATATCCTAAAAGCAAGCACACGGACCTATATATTTTATCTTTCTATATTTTAAGCACAGGCACGAGTATCGGACCTGGGAAACAAATGATCAGACTGATAAAACCCCCTGTTTTCATCCTAAATGTGTCCAAAATGAAAAATATGTAGTGAAATATGAGCCAAATTCATGTGATATGTACGATCTACTGAAGGCCGAAATCCAGAGATTCGAGCCTGCGAGCAATGTGTTCACCTCCCAGGCCATTGTGAAATAAATTCTCCAGAAGTTACCGTCAGTAACATCTGCTACAGACGGTCGTGAGTGGCCTTAATTTACACATTTAGTTATACTTGTTAGTTATGGCTAGTGAATTTGACCCGTGTTCGGCTGACAACCACATTTTAGTCGATGTTTTCGTACCGTTCCGTTGTGCTGCATTTTTAACTAACTGGGACTTGCAACAGGAAGGCACTCGTTCCCTGATAGATATTTCGTGAACGGGAAGGGCTAGAGACTGTGGTCAGTCTCATTTTGTAATTAAATACATATGTGAAACAGTGATAGATAGTTTGTGTATCTTTCTGGATAATTCATTTCCCAACGGCCTGGGGGGTGAACCCATTGCTCGCAGGCTCGAATCTCTGGATTCCGGCGTTCAAATTATCGACATTCATGTACTTTTTAACGCCGCGTAATCCATTACTGATATGTCGTTAGTGACGTCACACACCTGATACAGAAACCACACGTTGATATCGAAAATATTGAGATATTTCCATTGCAACTAAATGGTGTTAAAAATGAGTATATTATAATATTTTGGATTTCGTCAATTACATACGTTCAAAGTTCACTCAAGTCACTTGGGGTTTACTGATTATATTACTTTTAATTTTGCCGTTACGACTCAATAAATTCACGTCAGAATGGTACATATTGTGTCAATTGTTCCCTTTAAATCTGTCTTTATTTATCAAAGATAAAACAAAACACTAATTTTAAGGATTCGATGGATATTTGAAGTTTTGAAATTTGAACATCACCAAATCACAGAAAGAAAGAGTTGTTTTACATGTATATTGCACAGCATATAAAATAAATACAATATTCTATAAAACAATTGTCAATTTACTATTGGATTCTTGAATTCCCGAAAAGTGACCACATTTAGGGTTCACTCCTCTGGACAGTGTAGCGCCTTTAAAATCTCACAGTTTGCAAAGAAATGTTGCAAATCTTCATTTTGATGCATTTGCAACAATGTACGAGTGCTGAAATTTCGAATAACTTGGTTAAACATCGTTTTCAGACATTTTGAAAATTGTTTATTTTATTCCTTTCCAAATGGAATTCTTTTTTAAAGGGGGAAAACTTATTGAGAATATTTGATGTCAGGACAGAACGGGACAATACTTTAAACATGTATTGGACAAAGATTGTTGCTAAATAATTGTTAGACGTTCAGTTTACGGTTCATTGTATCTTTTTTATGGAATAATCATGTCTGTTTCACGAAAGTCATTATGTTCATTTGTTAATGACAAACTGTGAAATTTGCATATTACAGACAAATAGTAAAAAGACAGTCCTTAAATTAAAAAATATGCAAGTTTTTCGTTGATTCACTTATTTTTTTCTATTGATCCGCCAAACGTATTTTGACAGATTGCCATTTGTAATCGTATCTAAGGGAAACAACTATTGTAAGCAGATGTACATAATGACTTTCATGAAACGGACATGATTAATCTATAAATGGAGAAATACAAACCATAAAACTAAGTTCTAACATTTGTTTGTAAGCGAACAACATATTTACCGACACTGTAGTTATTCAATATACGTTTTCCCGTTGTGTCCCGTACTGTCTCGTATTTAGAATATTCTCGAAATGTTGTCCCCCTTTGAAAAACAATTCCATTTGTAAAGAAATGAAAACAAACAATTCTCAAAATTCCTGAAAACGATGTTTAACCTAGTTATTCGACATTTCAGCACTCGTGCATTGTTACAAATGCATCAAAACGAAGATTTGCAACATCTCTTTGAAAATGGTGAGATTTTAAACGCGCTACACTGTCCAGAAGGGTGGACCCTTAATGTGGTCCCTTTTCGGGAATTCAAGCATCAATCAGTTAATTGACAATCGTTTTCTAGACTAATATACCTATTTTATAAGCTGTTCAATTTTCATGTAAAACACTTCTTTCTTTCTATGACTTGGTGATGTTCAAATTAAAATACGTTAAATATCCATCTAATTCTTACGTATATTTCCAAATAATATCTATGCATTAGAATTGTAATTAAATTTCGTCTTTCATTTTGGTGCAGTCAAGTTTTTAAAGGATGTGTCGTATATCCACAACATTTATTTGATTTAATGATTAATATATCATCAAACAACTTTATGACAACTTTAATATATTTTTGTAATAATAACTGTCAAAAAGATTACTTGTATAATTCAAGCTAAAACATCGTCTGAATCATTTATTCCCAAACGCATCCTCAGTTTCTAGTATTTACATCATCTAAGAATATTGAAAATAACAAGTGAAATGTCATTTGATTGTGCCCAAAAGAGAGATCAAGTCGTTTCTTATTATTGTCCGGAACTGATTTCGGTTATTGTCTAGAAACGAATCATCGAGCACAGATATACAACACTAAACATACTGATGAAAAGGAGACAAAACAATTATGATTTTGGAAAGAAAGTAGGTATAACTTTCTCATTTCCGACAAAAAAAGAAAATAAAACATCATCGAGTTCAAGTACTGGCACTTAAGACTGCCATTGTGATCAATAAAATATAGAAGAAGGAAAATGGACAATGTTTGATTGATTAAGTCGTTCAAAATGTGTTTTGATTTATGGAGTGGGAAACAGTGGAGTAAAGGTAGAGAGCTCATACTAGACTAGCAACAGCAGTAAAATGACGTGTACTTCCCAAATCATCGACATGTCTCAAACTGAAGGGTGAAAGAAATATATCATCTACAGAAGTTTTAAGTCGTATTATTCCAGTGAAGTTTCAGCGAGACTATTACAACACCGCTGACGTGTTTGTGCAATTTATGGTCGATGTTTTACTTCAAACACGATCGATTCCTTTGTTAATTTTAAAGATCACTCTAATGCAACCACCTGCGTACTGTCTTTCCACAGAGGTTGTACTGCAGTTAAAGACACTGGTAAGTTCTAATTTCAAATTGTGCTTTAAACTTTGACGACACTTTAAAGTTATAGCTTGTTATAAAGTACAACTGTGGCGCGGAGAACAGATTAAGATGTGAAGAAAATGATTCACTAAAATGAAAATTATTTAGCATACCCAGGAATTTTGAATTCAAGTCAAAAATTACAATCTACATTCCAGAAAGGAAATAAAATCACCTAGTTAAAGCCGAATGATCAGTTAGGAGAAATATAGAGAAATGCATAGATAAAATTATCAACTTTTTACTTTATAAACATAAATGTGTATAATAATACAAATAAATCCATACATGAATAAATGGATAAATCATCTTTGATTTCAACCCTTCAATACTTGCGTCATTATTCTACTGTTTTCAAAACCAGATACAAGAAGGGATTTAAAGACGCGCCACAGAGTAACTGTGTTCTTTTGTATTTCAATGATGGTAATTATACATGATTTGCATGAATAAATTGAGAAATACAAGTATCTCGTTGCAAATTGAGAGTGACATTTATTTGGCCAAGACAATGTGTTTAATGTCTAAGCATTGTTTTGAATGAATAGAACAGTATGCATAGTATTTGATGTATTAAGCTGAGTTTAGACCAAACCTTGTTTCTACAGGGTAAGATTGTTATTCATCTATGTTTTAATACTATACTGTAAGGAGATTGACTGAACAAATTTGCAGATGAAGTTGTCAAAACACATTAAGTCAGGGAGGGCCTAAATTGTCCACCTTTATCCTGTGATTTAGCTGTATTAAACCAGTTTTGTTAGAATGATTTT
Source organism: Mercenaria mercenaria (assembly GCF_021730395.1). Classification (NCBI taxonomy): domain Eukaryota; kingdom Metazoa; phylum Mollusca; class Bivalvia; order Venerida; family Veneridae; genus Mercenaria; species Mercenaria mercenaria. The sequence continues at coordinate 99,659,668 of NC_069363.1, forward strand.
CACGATGTTCATGTGGGAGGAAAAATAGGTCACTAGGTCGAGATGGGCCTTTAACCAATACAAGGTAAGCTTGAAAATGAACAAGTTGACTAAACAGTCACTGATACGCAGAGGCGAGTATGGGTTGATAATGGTGAAAAGTTTTTTTTAATTTTGAAATTTATTGGAATAAAAATTAAAGTCGTAAATCATAAATTAATACGGGAATGTTATTTAATCAGCTTTGTTTACAACGTTCTTCTTAATGTGTTTAAAATTGCAGTATAAACGAATAACACATTTTTCAGCTTTCCTTATATTGCAGTCTGGTTTCAAGCAAAGCGATGTTGTTTGAATGTGCTGTAATTTTTGGTTGTTCAACAAAGAACGCAGTATGTTTAGAAATAATATCGTTGTAAACTTTCCTTACTTGTTTTGTCTATCTGGTGAATACTTAAAAGCTGTTAGTCATATTTTGGTCAAGTTATTGATTTGTTTGAAACTTTAACAACTAAATAATTACACTTACTTGCGTTTACTGAGTGCTTACTTCAAGATTTTTCAGCGGAGGTATTTTTAAAATTTTATGTTTCTACCATGGTTGCCCAACCAAAAATACGAAAGTTAGGTCAAGTCAAATATGTTTCTACCATGGTTGCCCAACCAAAAATACGAAAGTTAGGTCAAGTCAAATATTTTATTGGCAAAACATGTATATGTCAATCGCCAAAATTTTTTGTGGCGGTTTACACTTTTATACACAATTATACAATAACAGAAAAGTATGGTGTAAACACTTTTCATGTTAGTATTACTCATGGATATTGGTTTGACATACATACTCAAAATGTAAAACAAATAGTTTTACTAATTTCTTATTTTTGTTGTGTTGCCGTGTATACAAACTTTGCAAAACTAACAATTACAATCATATGTCTAACCGGAATGCATTATAAATGCAAGTTTGTAAAAGTGTTTAATTATCTCTCTTTGCCTATATTGGTTGCGCAACCAAGACAAATAGGAAATGAATATATCAAATGCAAATTTAAATCGGGAAGTTATATTGAAACTCAGTTTTCGAATGCTTTTCTATTATAAGGGATAGTTACAAATTTTATAAAAGATAAAACATACATTTCTCATAGCGATCTTACTCTATGTCAAGGGTCTTTTTGTTTCTCAGATAAATCCCTTACAAAATATAATTGGCATTTTTCAGTCCGTGTATCACAATGCGTTTAAATAATGCAAATTTTAAGTTAGCACCGGCGTTTTCATAAACTAGTGAACAAATGATATCTTGAAATTATACATTCTCCATCGGCTCCGATATATTTCATTTTAAGTAGATATATAAATCTTAATTTTGATTATCATTTCAGGCAATCGAACTGAGTTTTTATTTGAAATCATATTATTTATATAATATATATATATATATATATATATATATATATATATATATATATATATATATATATATATATATATAATATATATATATATATATATATATAAGAAAAACATCCAATGGGTTTCCTCTATCTGTATTTCTGTCCACCTACCGGTTTCATATCATAATCATCAGGGCAGACATATAAAAAATGTGTTGTTGCTACGCAACGTCACATGTGTACACATGTGTACGCAACGTTATTTTATGACGTCATCAATATTTGTTTAGTTTTGGCTTAAATATATCCAAAAAGTAACGTTCCTTAAACAACCTAGCTGAAACATTATTATTATGAAATTTATAAAAAGGAAAAATTAAATACTGTGGGTCAGTTTTAGAGCATAGATCTAAATGTTCGCTAACAGGCTATATATATATATATGGTGATGACAAAATCAACAATTTACCTGAGAATAGCATATAATGAAATAACAGAATACATGAAAAACAACACAAAGATGAAAAAAATGATCTCTGACCCGATATACAAAGTAAATTGTTTTATTACATATAAATACAACAATAAAAGCACGAAATAATAAGTGAGAATTGTTTTCCTCATTAATGTACAAGGTAAATACAATACAATCGTAAAATTGACAAGATGACCTGAACGACCAATGTATACACACGTTTTTCATGAAACCAACATTTTTGATTCCTATTTGCTTTAAGGTTAAGTCGGTATCTATCTAGCATTGCATTATGTTCGGAAAACAAAACATAACACATTAAAGGGACTTTTAAATTACATAATATCCAACAACACGACTTTAGACGGATTAGTACAGGTAGATTTTTTTTAGTTTGAAGTTGCACCGAAAGTGCTTTTTTTAAATGGCCTTTGTGATAATTCAACTAAATTAGATCGAGGCAGATATGCAGAAGGATTTCAGATACTTGAGTTTTCAGATAAATGTCTGCTGTCTTCATACACTGTTGATATTGTTTTTTGGAGCTAACAAAATCATGCTGTGATCTTAGGATGTTCTGCAAAAAGGAACGTTATAGGTTCTTGAAGGTATAGGGATAATCATTAGGTCTGAAAAAAAAATAAGGATAATTATTTCGTCTGGAAGGTATAAGGATATTTTATCGCTATTTAAACAATGTAATTTATGGCTGTCTGATAATCATAATTTAGAGCAAAAACATGAAATGACGTGAATGCACACTGCGGGAAGCATGCCTCACTTCATTTAAAACGTGTTACTGGATGAATTTTGTAGTTGCGCATAAGCGGTTTACATAATTATAAGATATTTGTATCATTTTTTTCATCTTCATAACAAAGTTATACTGGATCAGTGGAAGAAGTGATAAGTATTGTTGTTTTTACATAGCGTGTTTCAGTTCTAAAGCTAGTAAAAGGAATATATCAGTGCTATATAGAAGATGTAGATGGTAGGTTTGTAAAATTTGCTTTGACATCTACGGAATACCAGTAGGAGTATATTTAAGTAACAGTGACTGATTCAGAAATAAAAGTAAGATAAACATATATACATATATATTCAAAAGACTATATAAATATATATATTTTGTTCCAAACTTGATAATATACTTTAACATATCGACCATTGTTGTTTTTCTGTTGTTGGCAAAATTCGTTTCATATAACAATATTTACAAAAAAAATCATAAAATATAAATTGATGATAATTAATATAAATTGATGATAATTAATTCGATTCGAATCTGACAAAATAATACTGATGAGTATTGATGAATAATACACATTTTCCTTTTTATATATTTTCACGACAGGAATTTTGATTTTACTGCCATGAAATATATAATGGCACTGTACTTAAAGATTTTCCTTTAGTAGTTGTTAATATTTCTGTGTAAAATCCAATTTGCGCATTAATTTTGCTTATGGTATATGTGCACCTGTGTAATATGAGCTCATTGATATCACATACCACCTGAATACTGTACCCGCCCGCGTAGCTCAATAGGGAGAGAGCAGATCTATGGATCGGGGGGTCGTAAGTTCGATCCCCGGGCGGGCCGTATGTTCACTGTGTCGATTTGATAAAAGACATAGTGTCTGAAATTATTCGTCCTCCACCTCTGATTCATGTGGGGAAGTTGACAGTTACTTGCGGAAAACAGGTTTGTACAGGAACACTTATTAGGTTAACTGCCCACCGTTACAAAACTGAAATACTGTTGAAAAAACGGCGTTAAACCCAAAACAAACAAAACAAAAACTTGAATACTGGCTATTGCACTAGCGGCGATTTCTTTTCGTATGTTACATATATCTACAATTAATTTTCTTTTTCAGAAATTACGACAGATGACAAAACTGTTGCTCGTGGTATATATAATGTGCGTTATAAAACTATCTAAAGGCGCACCAGTTTCAACTGACAAGCCCCGGTTCCAGAAAGATATGGAGACTTGTGACTGGGGTTGTGATTCAAATATTGATGAAAAACTTAAAATGTGTGAAGCATTTTGTTACCTTGATACTCAGCGTAATCAATTTAAACATGCTATGGAAACTCAGTGTCAAGGTACATGTGCTACAAAGTATATAAATTGCTTTGAAGGATGCCCAAAACCTTCCACCAAGAAGACTTCTCTTATCTGAGCGGTGTTTTGCTAATCACTCGTGAATAACTCTATTCCTTTGACAAAAAATATCAATACGTTATACAATCATATTTCAAACGACCGCAACGAATGATTTACACGTAACATGAGTTTTGTTGTAGTTATTTGTAAAGGTTACATCAATAATCGTATAAGGCAATCAGAACAATAATTAAACGTTTACCAGCAGCCATTCCCAAATGACTTTTCGACATGATGTGTAAACATTCTGAGGATAAAAGCAATTTTTGTCCGCCGCCTAGTGACTCAAAAGGCGTGGACACAAAGATTAACATTAATTCTACGGTGTTGAATAGTTCTTTGGTAATTCTTTTGGGACCATACCGTAAACGCATCATGAGGAAATAGTTAAACTTTGCAAGTTTTCGGTTCTACAAAACGTGTGGATAGCACGCTTTTTCACGAATTTGAAAAGAAAAAATATTAGAATTATACAAGCAAATAGTATGTGTTCAGTTGTTATTCAAAAGTACATGTTAGATATGACACATGGACATCGAATACAAATATTCTCTCAAATGGTGGGTGTCTTTTTACTAAATGTTGTCATAGAAACAGTGATTTGACGAACTGTCACGATCGTACCCTCAAACAAGTTCAATAGCGTTTTACACAAATGTATCAAGAAAACTCTCGTAGCCTTTACTTGGGGAACATTCATAAGGAAAGGGATACAATGGTTACATATTATTCATGGACATGTGATCATGTATGTGACGCCTTCGGTGTACCATTGGATTAAAGAATTTTGTTACATTTGCTGATGGATTATAGAAAAGTAATTGGTATCACAATTGGTATATAATGCAAACCACTCGTTACAGGTTTCTTTTAATATTATTATGTACAAGTTTCTATAATTTGGTTGTCCACTGAAACACGGTTTGTCATGATAAATTCTTATATACCTAAATGATATATTATTAAGTATGTACTACGTTCATGTATCAAACATAGTAAAAGCATTTATAAAAAAAGAGAAACAACTTAAAAACAGCTAATAAATCCAAGTTTGACTACTTTAATGGACAAAAGAAACAAAAGAAAATATATATTAAAAGACTCTTCTACTTCGACCTTATCAAATATTTTTATTTAGACAGAGACGTTCTTCGGGCATCATCCTAAGATGTGTTTATGTCACAATTTACTGGGTTTCATCACTTGTTTTAGAGCTTAACTCCGTAGGGAGTTATCTATTTCGCATGGTCTCGTATAACAAGTACCATTTAGAGTAAGTGTAGTTGGCTAAATCACCAGAGTCCTTCTTTCCAAGGTTTTGTGTCCTTTCCGAAGCAATGCCCTTTTTCCAACTGGCCGTACCAGTGTATATGCTTAGCCCGTGGCTTTGTTTTTGGTGTTGTCCACCTCCGCCCTACTTACATGTTAGCCCTTTTAGTGTATCTCCATAACTAGTATTTCGAACGCTCCGTTATTACAGCACCTGTGTATCTATACAAAATGACTAGATTTACGATGCTTGCTGTCCACGGTTGCTATTTGAACTTACCATTTTGTTTCCATCATAACTCTCGTATATCTTTTAGATACTAGGTTTGATATTATGTATTCTCTTGTTCTTGTCAATGTATTCTTAATATAAAACTCGTATTTAATGATATAAACAATTAGATGTGATAACAAACTACACTTAAAATTTGGACATGGAATTTTGGTGGCAAGCGTTTGAAATGACAAATGTAGAAAATTGTGCATCATGAAACAAAATTATAATTTTGCTAGGAACCAACAGTCATCTAGTAAAACCTCTCAGCTAGCCAGTGCTTAACAGATATTTCTGCCTGGAACCCGGCTTGAATGAATATGCATACATCAAAATTAAATATTTGTAATCAACTTATAAGAAAAAATGATTATCGTAATTGTCTTAAATATTTCTGTCTGATTCCTCGAGTATATGAATATAATACTAGAAAAATGACAGTTTGGTACGACTCTTTTAAAATAAGAATTACAGCCGAACCTTTCCACGCGACATGGTAAAACAATGTAAAGCGTACAAAACTTCTGATTTTTACATCATAACATCCTATTCATATTTAGGCGGATTATCCTTTCAACCTACAAACTCTGTAAAGAACTACATGTTTTTCTTCTGTTGGCAGTTCAGAAAACAGTCAGGAACTCTGCAATATTTTTCTTTTTTTGTTCTAATGCATGTAAGGCTTGACTTCGGAATAATTTAGAGACGTGTCCCGGAACGGGATACTGAATGAACGATACAACTGACGACAAGAAAATAGTGTGAAATGAACTGAGCTGTTCCGCAGAGTGTGATGTCTAGAATTAAAGAAAGAAGTCACCTTAGAATTCGTAACTGAAATTGTGGTAATGGCATTAGATAGCAATCAAATGATAAAATGAAGAGAACAACAGGAACAAAACAGCTTGTTTTCCTTCACTTTTTCTCTTAAAGATATTTGCCTGCATCAATACCAATAAAACATAAAAATAAAGTATAAAGAAGAAAACAAATACTAATTTAGTTACCTTATGTATCCATTTTGGTGCACAGCATCAAGAGGCATATATGCCAATTTACTAATATAACGACAAACTTTTATAATAATATAACTTCATCACATTCATTATTTATTTAATTACATATGCTTATTGCTTTATCGATATTTCTCGCAGCCATTGCTTAAAGAACTATACTACATGGATCGTTGAAAATGTATTGACGTAAAAAATTATATGGATACTCGAAGTAAAACAAAATATACTTATTATTAAAATAGGGTCCTAACGTATTTAATGTACATTTTAACGCCAAAATAACGGCATTTTAGTGCTTTTCTAGCAATGTACTACAGAAGAGTTGCAATTTTCATCAATGAAATCCCACTTCAAAATGATTAAGCTCTTTTATGAGGGACCCATCGCCAAACTATAGATGATGAATAGAAAAAAACCCACCTTTTTAAGGTCATGTTTTACAAAATCGGTATATATAACACGCAAGCAGCATTCTACATGCATGCTCTACCGGAACGAGCCAGAACGATATTTTCTCATTTGGCGCTGTTTCGTTCCGTCGTTCTGACGACGTTTTTTGGGGCGCCGTTTATAAGTGTCGTTCTTTCGTTCTGTCGCGTTGCATTCTTCGTTATATCGTTTTGGCGGGGGCGCCAGAACGAGGGAACGAAACAACGACAAAAGAGGAAAACGTCGTTCTTTCGTTCTGGCGGGGGTGCCAGAACGCCAGAACGAGACAACGCCAAATATGAAAACGACACTGGTAGAAATCAGCCACCATAAATTTACTCTCTGGTATTTTAATCCATGAATGGAAGTGAAAATAACCTGACACCAATATTCACCATAGTGACTAGGTTCAATGAAACTGCAAACATCAGATTCATTACTTAAGATACTATTCCCCAACGATAACGTGATAATCACAAACGTAACTGTAAATAGATCCAAGTAAACTTAATGGAATTCAACAGTTTTGTAACTTGTTAAAATCTGTGTATTTCTACTTTTCGTATTAATAAGAAATCAGTTCAGAGATAATAAATAAACCAATAAATGAATAAATTTCCTAAGCCTTTAAAAGCAGATATAACATTACAAATGGACAAAATAACGAATTTGCCCGTTATCTCTCTTCCTCATTGATGCAACTGCAATATCACCAAAAAGACAATGTGCCGTCTTCACACACGTTTTGAATACAATTTTGCTGAACTACATTTTGAATATTTGGGTTAGTTTAAAATTTTGTACGCTTAAAATCAGGTAAATATTTTTTAAAATAGTTACTGACTTTAGAAAGACAGATTTGTTCGACAAAAGTGAACAGTTTTTATTCCAAATATATTATAATGTAAATTATAGTTGCATACTATGATAAGAGGGATGTTATTTAAGTCAGAAATTGGTATCAAAGTGTAAAATAGAAAATATATTTAGATTAGACTTTAAGTGAACTGAACTAGAAAAGACCAAAACGGTTCCCCAAAGAGTAAAGTATTCGCAAGCTCTTCACTTATCGTTTTAGAGATCTGACAGACATTGTGCCGTATTCATTGGGGTTCACTATAATGCTGTCAGAAATAATATATATATCGATATTACGTCAAAATAATGGATTGTACTTTGCCCTATTGTTTTTGTCTCTACGTGATGAACAGTCTGTTAATCATCATTTAGAGCAAAATTGATGTGAACTACTGGAAACAAGTATTGCTTCATTTCAAACTTCCGATTAGATGAAAGTATTTTAAGGTTAAAGAATGTAGGAATCTGGGAAAATGCAAAAAAAAAATATATTGGGAGAAAACAAAAAAGAAAGTTTGACTTACGTCTATGTACACGCACACAATTCGATTAAAAGCTCAAACACATAATTGTTTACTTTTTACTTAATGTGTAATGTAAATCTATATCAAGTTATAACAACAATGCACATAAATTATACATAAAATTACAGGATAAAATTTCTTAGGGAGATATGTCAAGGCTTAATCTATTAATTTGCAAACCAGAAAATTTGACACAGATCTCCAACATTTCTTTCAGTGAGGCTGGTTCAAGATGCATGCTTATCAATGAAGTTTCATGTCAAATTTTCTGAGAATTGCATAAATCTTTCAACTCATAGCATGAAGTTATCTGAAGTGTTAGTTCTACATATTCTTACTACATTATGTAATTATGTAATTATGTAATTATTACACACTTTATGCATGTGCTATATGAAACCGAAGAGTATTCATTTTTCTTTAAATTAACACAGAATATACACTTGTCTGAAATAAAGATAGCCAAGTTAACTATAAGGAAATTAAAAGTTTTCCATTTATTGTAATAGATGGACATCAGCATAAAAACACATGTAATATTTCAATAATTAAGACGACATTTGGAAGCTTTTTCAACAAGTTACGAAGCAAGCAAAAACAACCACACAGAAAAGGGAAATTTCATCACATGTTTTAAGACCTACGTGACAAGCAGAAGGTCTCGTTCTAAGTTGGAAGGCCAACCTTTTATAACGGTATTCATAGTACCCAAGAAACCGGTAGCGACTACCGTCATTGAATGGACAGGTATATAGGCAGTGGCTTATCAGCAGTGTTACTCATGCATGTAACATCTCTGCTCTACAAGTTATATATACTCAGTGAATATAGCTTTTACTTGACCAGCATAGAGATTTATATACAACACTTGGTTTTGATAGTTACTAGGATATGATCTTGATGATATTAGCTTTACTGAGTGTAACATAGTAATATTGTTATACTTTACATAGTAATATTGCAAATTCAATTAATTGAATAATCAATTAACTGTATAATATATGGTGGCTTCAATAAATTTTGACCTCTGCAGACATTTTTTATCATAATATGGACATCTATTTGACTAGTGATTTATATTGGTAAATAGTGAAACTATTTTTATAGACATAGTACTAGAGATAAATAAATTACATAAATATTAATACTATCTTGTATTTACTTGTATGACACAAGTTAACAGGCATAATGAAGTAAATGATTGGTTAAAAACTTAGTGATAAGTCATTTCATTATGATGTCAATTTTCATGGTAAATACTGAAAATGTTTTTTACTTGTTTTATATATAATGTATGTAGTGATACAAATAACACTATATCTAAATTTAAGTTAAAATAGTACTTCTGAATTTAATATCAGACTTAAAACATTTTCTTATGTCACATAATAATGTATTTGACAACTTTTTTACACTGAGATAAGTTCTTCCTGCAATAATCCATGTTTAATTGGGGATTAAATACTTATCAGTGACTTGATAGGTAGGACTATCAGCAAGAGCAGCTACATGTAAATTAAATAAGAAGTTTCAGAAAATCTGAAGACAAAAACGCTTTACACGATCAAATCAAGACTTAGTCATGTTTGTATTATATTCAGTCTTAAAAATTACATATCGGCAATCAACTTTATTTTTTCAATCGTTTTTCATAATCTAAAATTTTAGGTACTATTTCTCGTATTATTGATGAAATAATGAATAGGGTATGTGATGAATTGTTACATTTAATATTAATATAAGAACATGCACATAAACAAAACATTTTCTCAAATCATAACATAACTTGTAAATCCTCTGCTTGAATAGCCTTCACATTACTTGTAGTGTGCATTTAATAGTTCTGAAGTTTGATATTTTTGACACTGAATTTTCTCTAAAGTCGCAAAAAGTAAGTTAGGTTTTTAGGTGTTTTTATTTCCATTTCAAAATAGTAAAAGTCATTGTTATTTCTCTCATTTAATTATTGTATTGAATTCACTTTCTATATAGAATGTCAGTTATTCTCCCCCAAATAGTTTCCTTAAATTTGAATGTCTTTGCCTTCAGATTCTTTGATCCTGTCTGTCGCCTAGGATTTCTAACTTTTTCCCACATTGAAAGTGATGTGAATTCCGTCAACATTTTCGTTCCAGTCTAGTATGGCCATTGCACTACGCCGCTCATATTCCACATTGCCAAAAGCTATCCGTTTGTCATGGAATATAAGGCAGGCATTATTGAAGGATTCAACATAATGTGTATCAATACAATGCACATAGTCCTCTGGTGATTTATATATCTGCAAACTCTGGATCGCTTTCGTAAGTATACTTTCAGCAACAGAGTCCTTGATTATCAACTTTGATGGTACATAATTCGGATCCATTCTACATCTGGAGGTTAGGTGGCAGTTTTCATGTATATTCCGGTAATGGAGAACAATATTGTCCAACATTGTTTTTAGAGTTTTTGATGATCCTTTGCAATTTTTCATTGTATAGTACACATGGGTTTTGACAGAAGCGGCTTTATCAGTGAGCTCATGGTGCCAGGTTTTACCATGCATTTTTTGGTCCCTGTCCAGTCGGCTTGATCACTTTGGTTACACCTTTGGCTGCATGCCAAGTGTCATTGGCATTGTCAACAGTTTTCCGTTCCTGACGAAGATACTTATTTACAGAGGCATTTCTATCATGTCCATGAATATGAATAGAAACATCACCATTGTCAAAATCTTCATACAGCCGTTTTACTCCTACAAGTTCGTGTTTTTGACTAACTTGTTCGTCATTCTTAGTGGCAGTGGCGGCTCCAACAACTTTATGTGTCATATTCCCAATGGCAATAATGTCTGACTGTTTAGCGTTTTTTTCTAGTTGAATGTCTTGCATCTGTTAAAATGGTAATTCCTTTATACTCAGTAGCATTGTTTTCAGCTGCGTCAATTGCGTTTATTTCTTCTTCCTGTCTAGCTTCTGTGATTGCTTCTAAGGCTACATCTTTTGTCACATCACAGTACATGGAGTGCACATTTTTGATAGATGATTCAGCACAAAGTCTACACATTGAACCTTCACAGAACCGCTTGTACTGACTGTATCTAAGTCCTGACATATAAAATCCATGTATCACTTGCATGTTTGCTAAGTATCCCCCTCCCCCCTTCAATATGAGGTGAGGTGTCCATTTTCAGTGTGTGATTGTTCTGGCAACGGAATTCAACTTTTCCAACATGACCAAATCTTGTTATTTTGTCAACATCTATCAAAGACTGGCATTCCACGTGATGCTGAAGTATTCCCGCACTTATGTTTCTTAGGGCCGACTTCGTCAGAAGAATGTGTTCCTCATCAAGTGCATCTTGCTCTGCCGTTAGGTATGCTGAGTGCTTTATCTGTCCCAAGAGTAGGGTTGGTTTGTTTCACATCATGGGCTTCCAGATAATAATCCAAAACAGTATTCAGCAACTGTGTGTTTTTGACATCACTTATATTGTCGCTTATCAAAGACTTGCATTTGTCTACTTTGTTAAATATTGATAGCTTGCTTTCTTCTGATGGCACATAGAATCTAATAGATCCACTTATATCAGGATTATCTTTTAGTTTACGTTTTAAATTCCGTCTTTTCATTGGAGATCCTGAATCAGATTTACTTTTCTTCCTGGCAGTCCCATGCTTTGCAGATTCTTTCAACCTTATCCCACTACCACCTTGCATTTCCATAATATAAATCAAAACGTATGTCAAAATCAGAAATAACTATAGTGTTGTGCTGTTATAAACAGGATACTACTTTTGTTAATGGATTTATTACTTTATAATATTCAAAGTCAAACTTGATTCAGTTTCTTTATATTTTATTCACTATCTTAAAATACTAAGTCCGCACTGATAGCCTAAAATAACTTCCAAAAATATATGTTCTAACGTCAGACCTAACTTGCTACTCTTGTACTCATTAAAATTTGTTTCTCTCAGCTCCCTTTCTCTCAAATCAAGACACATCCCTTAGTCCTCATTTACAATCAATATACACTTCCTGCCCTAACTCCCTAATTACATTAATTAACAACTATCATTCATTGGTCACTTTACCTAATACACAAACTTATACTTGTCAATCACATACATATAGATCTCATTTACCCCCTATCAGTTTCCCACACTGATAGGTCTGTGATTATTAATTTGGCATCACTACACAAGCTAGGGGTCCGTCTGCAGCCCTTTTGATATATCTAACTGAAACTAATATAATCATACATCAATGTATTTAAGTAATACTTATTTTATTATCACATGGTGAGGAGACCTGTACATAAAACTAATTGCAGACTTATATGATTATGAAATATAATTTCATAATTTTCTCTCTGTTTCTATAGTTTTGATGAAGCTGAAGTTTTTCTGCTAATTGCTCTTATCAAGTACCATATCACACATGTAAATAATGAGATAACAGTAACCATAAATACTGGAAATCTTACCCATCTGGCATTAGATAATAGCCTTGAAACATTTCTTGGCCAAATTACCACTATCTTCTAAAGCATGAAACTCAGTAAATTTAGAGTACTTTACAAAATGTAGGTAATTCTGCATTTATAAGTAGATGTTATGATTAGAGGGATGTTTGCAGCAGCAGGGAGTATAACATGTTCATAAGAATAAAATAAACAGCTTTTATCATGTAGGGAGGCAAATAGTGATTGCATTGTCAATTTGTTCATTTTGTATCGGTCCATCTGTTACAAACATGTTGCTCAATTACTTTTGGAAGGATTAATAGAATGAATTTATTTTTGGTACACAGGTATATACCCATAAAGTGCAGGTCAATCTCAATTTTTGCTTAGGTACATTAAGTTTTGCGTAGTCATGGCCCCTTTTCTACTGAAAATTTGACATAAATCCTTGTCTGCTCAATAACTTATTCGTGGGGGGGGGGAGGGCATTTTTCATATACTGTGACATTTCTGGTTTTACTTTTTATGAAATATGGAATATCTTTTCACATTATGATGGGTTTTTTTTATTTTCACTAGACCTTTGGAGTAGTTTATGAAGCGACTGTTATTAGAAATATTACTGTATCACATTTTTGTTGGTCAGGGATTTCAGTATCCCCATTTCTAGCATTGTAACTGAACATGGCAGAAAGGTGAGAACTTCGATTAAATATAACAGAAGAACAATTCTGGGCTGTGTTTTTTTTTAGTCATAGTGATTGGGATTTTAAAGAAGCACTGATTTCATCAGAATTGTCATTGGAAAATGTTCAAAAACCTGTTCTTCAAATGGAGCATAATATTCGTGAACAAAATGCTGTTCCATCACTTTACCCAGTTCTAACAGGAAAATGATGAAATTGATAATCAACATGACAATGACAATCAGCAAGAAGGAAATTTCTAATGATCTGTACATGCTTAATTTACTTGAAAGTGGATTATTTTCTGACATGTAATATTAGGTTATTTAACATTGTACTGTACAATACGGAGATATATTTGGACAAGTACCCAGCTGAGAAAACCATATATATTGGACGAGCCGCTAGGCGAGTTCAATATGGTTTTCTCAGCTGGGTACGAGTCCAGATATATCTCGTATTGTACAGTACAATGTTAAATAACCTTTTTATTCTATATCTATGTTATCCTACTATAATAATACAGTCGAAACTCGGTATCTCCAATTTTAACGGACCGGGCTTTTTATTTCGAGATAACCGAAATTCGAGATATGAGAAGGGACGCATATGGACGAAATAAGTACACATTACGAAAAGATTTAATTAAAAGAAATAACTGTTTTTCCATGTCGGGTATACGCTGTCGGCACTTTACGCGTACACGATTCCGTACAGTTTGTGTTTATCAAAGTTTTCAGTTTTTCGAAGAATAAAAATGATTCTAATATCAAATGGTTTTGAGTCAAGCTTCCTTTTTGTACCGCGTTTCTCTCCCGGAGGATTGACAGCATTTCGATCTGACATTTTGAACGAATGATGTTTTCCCACAAGAAGCTAATTTTATACAGTCTCATCGCGATACCTCTAATAAATCCTTATTAAAGACCCCAACTGTTTTCAAACTAGTTAATTCATATTACTTTAAATTAGATTGAAAAATCTATCGTTTACATCAAACAATTATCGTTATGGTACGTGCAAACAAGTATGACATCATCTCACTTTGATAATCGCCGCACCTTTGATATGTCGGCACCACGGCTTTCTGGTTAGGCAATAAACATGGTCATGTGTTAAAAACCAATCACATTCGCAATGACATGTGTGAAATTTTATCGCATGTGTTTCCCACTTCGACTAACCGAGTTCAAAATGCACTTGAATTTTATTGACGGGACTGAAAATCCCTTTCGACACATCCGGAGTCTCGGTAAGTCAAATTTTGACGTAACCGAAGTTGAATTACATAAATAAAGAAGGAAATTTGACGGGACTTGAAAATTTCTTCGACATAAGCGGAATTTCGAGGTAAGCGAGTTTGAGGTATCGAGTTTCGACTGTGGTTTAAATTAAAAATGTTTCACTAAATATTGTATTCCTGCCTTTTCTAGTTTTTCCCAGCTTTGTATGAGTGCAAATATATATTATACAGAACAATGTTAGACCTTAAATAACCTTTTTATTCTATATTTATTTCACTTCATACGTAATATACGTAATTCATTGAATGTTGTTTTTTCTGCGTATCATCATTAAAAAAAGTATATGGTGCAACCTCCCTACAACAGCCATTTGACGATTTGGGTGGTAATAATACTTGGCTGAGATATTATGCCCACAAACATTGTCAGCGAATTTGGTGAAGATCGGATGAAATCTGTTCGACTTAAAAGAGCGGACAAGGCTAAATTCCCCGTTTTTCGAGTAATTCAAGGACTTTAATCAAAGAATGCCTGGTACAATTTGGCTGATTATCGAAATTGGCCGAGATGTTATGCCCAGAAACATTGTCAGCAAGTTTGGTGAAGATCCAACGAAAACTGAATTATAGAGCAGACATGTTTTGGATGCTGACCGCCCGTCCGTTGCCATTCATAATCTTCTCCATTTTGTTCCTTAACCGTTTAAAAAAACCGCTGAGGTAGCTATTCAGACAGTCAGGGCTGATACCAATTTCTAGGTTTCGTCCGGAACGGCTTCTTTAAGCGACTTTTCAAATATTCCAACATCTGATGATCCTTTTTACTGTATTTTTAAGTTTTTGATTATTAACGAACGTTTTAATATCTAAATCAGATAGCATTGTTATCCCTTGAATCGTTTTTGTGTGTTGTAAACAAACAAAAACTCAAATTAAATCCAGATTTCAAGACGCTATTCAAACTCTGTAGATAGAGCGCCTACTTCATCCGATTTACATTCGGAATTTTTTTCACGCGTTTCGTCCTTTATCGTATGTTTAACATGGGACTGTTGGACCGTCCAAATACAGAAAATACAGGTTTTTTGTACGCGCGTGCGTCCAAATACAGAAAATACAGGATTTTTGTACGCACGTACATCCAAATACCGTAATATATTGTACGGTCACGTGTTGCAAATGAACGTTCGCGATTGGATAGATAAAATAGGTATAGAATAATATTGGATATTACTTGCAATTATAAAAAAAAATGTATAAAAATAAATGAATATAGAGTTTCAATGTTGGATGAAAATCATTTGATTGCAATAAATTAGATAAGTCAATGCCCAGTTTCATATGAACATTCATTTTACTACACCTGGATTATAAACCTTGTTGAATAGGAGTAATTCGCTGGGCTGATAATGTTTTCTACAGGTAAGCCTGCATGCTTACTTGCTGGTATAAACACTCTGTAGCAGCAGCTTTCTGTTTACATTACATGACCAGGGTCAGGGGTTATGTCAAATTCAAATTTTATCTCCCAACTGCTGTTATATTTCATACTTTAGATGAATCTAGTGATTTAATCAAGGGTTTAAAATAAAAAGCACAATCATCATTTTATAGTGCATGCAAATTTCCTACACTGTGTCAATTTTGAATGTCATCATGAATTCAATAATTAGTTTATATCAATAAAATGTATCTGAATACAAAATGTTGCAAAAAACAGCCACCATTTGAAATTAGGTTCCTCCCACTTCCTTTTATACAAAATCCTGGGGTTTTTAAGGTCAATTTGATTTTTATACATTTTGTCTTTAAGAAAAGTTATATTGGTCTTTCAAATAATTATTTTTATTTCTGTATTATTAAGTGTTTTCCAACAGCTGGTTAGATCTTTTTAAAGGAATCGAAATGGTATTCCTTTTACAAGTGTGGGTATTTTAGAAAACAAATCAAAGTTATAACTCGTGCAGCAGAGATGCCATAAAACGGCGGAAATTGGACTTGCGAGTAGAGTTGTAATTTCATCCTTAATGATGCATTATGTTTCAGAGCGTTCCCAGTTAATCGGCTTAAAAGGAAATACGTGTGTTTATTACGCTTGTTTACAACGACTGCCAGTAAACAAGTTTCTCTTCAATCAGGCCCAACATAAAAAATGCCTCTTTCTGACTCTTTAAAGAAGTGTTCAGCTTTATATAAAATCTGCAACATTCTTTTTTTTAAGATCATGTAGTCTATTTTTTCACTATATTAGAATCCGCGCTTAAGCTGCTGGGAAAAGTGAGCGAGAGGTTTGCTGCACATTTCTTTACATCTCATTAAGCGATTCATTCAAGGCGAGTCTACAACTGTTTTTGCATGTTTGTGTTATATCTGTTTATAGATTTTATCACCACATCTGTCTTTAAGTGCCGTGTTGTATGTGGCCCTTAAACTTCTCCCCGTACTTTGTGTTTTGATATTTTTTTCTTGGGGGGGGGGGTTGTTCTTGCTTTGTTTGGGGGGTGGGGTGGTTAGGGGGAGTAATTTCACTATAGTAAAATTCCGCCTTAGCCGGTGCTAGTGGACGTGAGGTGTATTGCACATTTCATCACCACTCATGAACAGACTCAGTAAAACCAAGACTGCTATTTTGCATCGTTTGTTCTATTCCTAAAGGTTTATTGGCTGTAATAACCGATGTGATACTAAAAGACAATTTTTGCTTTATTGTTATGTATTTTAACGTACATGAGCACATTTCCAATTTTTGTTGTAATAAACTGAATAAAAAAAATCATATCTATTCATCCCTTGATTATGTCTTTTTGTTTACATTTTAACCTCATAGTTCTCAAACTAATAAATCAATTTGAAATTTGACTTGAACATTATAAATAAATTATCAAAATTTTTAAAAACAATCAACAAAACAAAAAATGATAGCAGACTCTTTAACTGAGTCTTTTCGTGAGAGATTGTGAGATGCGCAACACCTTCACGTCCTCTAGCACCGGCTTTTATCCATGAACATTGAATGGACTTCATGATCCCATCTTATAGTTGTTTTAGTACATGAACATGTATCAGCTCTTTATAGATAGTATTTTGCTGTTGAATAAAACACAGTATTCATCTGAAATGATATTTTTGCATTAATCGTTTTTATGACGTTTCATTATAGCCTAAAACATACTTTTCTAAATGTGTGAGAATCTCATATTAGGATTTGAAGAGTCAATATATTTTTCTCTAATTTAAATAGACAACCAAATGTATTGCTAATCATAGATAAACAAAGATGACGAGATTAAATTTGATTTGCAAGAGAAATAAAGTCACCTGTTGTCCCTGGCTTCCATCTATGTAAACTAATGTTAAGAAGAAATTATAACTTTTAGATAAACTGATGTTACGGCATGTTTTCGTTGTTGTTGTCTCATTCCACAAAAAGGAGACTCTCTCTTGAAAAACAAAGTCAATGATCCAACAAGAGAAAACACGTTTAAAGAACACGGTGAGAATTAATAAACAGTATTAAGCATGCTGTATACGTTTTTCATGAAAATGTAAAAACTGATGTTCACGAGAAAATGATAATTTGATCTTAAAACAAACATATTTTTCATGTTGTTTCAATGGCTTTAACAAACTTTTGCAAGTTTCGTCCGCGTTACGTCACGCACAACATCATGACGTCAGTGCAAGATGTCACAATGTTCAAGTAGGAAAACATTAAATAGTTCTTTGAAATCTATTTTCTCTATTTTAATGTAATATGAAGGTGCGTACATTGTCATGTTTGTACAGTTTCTAGATTCTTTTTAATTCATTTAAACAAGTTTGTTTGAAACACTATATCAGTCAGTATACGCTAGTTCACAATGTACGTGCAGTTGAAGGGTTAAACATGACAACCCAAGATAACACATTCTCAAAACATATTTTCTTGTGCTTTTGTGGGCGTGGGAATTTAGAAGGCTGTCAATTTAAGTGATATTGAAATACGTAGGTTATTGTCAAACAATAAAGACTGTACTATCATCTATATATACCACCGGAAGTACAAATAATTAATCCTAGCGCATGTTTAAAAGAAAGACTTTTTCTTTACATTTTCAGTACCTATGTCAGTGGAATTCTTCTTGTTTTCAAAACCAAGAACCTAAAGGAATTTAACCAATATCAAGTAAGCAAAACAAGAGGTACTTTGACAAAACTGTCACTGATATGGAGAAATTAGTATGGTTTTATTGTTTTAATTTTGAAACATATTAAACTATAATTAAAGTTGCATATTAAAAATCTTTTAATCAAGTGACTGAAATAGAAAACGTGGAAACCCAACAGATCACCCAAGTCTAACTGTAAATCAGAAAATGTTATTTTTAATTGCAACTGAATCAGAATTTAACTGGGTAAAAACTAAACAGTTTGCACGAGCAAATTGTATTCCAAAGGATTTCTTATATTGGGGCCTGGTTTCAAGTTTGATAGATAGTTTAAAACTGTGCTGCAATTCAGTGTGTTCAACAAAGCACGTAATAATCTTACGAATGATAATGTATCATTATATTACATGATTAATTTTCCCAACTGATTTTGTCTCTATCTGATAAATACGTCAGTTTGTTTAACATTAGGGCAAAACCTGACATGACGCTTTTGTTAAATACAGGAAATTCGCCTTGCTTCTATTTAAATCTTCAGAGTTGTGGTTAAACAGTTTACATAGTTACAGCAATGGTAATTGAGTAGCAAGTAACTAAAGTATTGGATGGATCGTAGAAAATGCATTATATTATATCTCCAAACACAAATACGAAAGAAAATGAAACATCCAGCAAAAAGTAGAAAATATGAGTTTTCATTAATTACTTTTAATTGAAATAGGTGTGTTCTCTCAAGAAATAATGACGAAATGAGAACATTATGTTCATAGTGACATAGTGTCTTGCGATATTTCAGTTTTAAGGCTCTCTGAGCATAATTGTAGGTAAAGTCTTCAATGTGGCTTTCTACAGCTCTAACAATAAATAATTTTGAAAGTGCCTTATCCACCTACTGGTTGAAAAATTTGGGGGAATTTTAGGTTTGCGTTTTTCCTCCAGTCTGTTCTTTTAATATGACGTTAATATTTTTCCATTCATAAATGGATTTTGAAATACACTGGCACAAGGATGCACCTCCAAGATTGAAACGTCATCTTAAAAGTTAGTAGTAAGGTCTTCGAAGATCTTGTTTAATTAAATGTTGATGTTTGTGTTGAGGGAATATTAATTGTTTTACAGTGCATAGCATTATATTCACCAGCTATGATCTTAACATATCAAGTAACATTACAACGTACATGAAAGTTTAAGTTAGAATCAAATGTAAATGTCGTAATACCGGGAATGTGTTTTTGAAATTCGCACTAGCGTAAAGTATTAGCAATTAATTCTGATACTAAGTTTTCTTTGAGAACTTCCTTTAAAGTTTTAGGGATCTGACAGAAAGTATGCTGTAATAATTGGGGTTCAACAACGAACAAAATAATGTTGTCAAGAATGATATATTGTTATTATGTCAAAATAATGGATTGTACCCGAGCGCTTCTTGTGTTTATCTAATGAATACTCTCTCAGCAAAAGCCTGTTAATCATCATCCAGAGCAAAAACTGATTAAAAATTGACGTGCACAACGGGAAGCATGCATCGGTTTATTTTAAGCTTAAAAGTTTATTACGGTTAAAGAGTTATCTAGGAAAACAATAGATTAGCAAATCCTAGGAGAAAAAAAGAGCAAAATAAAATGGAGAATATTAAATTTTAGGGGGATTGTTATCTTCATTATAAATAAAATAAAAACGCAATCTTTAAATCAGTCAAAAAACGTGCTTGTAATCGGCGTATCTCAGAATGTTTCATTGAATTGCATTTGTAAAATCTTTTGCTTCGTTTAAGATTTAATGTTTGCGTTAAAAAGACATTCGGTATTTATTAAGTAATGCATTATATTCAAAGCAGCATGAAAATTTTATCAAAATATGACATAACGAGATGATTTTTGACGAGCAAATAAATAGATATGTTACATGAATTTGTGATCGAAGAGGAATGTGTTTCCGATAATGTAACTCGACAAAACGAGGCAGTTTGAAAGAGAACAAAGTACGCACTTGAGTTTTCAGATAAATGCATTCTTCAAAACACTTTCAGTATTATTGGTTTGGAAGAAATAGAAATCGTGCCGTGATTTCTGATCTCCTACGAAAAGCATTGTTAGGCTGGGAAAGTTTAAGAATAATTATAAGTTGCAACAAAGGACTTCGGACACTATCATATGCTTCTAGCCTACATTTTGAATGCAAAATTCTCATTAAGTATTTAAACAATACCCGAATCGTTTCGAGTCACATATAAACCAGTGTGTTAGTTAACATACTTAGTATCACAGCAGGAACTGGTTTGTATCCGTTCTTATCAAGATGTTTTTTTTTTATTTAATCTAGGCCAAGGTATATTTTTTTGAAAAAATAAAATGTTTAATTTCCGTATAAATATGATGTCATCACTTTACGGAAGTTTCAAATATATGCATTCCAATTGAAAAAAGTGGCAAAATCTGTTTATTTAAGGAAAAAAGCACATTTTAAGATTAAAATCCTATAAATAAATAAAAAAAAGAGAACGATAGTGTACTTCATTTAAACTTACTTTGCTATTTTATCTGTACACTGTTCATAATGTAAAGTTATTGATGCATTATAACTGAAGAAGCTTTCGTGTGTACGGGCCCTCCGTAAGGACTTTAATTTACCCAAAATACAAAACTTTTTCACCTACCTAGAAATACAGTACAGCAACAAATTGAGGTGTTAAATGAGGTAGTAGAAATTTAGCGATGTGCCGTAACCATTGAAACGGCTACTGAAGCTGGTAATCGTGGAAACTCAAAATGTTTCCTTTTTCATATTTCAAAAAGTAGTAGTATTAGAAACTTGATATTTTCATATTCTCATTAAGTTATGAATACCTATTGTTTGCAGTGATTATATTCTAAATATCTTATGAAATTTCATAATTCTCGTCAGCTCGTGTATTTTTAGTAATTAGCACGTGCATTCAATTTTGAATCAAAAATGTTCCTTTTTAATCAGAAAATATTTTTTATACTTAATTACAACTATGGCTGATTTTTGGTTTGAAAATGTTGTATAATACGCATGCAATTAATATTCTAAAAAAAAATTATACGTTAGTTTAACATAATTTTATAAATTAATGCAGCGGGTAGCATGCCATATAGGTTCTTAACTCACTTCCTTTTTCAATACATATTGACAATGAAGTGAAGGAATAACTAGTTAAATCCCGGCTTGGAATATTTTACATATATTATATGAAAAAACAATGTTTATTTAATAAATTGTTGGAAAACATGTGGATAAATTGTTTTTCGGTGTCACTGCCTTTTGTTAGCTGTCAGTATTGTATAGATACGCTAAACATATAATGCATGCATATAAGTTTTCTACTTTTGTTGATTTTTTTTTTTTACTATTACTGTTACGAAATAAAGTATTTAAGATTTGATACTTCTATCAATTTGATAATTAATCATATATCCGGACTTCTCTCCATAATGACTTCCAGTGTGTATAGAGAGGTTCTACCAAAGTGATGCTAATGTTCATGTTTCTATGGAAACCCGGTGCGCCATGTTAATTGCCAATTGCTAAATATCAGATATCAATGGTAAATGCCAAACACCTTATGCAAAATGTTTTGAAAACGAAATGACATATATCACTATGGAAGGCTATGGAAGGCCTGTGCGCCATGCTAATTGCCAATGCTAAATGACAAATAGTTATTGCAAAATGCTAATTGCCATATGCTTAATGTCAAATATTACCTGTTAAATGGTAATTGTCAAACGATAAATGATAATTGTTTATTGCGAAGTACGAAACAATAAATGCCAAATGCTTATTGCTAAGTACTCATTCAGATAAAGAGTTGAATATATCAGTGTATGAATATCCTTTAAATAGTCATTGGCCTTTGTTTCATAACTTTGTCTCTATTAAAACAATTTTTTATCACTTTAGAGTGAAAAGTTTCGATAACATAATCTCATAACCATTAGAACATGTTATTGCTTCAAATCAGACTGATAGAACTTTATATGGTTTGGCGAGATTAAAAGTAATAGTCATTAGTTTAAGGGATACAGACCATAAACTCATAATTTAAAGTATTTTACAATAAGCATTTATCATTCGGCAATAAGCATCTATTAGGCTATTTGACATTTAGCATTTAGCATTTAGCATAAAGGGTATGGCATATGGCATTTGATATGTATGGAAGGCCGGTGCGCCATGCTTATTGCCAAATGCTAAATGTCAAATATTCAATGCTAAATGCCAATTACTTAATGCAAAATGCCAAATAGTTGATATAAAATGCAGCATTGGAAGGTCAATGCACCATGCTAACTGCAAAATTGTTGGTGCAAAATGCTATTTACGAACTGCGTAATATCAAATATTGGCTTTCAAACGGTAAGTGTCAATGATAAATGCTAATTGTTAAAACAATAAATGCCAAAATGCTCATTCCTAAGTTTTCATTGAAATAAAGAACTGAATGCATCCGTTATACAATCATTGGCCTTCGTTACATAACTTTGTCTCTGTTAAATATTTTAGTCTAAACATTTTACGGCGAAATGTTTCGGTTCCATGCAACGTTATGTCTTCAAAATAGACTGGCAGAACATTTTATTCTATTTTTCAAATAAGTAAAAGAAATACGTTCGTTATTTGAAGAGATAAAGATCATAAAGTTTGATAATTTGAGAAATACCATCTATAATTTGGCAATAAGAATTTATGTTTTATGACATTTAGCATTTGACATTTAATATTTAGTATTTAGTATATAGCATATAGTATTTTGTATGTAGCATTTAGCATTAAGTATGTGACATTTAACATTGAGCTATTGGTATTTAGCAATAACTATTTCTTATTTAGCATTTGTCAGTTAGCATAGCGCATCGGTCTTCCACTAACTGCGCAGGGACAATGAACCCCCGTGTTATGAAAAGAGAAGTTTGTCAAGCATTCTAGATGATGTTAAATGATCGAAATATTTTGGCCGTCATCTGTTTTCGCAATTCAATCATCAGACATAGTCACAGATAGAAGGAATCTAAGTGTTTACTAAATTTCTCGTAGTCCATATCTTGTAGGACTGCTTACACCGGGCTAAATACAAAATATGAAGTGTATTTTGTAACATACCAACGGTGATGATGT
Organism: Mercenaria mercenaria; assembly: GCF_021730395.1. Taxonomy (NCBI): domain Eukaryota; kingdom Metazoa; phylum Mollusca; class Bivalvia; order Venerida; family Veneridae; genus Mercenaria; species Mercenaria mercenaria. Next base: position 99,683,728 of record NC_069363.1, read on the forward strand.
CTCCAGATATCAACGAAATATCAACAGAGTAACAATATGTGACCCACCCCCAAAACAAAAATTTTTGGCAATCGTTTGCAGCATGTTCATTTGTCTGTACGTGTTGGATAGCCATTCTTGTTTTCTTGTTTTATATAAAAGAGAGGTAATTTGATTTTTTTTACATTTCAAAACGCTCCGGTAGAATGCATCAGTAATGTTGTAATGCAATGGCTATGTTTTTCCAAATAAATAACTAATCATCAATTCATTTCTGTGGAAACTGTACTTTGATATAATAGGCAATGCCATGCAATTTACGTTCTATTTTACTGTTTTAATACAGTAAGCGATAACACTGTTACAAGTAAAATGATCTTAGCCTGCAAGTGATCATTTTGCAGCATCCATCAAAATACAAGAAAAAATACAATTGAGCTATACATAGGAAGCGTGCATCCTCTGAAATAAATATTTTCGATTTTAAAGTGGCCGGTTAATATTTTTGAAGTGCGCTGTGATCAAATGTGAAAGAAAAGACAAATGGACTGGGAAACAAATTTGATATAATATTCTTTTCAGTCAGTTTTAATAGAGATTTTAGCTTAAAAAATTAACAGTAACATAAAATAACGCTATACATTTAATTTTAAAGCAGAAATCCTTTAAAAACAAATTAATAATTATGCACGTGCCAACTATGTAATTTTGCACGTGCGCCCCAAATCTTGGTTATTGAGATAGTAATTTCCATTATGTTAAATCTATGTGATGGGTACTGATGTAATAATACCGTATGTCAAGTTTCACTAAAAATATTTAGTAGTTTTAGTTTAAAATGAATTTTAAAATCGGAATTTTCGAACTTGACCAGTTTCATCAACCATTGCCATGGTAACACACACCGCTACATTTCTTCGACCGATCTTAAAAGTCAGTTCATTTTTTACTTGATTGTTTTATCATAGTAAAAAAAGTTTTGTATGATGGGTAAATTAAGTGTGGAGATATTTGAAGTTTCCCGAAATTTTAAATGTGTAAATAGGAATGCTACATATACATGTATAAGGACCGTCATTTTTATTACAGGGGGCATTTGTTATTACCACGAGCATAATTTTAAACTTTTTTATATTTCTCTCTAAAAAAAAATTAATGTTCAAATGTAGCTTTATATTTTTTGTATTCGAAAAAAAATTGTAAAGGAAATTACCTTTATAAAAGTGACAGTTTTAGAAAAGACAGAAAGGGGTTTATTCTTTTATCTAAATGCGTTTGTGTGCTAATAACCAAACACTACACAAAAGATATATTACCCCAAATGATAATAAAATGCAAAGGGTTCAGGGCCAAAAAAAATTGGGTTTTTGATTACATCGCCAGACATTTTAACCCCACACTTAACTTCTGAAATAAAGCCTTAATTCCAACCCTTTGTGACTTTTTCATATGTTGCAGTATTTCGGAAATTGGAAAAACCAAAATTTATACTCAAAAAACTTCACCGAAGTTATACTGCAGTTGAAAGTGTATAAGAAAGTTTCACTAATCCCCAAAACAATCAAGAAAATACTGGTTTTAGCAGTAACAAAAATGATGCGAAATCTCTTAGTTCACCAACTAAAACGTCATAAATCTAAACTTGAACCATAACTTCTGTTTTACTATTTGTCTGAAAAGTGTCATCTATCAGACAATAGCCGTTTGATTTGATGTATTTTCCCTGATTTAAGGGAAATTTTACACACGGGGAAGAGTCAACAATTTTTTCTTACACCAAATTTTATTTCATACTCAATAAAAGGAACCAGCTAAAGAAATACTCGGCGGAGATACTTGATAAGAAATATAAACCTAACCAGAAATCAAAAGTACAACATGTACACTACTATCTTTACTTACAGAATACCACAGAAAATAAAAAAACGTTTAAAAAGACATCAAGTCGGTGTAAAGGGTAAAAATTTTTTTTCAGTTCATTTAGTTTTTGAAAGTATTGTTTGACAACAAGGGTACAATTCCCATAAACACAGTCAGCTACCTTCGTGCATCAATATTATCCTTAAAGTTGTTGCATTTTTTCAACAATTAGACATAGTTTTCTTTGTTTCAATCTTAACATAATGATATACATTACCTTAATCAAAGAATTTGCCTAAAAGAACATAATAATGCGAAGTATTGATAATGAAACGTTATGTTTAAATTTCTAAATGATACGGACTCCGGTGCAAAGTGTAGCGGTTATTCAGATGACAGTCATTTGTAACGGATTTGCGATGATATATGAGCCGTGCCATGAGAAAACCAACATAGTGGGTTTGCGACCAGCATGGATCCAGACCAGCCTACGCATCCGCGCAGTCTAGTCAGGATCCATGCTGTTCGCTTTTAAAGCCTAATGGAATTAGAGAAACTAATAGCGAACAGCATGGATCCTGACCAGACTGCGCGGATGCGCAGGCTGGTCTGGATCCATGCTGGTCGCAAATCCACTATGTTGGTTTTCTCATGGCGCGGCTCATATTTAAATTATTCAGGGATATAAAATGGTGATATGCAAATAATGTTATTGTATTAAACGCTGTCAGATACAAGACAAACACCAGTGCTTCTTGTGGTCAATTTCGGGCTAAATTTCTATGACTTTGAAGATCTTAAAACGTAACGAATGAACAAAAACCCAAAACATTTTGACATTATTTGAAAAAGCAGGTGAGAAAATGCATTATTTCTTTTAATATATTGTCATATAACTAGCTTTAAGCAAACACTGTTAAAAGTGTATTATGAAGGCAACTAATCCCAGTTCGGATGTTTTACGAAAACAAAATTCTAATTTGAATAGGATTCGGCCCAATTACAAAATCAGTGTTCAAAAACACCGAAAACAGTTGTCCGTTCAGTGGGCTTGCGACTGAAGATTTTTAGTTATATTTCAAATAAGAACGTAATTTTTTAAAACAAATGGTCGAAAACAAAACGTACACAAGAATTGACCGTACATTTTAGGCTCGTTTTGAAAATTGTAAAGTAGATCCAATGCATGCATAACATAATATAATATATCATGTAAGTCCACAAGAAACTCTTTACCAGGTAGAGATAGGTCAAAATACACCTAAAACTTGGATGAACATGCATGTTGTACTATAGAAAAGTGGTCTTGATTTTTCTCTACGGCCAGTAATAAAAAAGTTACAATATAATCTATTTATAGTAAAACAAAAGGTCGTTATTCTAAAACCAAGGGTGCCTCACGGTGTGAACATTTGTGCCAAGTAACATCAAAATCCCTCCATGCATAAAGAAGAAATGCTTTGGACAACGTCATTCTTGAATTTGATCTTTGACCTGTAAGTGTGACCTTGACCTCAGACCTATGGACCTGGTTCTTGCGCATGGCAATCCGTCTCATGGTGGTGAACATTTGTGCCATGTTACAGCGAAATTCCTCCATGCATGAAGAAGAAATGCTCCGGACAAAGTCATTCTTGTATCTGCCCTTTGGCCTCTAAGTGTGACCTTGACCTTAGACCTAGGGACCAGGTTCTTGCGCAGGACACTTCGTCTCATAGTGGTGAACATTTGTGCCAAGTAATATTAAAATCCCTTTAATGATTGTTGAGTTATAGACTGGACAGGAAAAAAATCCTATTGACCTTTGATCTCCAAGTGTGAACTTGACCTTTAAGCTAGGGTTCTGGGTGTTGCGCACGACACGTCGTCTCAACATGGGGAACATTTTTGCCAAGTAATATTGTAATCCCATGATGGATGACAGAGTTCTGGACCGGACAGGAAAAAAGCCCTGTTGACTTTTGACCCCCAATTTTGACCTTGACCTTTGAGCTAGAGGTCCAAGATTTGCGTATGACACGTCGTCTCATCATGAGGAACATTTGTCCTAAGTGATATTAAAATCCCTTAATGAAAGACAGAGTTATGGACCGGACACGAAACAGACCCTGTTCAAGCCATGTTAACATTTGACTGCCAGGTGTGACCTTGACCTTTGAGCTAGGGGTCTGAAAGTTGTGCATGACACATTGTCTTATAATGAGGTACATTTGTGCCAAGTAATATTAAAATCCCTTCATGGATGGCAGAGTTATGGACCGGACAGGAAAAAAGCCCTGTTGGCCTTTGACCTCCAATTGTGACCTTGACCTTTGGGCTAGAGGTCCGGGTTTTGCGCATGACACGTTATCTCATCATAGAGAACATTTGTGCTAAGTAATATTAAAATCCCTTCATGGATGACAGCGGTATGGACTGGACACGAAATTGCGGACGGACGGACGAACGGAACAGACGGACGGAATGACGGAAAAGCGCATTCCTATAGTCCCCGAAACTGGTTTTCAACCAGTAGGGGACTAATAAAGCTTAAATATGTATAAGCTTGATTATTTTATAACGCACATTATCTAATAACGTTATAGGTCTGTAGCTTTAACATATAATTTACAGCCCTTATTTAAGAACTTGCCATGGTTTGATACATCAGAAAATACTCAAGATAATAAAAGAAAAATGGTAAATTAAATTGCTGTTATATACATAGAGACCGTATTCGCGTATAAATCCCGCACGATAACTCATACGATAACATGTTTGATAATTATGATTTTTCTTCATTAAAACGTTTCAATACAGAAAATAGTTTTGTATAACATTACAGTATGCACTTAACTTCTATCATTGACAATCTTTTTGAGTTCAACGATGCATGAGAACCATAACAATCAAACAATAATATAAACATGCTGTCGTTTAAATTATCGTGTGGGAGTAGTACCTTGTTTTTAGTCGTTAAAATATAGACAAGCCATCCTCCTGGAGTTAAAAGGGCAAATATGAAAGTTAAGGTGTACGTATATTTCACAGGTTGTTAGTAAGTTCATACTCTAAACACGTCAGAGGAATAAAAGCAGCTTTGACCGATTTGAAATGTTGGAAAAATCAGATTAATATATTATATTTTTGTTGATATGAAATTGCCGTTTAGTATCAAAATTAATACAATAGTGGCACAGAGTACTCTGTAGTGACAAAAAGTTTCAAGTTTACGTAACATAGCTGGGTAGAGTATAAGAGCTCGCTTACACTACTTAGCTATAGAAACTGCAGTTAGAACGATGTGGTAGAGTATAAACCTTAGGTGTGAAAGGTCCTGAATTCGAGTCCTGCTCAGGCCTTCTTTATTTTATTTGACTGTTCCACTGTTCTACATTTTAGGCGAATAGTGTATGGGACTATGATAAATAATCCAGATCACTACTGAATGTAAAATGAAATACACCCAAAAAGAAAATATCTAGTATATTATGCCCCATTCGACATTGCTGCTCTACATGCCAAAGAAGAATTAAATTTCCTCGATCGCATACTGTTATTTTTAAAAATTAAATGCTCATAGCTATGCACTTTTGGCTATTATGATACAAATACACATGTACTTACCTTTGAGAAACATTTGAAAATTTGCATGCAAATATATGCAAATGACATCTTATACCATACTAAATATTTGGTGTTAAGAAACGAGCGTCAAAAATGGAAAGAAAAAAGCTATATTTGCTTTTAAATACTTTGTGAGCACCTCTCCAAAAGGTAAGCAATACCTACACTTAACATGGTCATATCTAAAATGAGACATTTGTTCCATATTTAACACAACTGTTATTGTTTCTATTCTGGTATGTTAAGAATTTCGGCGACGTTCTTGAAAAAATGCATAATAGGAACTTCCAAATAGCATCTGTTGTTACACATGACTTTTCCACTTTGTATTCTGCTTTGTCACATAATCTTCTTAAAGAATTTAGAAAGAAATGCTTTTTGACACGTAATAACGTCGAAAGCATTTTGCTAAAAGTACTGTTGTGTATTTGTAACTTTGTTTGAAAAACACTTTTTATTAATCATCATCCATGTTAGGTTTGGGAATGTTGTTCTCCGACATTTTACTAGTATTCCCATGGAAAACTTAAGCTACCTGATGAGGACTTAATAATTGTGTTTATATCAACAGCAGGCAGTTTTCAAAAAAGCAATTAAAAGAAATAAAAAAAGATGAATGATTTGGAAGAAGTGTATTTTGTTCTTTTCATTTATAGTAAAAAAACATCGGGAGAAAGTTTTGTTGCAGTTTTTATCACAGATAATCAAATAAAAACCAAACTATCGATAAAAGACTAAATCAGTTTGTATGTATGCATATGTAAGCAATGTTGGAGAGTGAAAATGCAATAATTTTACGGCATTTTTGAAACTGAATGTTTTGCAAAAATGTATTTGCAATAACGATTTATAGTAAGAATTCCTAATATGTCACGTTCTTTCCAGATTTTACAAATTGACTGGCAGCAAATGCTGCCACCATCAGTGTTTTGAGCGCTTTGATCTTGCTTTGAAAGAGATCTTAGCGGCATAAAAGTCTGAATTAGAATACTTTGTATAATCAGGAAGACATTTCAACAAGTGATTAAACAACAGTCCTATAAAAACATTAAACATTTATCAAAGTCAGTTTCACCATCTGTAATAAGGTAAATGTTTCAAGTAGAAAGTTTCATTTTTTAAATTAATTGGTTTTTACGGCTAATTGACATATTTAAGAGGACATACGTTTTCCATTGTGTTCTATTATGCCTTTAAGATTTAAGTTACGTTTGACATTAAACTACTTTGGCTGTTTTATTCCTTCAAATAATAAATATTTATCATTAAGTTTAATTTCTGTCTTAATACACTTTTCCTTTCTTTCAAGAAATAGAAGGCTTCTTTTTTTCTCGTACATGTGTGGGCATTTGCGAAAAACATGCCACAATAACTCAGCTATAACTAGCGTAACAGAGATATCTTAAAACGGCGGAAATGAGGCTGTGAGTGGAGCGGAAATTTTTCAGAGCAATTCCATCCATCAATTTAGAAAGAAACACACAGTTTTAAAATCCGCTTCTATACATCGAATGCCATTAGACAAGTTTTACTTCAAGATTTATTTTTCGGCGAACGCCGTCTAAGAACGAATTCGTTACCTATGCCACGTGACTTCAGTTTGCAAATCAAACTACTTGATAACGCATTATAGATAATTTATCAAAATGGAAGATTTATGCAACACTGCCTGATTGGACGAGAGTGTCAATTTCTTTCACTCTGTTGATGGTGCTACGCTGAGTGAAATGTAGACAAAGCGTTTATCCTAAACGACGCTGTTCACAGTTTTAAAGCTAACTTTGGCTCAGTATATTTAGCAAGAATATTGATATATCTCAAAATGATAAGTAAGTTTAATAAATATGATAAAAACCTGTTCAAATACCAACATATATCAAATTAAAGAAAGAGCTGAATACGGTCTGCGTATCACATAAATAAGGGTGTGATAAGAGTTTTTATGTAGAGAAGTGCTTTTTAAAAGATTTTTCTTGTTACAGTTGTCGTCTGTATATGAAAAGGTTTCTTGCTTTTGTGGCTTATTCAGATTGCATATTAAAATGAGTACTTGTTTGCTTTGATATATTTGTTATAAATTATTTAACTGATTTATTATATATGAATATTTTTCTTTAGTATGGTATGCAAATATTGAACTCAGTTGAAATCTGTTTTATTATGTATATGCTATATAATGACTGAATCTCATTACACTGAAATGAAGGTACGCTGCATACAGTTTATCTATGTGATATGACTACGTTCAAACTTTGCTTATGAAACAGAAATATTGAAATAAGTAGCATTATAGAAATCTTCAGTATTTCTATGGTGCATATTATTCGAAAGGGAGCCAAGTCCTTCGTCCTTAATTTACCAATTAACGATTATCTATCCTCCACCCCCCGCCCCTCCCCCCACCTCCCCACCCGTCACTTCTGGAACATTTCGAATTCAGGTACATTTTCGATTCTTAATTGTGGTACATCATTCATCAAAATTCATAGGAAAGAAAAAAATTATTTGGACAACCTGTGCTGATCCTGGTTCACATTGGACACTTCGAAAGACATTCCGTGTTGTTACGGACTGGAAGTTTTTATATAATGTTGCTACAGTGATAAACTGTAGCACGGATATTAACTCTAAATAATATTATTGTGAGCATTTGCCAGCACGTTGTCTGTTTTTTAATTCATAGTATATGTGAATAACATATTATACTTCCGATATCCGGAGTGTAATTTTTGTTTGTTTTCAACATGTTTCCGAATTTCCGGAGCAAACATTGATACATTATTTCCGATAATTCCGGAATAAATATTCATATTGCATAATATTTCCGATTTTCCGGAAGGTATACAAACTACAAACGTTTTCTATATTATTTCCGATTTTTTCGGAATTCTTACATGTCATTATTTCCGATTGTCCGGAATGACAAACTATTTGACAATTCTTTTAAGTTGTAAAAGCCATGGACAATAAATGCCAAAACATTAAGATTTACATATATCTATTAATAAATTGTTTTTAATTGATTGGAAGCTTAATGTTCTATGTGATATCTCCATTTTCTAATAATTACAATTGTATGTTTTGCTTGACCTTCACTTTTTTATAGGTGTGACGTCATTTTCCAAAGATTCATGAATAGTGAATATGCATTTGTTAAAGCGGGATCAGCTGGCCTATTTTAGAAATAAATAAAAATAATAAATAAAAAAATCCTTTAATTGATTTTTTTCTCATGTATTCTAATCAAACTTGATTTGTAGCATCTTTATTAGGCCTGCAGCCAACTTTGTTCAGCTGGGACATTTGACCCCTTTTAGGGGCTGCCAGAGCTAAAACTAAAAATGCCTTTATACAGCGTCTCATGAACAGCTTGGTGGACTTTTGCCATACTTGGTCTGGAGAATCATTATAAGGTCCTCTTCCAGATTTATTTATATAGGAACTTGGGCCCTATTAGGGACCGCTATAGCTAAAAGTAAATACGCCTTTCTTCGCATTAACCACTAAAATGTAATGGATTTTTATCAAACTCGATGTGTAACAGTATCGTAAGGTCTCCTGCTATTTTGTTACAAATGGGGATAGGGACCAATTTAGCTAAAAATATAAACACGTTTAATAACCTCTTCTCATGAACCGCTTCATGAATCTTCATCAAACTACTGCTGTAATTATTCGTCTAAGGATAAACGAAACAAAATTGCAACCCTACGAAACCTTTGCGAAAAATTAAAAGAGAACCATTTATATTGTTAAAGTGCGGTGTTTAGTTTTGCAATTTGAAAAATGTTAGATGAAAGATTGAATGTTAGATGAAAAATTCATAAACTTATTTCCTTATTACAATTCGCCGACCATCATTTTTAAAGATATTTCTTGTTTTTTATTGAAGAGTAAGGCCCCATACCAATAGTGTCTCTGTCTGACTGCTTTCATAAATAAACAGTTTCCTGCCCAATATAAATTCTGTCACATTCAGCGCAGTCGATACAATTTGTATGTAACTCGATCATACTTACCAATATGATACTTTCAAACAATTTGGTGTTACTGCCTATATCTTTGCAGACTAGTAATTTAACATATTGCAAAACATGTTGACAGTTGAGTGAAAATCTAAAAAGATAAATACCCATAGATTTATCATGTTTTGTTTACTTTGGGATCTCACGCCACACAAAAATATAAAAGGTAAGGGTGGATTTCCCGGAAGCACAGAGCACACCAAATACAGCAAGAGAGCCATGATCTACTAACATTATGAAAATGATCTGACTTGAAGGCGATAAAATCATGATTGTAGGCCGCTTGCTATTAATAAATTGCAACAAGAGATTGAGATCTGTGTCATACTTCCGCTCCCTGATGTGATTTAACTGTTGTTTTCTGTAATTTAAACTCTTTAAGAAGATCTTTTCGAAGAAAAGACATACTTGGTTTAACTGAATCTATTCATAAGCGGTAATATAATGTGCAACACACTTTACGCCGACAAGGACATGAACTGCTTTATCAAGCGGGACCGAACTAAGAAAACGAGATGGAAATTTAATAAACAGAAAAAGAAATAGTGGTACTGCTGTTTTCCTTACTTTTATATAGTAAAAACCTATTTATGTATTCAAATTAAGCAGGAACCATGACTTCCATCTAAACTCATGTAACAGCATGTTTTGTTGTTTTTGTTATTGGTGTTGTTCTTTCATGTTTAAAAATGGAGACTCTCTCGTTAAAATAAGGACAGCGGTTCAATAAAATACTACCAAATAATGCAACCTGTTCTACATGTCATACACAAAACACAAAATCGTAGACAAAGTAAAGCAATGAAAACAAGGACAAAACTTTTAGGAGAGGGACACTGCCTTCAAACGGTCAGCAGCAAAAACACTTTGGGGTTTAAACCGGTGAATAATACAAATCAATCGTAAAACACAAACATATGATATTGATATATTGTCAAAAATTGAAAATAATTTCAAAAACTGTCATTTTTCTATAGGATGAATACTTTCGATTGTTAATAGTTTATAGTTTCATTAAATAAAGAAACAAGCGTACTAACTTCAGTATCGGGCGAAAGTAAAGACGCGAAAGTTACGACAACGCAACCGCCGTGTGGCGATCGCAAAAGTCTCCCCGCAAATTCAATAAGAGCTGTAAAATTTCAATATTTTCAGGCCGTTCAGCACGACTTTTATGCTGTCAACATTTCGGCTTTGGTGGTTCCAGTACTTCATAGCTTTGGGTATTGCATAATCACCCCTTGGATATTGTGCCTGCTTTTTAATTTTGTCTTTGGCAGTTTCTGTGCTATGCAGGCTCTGTAACCTCAGATCCCCTTTCTAAATTCCAGTTTGTTTAGTTATGCTCATGGTTTTCTCGTTTAGGGCAAGCCCATTATTTTAATGTAGACCATACGCCGCTTTTCCTGGAAATACACACTTGGTGGTTCCATGTGTACCGCCGCATGTACACATATGAGGATGTCTTTAAATCGTTTTAAATACTTGTCACATATCTAAATGTTGAATCCTGCTCAACCAAGGACTAGATGATGTGGACGGTAGCAAGCATTTCCGCTATCGTCATGAACAGGCTCAATCAAATCAAGCTTGCAACTTTTTCATTTTTGACATGTTGAGCGACCTTTGGAGTTTCCTCTTCTTCTATATTAGTGATAACAGGTAGCCGTTTTGACGACGTCCGCGTATTGTCAAGGAGAACAACGCAGTTGTTCTGTCTAGTGAACATAACGGCCGTAAAGCTGGTTTTAATATTAAATGCAACGAAATGTGTGCAATTCATAAAATAACTTTACTTGCTAATCGGAAGGAAAAATACCTTAAATGTAAGAAATAGATTAAATGTTCCAACAAATCCTGTGGTCGAACGCGACGAAAGAGATCCATTGAAATGAAAGTGATCGAGTTTACCCAGAAACTGTGAATCAGCTCTTCCTAAAGACAGCAGAACTGGGTTTTTGGGCGCAATATTTGAAAAATGACATGATCTTGTGAAATAAAGAAATTCTTCAAAATAAATATCAATATCGAAGGGATTGTCTCTTCTTCTCATAACCAGAGATAACGCCAAAAGAGCAAATACATCTCTTTGTTAAATAGTTTCCCTATATATTCAATATTTGCGTTAATGGGATGATTTCAGCCTATGATTTCAGCCTATGATTTTCAACAACAAAAGCTTTAGGCAATTTCAAGAAACATAAAATGCAATCTATCAAAATAGACACTGATATGAAGTTAATAAAGATTAACAGATGTTTTATTTTGAAACCTTATTATAATGTTATTTAATTCAGAGGTTATGCTCTAACGGTAAATCATGTTTTTAAAGTGCACTTGATGAGAATTTAACAAGATAAAAAGAGATTGCTCGAGCATAACGTTTTCTGAATAATAGCTGATATTTGAGTTTCAAGTTTTAAAACTCTGATAGAAATTGTACAGTAATCTTGGGTGTTCAACAAAAAAACGCAATGATTGTGTAAGAAATTATATGTTGATTCTATGCCAAAAAGTGTTATTTTTTATATTCTTATATAAGTTACTGTTGTAAACAACATGAAGTTAAATTTCATCTTTTAAATATATGTAAAGAACGGATTGCCACTATGATTTCGTTTTAAACCTTAAACTGCTTACAGCAACAGCTAACATAATTATATTATATAAAGTTACAGGAATTAAATCCTCACAGAATCACATATATCGTTGTGATCATAATGAATGAATTGGGTTTTACGGCGAATCGACACCAAAAGGTCATATATCGCCGACATTGTGATCATAAAACTGTTAAGCAGAGGAAACAATATGGTTGTATTTTATTTAGATATTTGCATTTTACTTATCCTTCCAAACTTAAGTATTAATAACAATTTGCATACGCCGAGAAAATAAAACATAATTCCATAAATTTGCGCAATGTCTAGACATGTCTGAAATATGTCTTAAGAGAGAACTTGAATGGTCTCTAGTAATTGCCCTTTATAGGAATAAATAAGTAAACAATTTACTTAAGAAAATAAGGAAAATGAAAAGACAGATTGATCTCTAACACTATAGAATAAAATCTGTAAAATGATCCTTTGGAAGAATAGAATGCAATCAAGCAGAATAATAGCAGATTCGGTGTGATTAAGTCTGTTCATGAGAGGCAATGAAATGTGCAACACCTCTCACGCCCACTAGCACCGGCTTTAGCGGAACTCTGTTACACATTATATTGAATGTACTCCATGATCCAAAAGGAACAGAAAATATAACAACACTGAATCAAAGTACGGGAAGATTTTTTACAGCTCCCACACGACACTTAAAGATAGTTGTGACAACTGATAATATCTGTAGAAAGATCATTTGGTATAGAATAATAACAGACTCGGTTTGATAGAGTCAGTTCTTTTAATAAAATGTGTAGCCAAATTTATTTTCATAACACAAAAACGTACAAAATATTTAGCGGGAATTGGTTTCCTTATTGATTTACGAGATAAATACCAATATAATCGTAAACATCGACAAAATGTCCCTAATTGTCTATATGGCGGACACGTGCTTCACTCATTTTCAAGTTATAAGCACGAACACAGTATATCTCTTCGTATTTGCTTCAATTATTGAGCATTGCTTAATTATAGTACAAGTGGAATTGTAATGTAAATTTGAAAGACAAGGAAAAGGAAAAGGAAGTTTCGAGACGACCTTTCTAGTAATTTAACTAAATTAGAGCGAAGCAGTTCATAATTTTACGCAGAAGAATTTCAGATACTTGAGTTTTCAGACCAGTGTCTGCTGTCTTCAAACGCTGTTCAAATTGTAGCATGGGAGTTAACGAAAATCGTGCTGTGATCTTGGCATATTCTACTAAAATAACGTCATAGGGTCTGGAAATATACATAAAGATAAAAATTACGTCGGAAAAAATATACGGATAATAATTTGGTCGGGATAATGTAAAGATGAATGTAAGTTCGAGAAAGTTTTTTTATGGAAAGCTAGAATGTGGATGTATATCTACGACTTGCTGAAGGATTTTAAGTAACAGTTATTTAAAATGATATGCATTGACGACTCAGTACTAACAGTGGGAAAAAGATATGAACGTGTATTTATACCAATTTAGCATCGGGAAAAACTAAATGGTATCTGAGATATTCCACGTTTAGAATTAACAGTAAGGCTAGAGTTTACATTCAACTTATTTCCAGTCAAAAGGGAATAAATAATCATGGTGGGTGTCTTAAAACACCATATAATAAAAGAAGAAATAATATTTTGTTTCAAACTATATAAAATACGTTAATATAAAGGTAATTGTTCTTATTTGTGATTTTGGCAAAAAATATGTTTAAGAAAAATAATAATTAAAAATACTTGTACAGAAAAAATATAATATACAATGGCGCTGCACTGAAAGAGTTTACGATGCAATAATACTTTGTGAATATACTTAAGTCGTTGATAACATGTTTGGGTAAAAGCCATTTTGACTTATAAGTTTTACTTATGGCATAACTGCATCTGTACCCCAAAACAACTGTTATCAAAAATTTGTAGATGAGACTTCAAACGTGTCTTTGTTAACGGGTAGTTTATATACCAGTTAATATCGGCTGTCAAATTAACACCGATTTATATAGTTTTATTATCTTTTTCAGAAACTGCGACATATGAAAAATTTATTGGTCGTGATATTAGTAATGTGCATAACAAAATCATCTAATGGCGCACCGGTTTCACCTTACAAGCTCCAATCCCAGAAAGGGCCAGAAACTTGCGAATGGGGCTGCGACTCCAATATTGATGAAAAACTTAAAATGTGTGAAGCAATTTGTTACATTGATACTCAACAAAATCGGTTCCAACATTATTATGAAACCCAGTGTCAAAGTGTATGCGCTACAAAGTATATTAGCTGCTTGGAGGGATGCCCCCAAACTTTCAGCAAGAACAATTCTGTTATATGAATGGGTATAAGCAAATTACATGTAATTGAGACTGCGTTTGGCGAATAATTTCAAGACGAGTACGTTATCATAAGAACACAAAATGACCCGTGATTAGTTGTCTACTGGGGAGTAATCGATACATTTTTTTTGCTGTAGAAAGTTTGAAAATTTGCATATGTTAGTGCATAATTATACAAAGCAAAGCGATGTACTTGTAAAACAAGATACGGAAATTATATTCACCTCTGATGGAGTAGCAGCTTTGAGCAAAGTACCTTTCAGCCAAACAGCTATCAAACAGAAACAACAAGTACCGGTAACCGCAGACAAGAAAGTTCAGACTGAAACATAATATTGAATATACTGTGACCATAGTCCTTGCCATGAGTACATTACGAGAACAATTTTGTTCTACATAGTGTGTGGGCAACATCCGTCTTCCTCGAATTTGAAAAGTGCTGTTAACAAATTTATGTATTGAAAGTATGTTTTCGATCATAAAGTGCTCACCCGCGGAGCATTTACTCGAAATGCATATTGTGTATAATATATTGACATCTAATATATCTCAACTTATGTATGTCAGTTTGCTAACAAGAGTATTTATAATGATACCATTAAGGGAATCAAGCAATGAACTATAACAATCATTCAAACAACAGCGTTTTACACGAATGTATCAAGGAAACATTCGTTGTCTTTATTATGAAAAATATTTGCAAAGAATAGTTATGATTTTTTCTTGCAATGGTTGAGAGAATTTTTGAATTGCTTTTAAATGTTTTTGACTCGACATGAGATCAAATAAGTGACGCTTTGTGTTCACTATTGGGTAACAAATATATTAGATTTGACGTTGAAATCTACATACATGTAATACACAGTTGACAAGTGTTCGGTATCCCACTGCACTCCACTCTTTGCTGATGTTTTTTTTTGTATTGTCATGAACATGATTCCAAGCGTAAAATGTTTATTGAAACTTGTTTGATATTGTTGAACTTTTTATGATAAAGCTTCTTACCTTGGTGATATTTTAGATATGGATAACAGTCGTGCAATTCATTAATCCAAAAGAATTACAATTTAACAAATATAAACATTTATTATTTGAATGGACATTTTAAAGCAAAACTAAATTATAAAACATACAATTATTTTGATTCATAAATTGTATATTATATACTTTAAACATGTTATCACAAGTGTAAGATTTCGTAGCATAGTATAGAATGAATAATACATTATCATATATTCTATAAATGGTATTGAAATTGTGGATGTGTCGATTATGAAAGTTAAATTGAATTGCTTCAGCCAAAGAAATATCTTTTACAAACGATTACTCCGAAAACGTTAAAAGCTATAAGAACACAACGAAGTATGAAAAAAAAGAATATCATTCCATCAAAAATTATCCTACTTGGCTTTTCTTTCTCACTTTGCAAATACAATTTTCTGATCAATGATGGAATACTTTTGGAAACCTATTCATGGAAGACTATTTTGTACAATCAAAACAACTTGTACTTTCTCAGTATAATCATTTTGATTGACCATTGCCCTTTGGATCAGGACTGCATCAGTCGCAAACAAAATGAGCTACATAACGATTTATGCATTTAATTGACGCACACCCCTTAGAGAAAAAATTCTTTTGCAGAAATTGCATCAAATATATACCCTTCAATGTGATGATAAATAGGCCGGACACATTAAGAGATCTTATGTAGTATAATTTTAAAATGGGCCCGTATACTTCCATTGAATGCATTTGTTCTAACTTACAAAATTACATTCATATAAGTTCTATTTCTTTAGAATGTGTATGACCTTATATCTCTGAAGAGTACCTACAAATTAGTCAAACAACTTATATAACAAGTTAAAGCATAGCAAACGTTCCTTCTAGGGCACATCTATATAAATATATAATGATCATCTTGTAACATTTTGGTTGTAATGTCTGTTTTATACTGCCAAAAAATGTCAAGTTAAGTATTTACGCTAGTTATTTAACATGAAATGTTAAATCCAACAACAAATTAAATATGTTACCACTTTCTGTTGAGTAAATACGGTAATAAGACATTGACCCGGTCAATCCATTACGATTCGATGCGTGAATTTGTTGCGCATAATTAGAGGGTCGCAATGGGGTTTGTTATCACATTTTAACCATGCATTTGAAGGTAACGATATTTAATTGTTTACATGAAAATATGTTTATCTGTTTGTACATATGTTATGTTCTTCAAGAATGGAGGAAATAAAAGAATCAATGAATCATCCTCGGGTTTAGTAGTATGTAATCCACGGAACGCGTTCAGTCAGAGAGTCGCCTAAATTAGGAAAGAATAGTTTTAACGTCAAAGGTTATTTCTAAGGTCACGGCGTTTGATTGGCCAGCTTGTAATGACAACAGCTTTCGATATCAGTCAAGTGTGACTTACCGAACAATAATGTTCATTCTTAAGAGAAGGAACAATAACTTTAGTTTTAGGAAACAGTCTTTATTACTGTGCAGTTACACATTAAAGCTGTTTCAAACGTTTGCTACATGAAGGGCATTTTATCTTTGTGTAAGCATGAAAATTAAAAAGGTGTGTTGTCTTTATATTTACCTGTTTTGTTTTAGATCTACATAAAGGAGATATAAAAAGGTCTTTTCAATACAGGTGTATTTCTTGAGTACTTTCAAATAAATCAAAATTCATTCCGCTGCTGTGACACATAACGATATTAACAGCCTGTTTATTAGCTAGTAGCAGCATGTCCTGGCTTTGAAACTCAACTTATCAGCATCACATTATACATGGAAGTGATAAACAAACAGATGTTGTTTTATGAATTACAGCAGGTTTTGTTTTTGTTGGGTTTAACGTCGCATCGATACAAGTATAGGTCATATGGCAACTTTTCCAGTTTTAATGGTGGAGGAAGAACCTAGGATTCCCTCCTTGCATTATTTCATCACGGGCGGGCACCTGCGTAGAACCTTCCGTAAGCCAGCTTGATGGCTTTCTCTAGTGAAGAATTCAACATCCCGAGTAAGGCTCGGAATCACATTGATGAGGGGCCAGTGACCTTAACCGCTTAGCCACGGAGGTCCCTGATTATCGTAAGCATTTAAAAAGGCTGAACACAATAAACCAATACTCGAACTTGAACAACTGAGGGTTCCGCCATCTGGTATCACGGTGGATTCAATTTTTCTAAACGGACCACACTCAATGAGTTGTAATAGACGGCTGCACTTCAGAAACGCTACCTGTACTATCCGGGATTCTCAAAAGCTCTGTCTCCTTATCTCCTACATAAATAACCCTCCTAACTTCATATCTTGTTCTTGGAAATGGTAAACATGTTTTAAATATCAATCACCGGGCCCAGATATGAACAACACTATCAACATCATGTATTGAAATGTTTTTAACGATATTTTTTATTTCTCTTTATTACAAACATGACATTACCAATAATTTTACATTTTACTTAAAAATTTTGTAAACAGGAATAATATTTGAGCTATTTTGAGCACGAACACATTTTGAGTACGGGTGGGTACGAACTTAGTGAATGGCTCTCAAGTTTTAAATGAATTCTGCGAGAAATTGGATAACAAGAAATATCTTTAAAAAAGATGGTCGGCGAATTGTAATAAGACGAGAAGTTTATGAGGTTTCCATATCATTTGTGTTATTCTATTATCTGTCTAACATTTTTCAAATAGCAAAACTAAACACGACACTTTAAAGGGTTCTCTTTTAATTTTTCACAAAGGTTTCGTAGGTTCGTTTATCCTACAATGAGTAATTACAGCAATGGTCTGGAAGGCGCTTCTCTGCTTAGACTTTAATCGATCGGCTAATCACAACAGACCGTGTTCAGCTTCTTCTGTAAATTGATATATGTTGGTATTTGAACAGGTTTTTATTATATTCATTAAACTTACTTATCATTTTTAGATATATCAATATTCTTCTAAAACTATAAACAGCGTCATTAAAGACAAAAGCTCCGTCTGTCATTTCAGTTGAAGCGTTGCACAATCAGCAGAGTGAACAGAATAGACACCCAGAGTGTTGTAAAAATTCTTCATTTTGATAAATTAAATATAATGCGTTATCAAGTAGTCTGATTTACAAACTTCAGTCACGTGGCACGAGTCATTCGTTCTTAGACGGTGTTCGCCGAAAAGCATACCGACATTCCCAATAACATTAAAATGATCCTTAAAGACAAATAATCGCACAAGTTAAACGCAATTTAATAAATTCACGGTTGTCGACGAAACTTGAACGACCTAATGTTCAAAAAGGGTATAAACCGAGAGAGAAGCAAGTACGTGCCTTTTTGGAGGCGGTGCATTTTGGGTTGGTAACTGGCACAGCAAAACATACTATGGATTAGATTGCGACTTTTATGCTACAGATAAAGGAGGTTATTGTGGAAGAAACCAGACACAGATACCAGATTTCCGTCTGCACAAGGATATATGTACGACCCTGGAAAAGCATTTCAAAAATAAAAATCGTGTATTAACAGCACGTGAATTGCCTTGTTTGTACACGATTTTTCTCCCGTTGATACATGGGTGGATCCAGTGAAACAAAAGTAGTGATTATGCAAGAACTTAGTTTCATATGCAAAATAATAACATTATAATATAAAATTGAGCAATATTATGAAATAGTATGAAAACTTGCGGCTGCAATTTTGTATCATTACAAAGTGGTTGACTAAGTGGGTACCAACTTTTCTGCATACCTCATTAAGAACAAAGATACGAGCGTTTGATCTTCTGAGAAAGGTCAATCATATGCATCATCATCAACACAAAAGACTACGTTTTTGTTTCATCGCTTGACATTTTTTACTAATTTGAGGTAATACGCGTATTTTCATCTTTCATGTTGTCGGCGTATTTTTAAGCAGACTTTATGCTCTAATTCATACGAAACGTTTTATTGGCGTGACTGTATATATAAATAGGTGCTTTTAAGAAAACAAAAAGAAAAAAGAAACAATACTAAGGCTTTCGCGGAAAGGTAAGTATCGTTTATATTTTCTTATTCATACTTGGTTAATTTTGTAAATATATTTTTTAAACGAAAACTTTCTGAAAGAATGCCATTGGGATTACTTTTTTCTCAGTGTTTTAGTTTGTTTTTAGTTTATAATTTTTCTTAAGCATAAAAAGCTTCTTGCAACGTTTGTACATTTCAGTTTTTATTTCCAGAATTTGAATCCTTTTTATGGTTTTGCAAAGTTTCTATAAAAACAATTAAGTGTCGTATGTAATAAATCACATTCTATCCTTCTAATGCAGATGTCATTGACAGCGTTTGTCGTAATGGGTTTTATGATTGTTGGACATTTGAGCAGTAGAGCAACGAGATTTGGCTCGAGAAAAAGGGATTTGTTAGATGGCGGGTACCATTATGGCTCTGACACAGGCAATGAATGTCAACAGGAATGTGTCGGCTTTGACATTATCGGGTGTGACCGCTTCTGCTACCAGCAATACAAGGAGGAGTATGAATATGATATTCTGTTTGCCGCATGTATTGACGACTGTGCGAATGTTTATATGTACTGCAAGTACGATCTGGGATGTGACATGGATGAAGGCAACCAGTAGAGTAATGTGTAACTTAAGACATATTATTATTATTTTCTGAACGCGTGTGAAACAATATACAGTGATGCTGTTGCTACTTCACCATCAAATGATATTAACACTTAAAAGCACAGAACAACAAAAGAAATAAAAGCATTTCTCTTTTATGATTTTCTTTGCGTGTTGTTTACTTTCTATATCCAACAACAGCAGAAAAGATAATCTGTTATTGCCACTTTGGGGAACACTATGTAGAAAGCACGATTACTGGCAACGATGGTAATGAAACTTGAATACTGATAGCTTGATCATTTTGTTTAATATCACATATATTCTAAAGCCTTTGATTAAGAACTAAATGGTGATATTTTTTTTTAAAGAGAGACGGTGGTACTTAAAATTAATAGATTAATATACGTTCTGGGATATTCGAGATAAAACAATCGTACTAAACTGTCGGTATTGAAAATCCTCTAGTTACTTTTCCTTCGTCTTTAAATGTTTTCTTATGTTTCTCCACTAGGCTATTTTATTTGTTTTTGTGGGAAAAACGACCTTTTGACGGTAATCTTAGCATGTGTTATGTTTCTACTGTACTTGGGGTTAGTAATTCCGTGTGGAGTACATTAAAAATATGTAAACCACTTTTAACACAAAACTTTACAAATGCAGACTGAAAACCTTCAACATGTTCAAGTGCGTCGCTTAAAAAATGCTATAGCTCCAAATTATTAAGTAAACGTCTTGTACAAAGGTATGGAATTAAGATATTTACCTTACTAGTATCGTCAAGATTGACATGACACATTTGTTTCCATCGAATGTTCTGTGTGTCCAACATTTCTATATAAAAAATATTAGCCAATGTATGTCTTGTTTATAACTGGTCTCGCTGATGACATACCTAATAACGTTTTGTCAAGGATTTGTTCAAAGATACATTTTTGCCAGCATTTTCTAGTATATAATGTAACATGGATGCAAATGGTTTGAATGTTATACTGTTTCATGGAAGTGACTTGAACTGTTACAGCGGAGTGGTTTATTGCACGTCAAATGCGGGTTTCAACCTTTCTGTGCTGTGGGCGCTTTGATTAAATTTTGTTATCATTTTACAAGATAAACCAAACTGCTGTTGTTTTAGAATCCGTTTGATTTTTATTGAATTTAAAGCATTTCTTTTTGGTTGTTTTAGCCATTCAAATAATTAAAAATCATTTATTTCTGCTCAAAATGTCAAATTGTTTTGAAATAATTGAAGTTTTATTCCTTTACAATTGTGTGTATTTGAGACAAAAAAAATCAGGCGATAATCGCCTAGTTGTTACTTTAATACGTACCAGAAATCCACATAAATTCAACGGCGGAAATTTGACTGCGAGTGCAACCATAATGACGCATGCTCCATTCATCGGTTTGTGTTAAAACTCGATTGTCAGTAAACAAATTTTGCATCAAGACTTCAAACAAATGTAGTATTAATGTTTTCAGTCAAATATTCAGGCTGTGACATTCACTGCAACAAAATGTAGTATTAATGTTTTCAGTCAAATATTCAGGCTGTGACATTCACTGCAACAAATGCAGTCTGTATATAACTATAATTGCCAGACAATTTTGGCCATTGCTGTCTGTATTTTTGCAGATATTAACATCATTTAGGACATTTAGTTATGTCGCACTGGCGCGAGCGCGGTTTTTGTAATACATTTCGTTGTGTTATCTTGGCGCGTGCGCTAACGTGCCATAACAAAATGTTTAAGTTTTGTTTATTGTTTTGGCACACGCCTACGCGACATAACGCAATGTCCTAAATCAGCAATCATGCAAACTTATTATAACAAGAGCTGTCACAGGAGACAGCGCGCTCGACTGTTTCGATGCTGGATGGTGAAACTGGACACATCTGAGGAAGCTGGAGCTGTCACTAGAGTGTTTAATGACTCCAATAAGAATGAAGATATTGGAAGAAAGCAAGTTTATGTAGACCACCGTCATGGAAATGTCAGCAACTTTCGAAGAATGGAACTGTGTTGTAAATGTGTTCAGACCCAGCTAGTATCACGTTAAAATCAACTTACCGGGCGAAACAGTGTAAATAAAATTATTCTCCTCTGATTTAAACACTTTAACTAGTGACCAAGCACCCTGCTGTTTATAATAAAATATTTAGATGTGACTATTCCTGTGTATTAATCTATGATGCTCTGGTGAAATTTAACGTAAGACTTGCATTTAATTCAAAACTGCTATGCCCTTGGTACTCGAACTTTAGACAATGTACCCTGTAACTTATCTAAAGTTCGAGTACCAAGGGCATAACAGTTTTGATAGCTTCTTTGGTTTAAATACAATTGTTTCATTGCCCGAAGGGATATTCATGGGTTCTTTTTGCATGAAGTAGTCACAGATTTATTTGTACTACTTTATTCAGTCTATTAAAGGAAACAGAAATAGGTCCTTTTATCAAATTAAATCTTGCTATGACATGACTATAATTATTATGAAGTTGCTAAAACATGTGACAAATACAGACATACAAATAGATTCACAAAGACTTACTGTCTGATGTTATATGTCACTGTGACTACTACCCCTCTTACAGTTTTGCAATATATTTCATTTTGCAGAACAAATATAGTTAATCATCTTTAAAAATATCTAGTAAATAGGTATCTGCCAGTATTCAGTGGTGAAATAACAGCACTGTCTGCTCTGTGTGAATTTTCTGCTCTATTATTTCAACAAATTACTGAATTAAAGCCTGAAGCTTTTCAACATGTTTTATAAATTCTTTGATAGCTCATTCATTTTATAATTGTAAATAAATGTATCCATGCAGTCATTTTTGACCTATCCTCAGATCAGTTAACACATACAATAACCTTGCAAGTTCCCTAGACCAAAAAAAAACCAACAGACTTTTGAGACGAATCTTTGTGTTTATAATTCTGTATCCTTAAGAATACCACCAAACTCTATCTCACTTTGTCTTGTCTGGTAAAAAAAAATTGTACAGTTAAAAAAGAAAAGTACAATATACATATTATTATGTTATATATTATGTATATATCACTATCAGAATACACTCACATAAAACATTTTACAATTTTTATATTAACACAAACTAGTTTGTAAACTTTTCATCCACCCACTATTCAACCGGTATATTCTTTTAAAATGCGTCGCTTTTATTTTGTTAATTTGTCTTGAGCAATCACAATTTTTCTTTCTATGTACATTTAACTTAGAACGTCTTTACTTCTGCTGCTGATCTTCTCTCAAACTGTTCAGCTTCTCCCAAACAACTAGCAAAGTTTACTATCTCTACTGACAACTTTATTAATTATATACATAATATCAATTAAGACTTAATGGATTAATAGAATATTTCGAAACGCATCGTATGAATCTGTTGAATTCGGAAATACAGGGTCTGTCTTATCTATTCTCTAACATGTTGTATCATGTACTGATAGATTCCTCAGAAATATTGGTATCAGCAAGTGGAATGTCAATATTTGATTGCGCTCCAGAGAGAGATCAAGTCGTTTCTTATTGTTGTCTACAACTGATTAGTCGCTTGTAACAAGCTATCAAGCATAGAAATATAACACTAAAATGAAAACTGCAAAACAAACAGAACGGTCATATATCTTTCAAATAAGGCATTGTAAATTTGCTTTTGCGTATTATATATCTGTAGTTAGACTTTTTGACTTAAACACAGCCGCTCACATCAGTTCGGCTTTGTCTTTAAATGGCGCACTTTCCTATTTATCCAAAACCTTTGTGAGGCGAGAGATTCACACATTTATGCGCCTTAACTGAAATACAAAATGTACACACCTGTTAATAATATTTCTGACAAAACTTGAGCACTTTTTAGGAAATATATATTATGTGTACTTTAGTGAACGTTTTAAAGCATGTCAAACTTTAGGCCTAGCAGCTTCTAAGATACATTAGCGACAGTAAGGTTCTCCTTGATCGGGGTTAACAATATTATGAATCTCAGTGTCTCATCATAAGTCTGGCATATTAATCATGATATGAGTATTTTGCATTCACCAAAATTAATTCATTAAAACAGTATGACAGAGTTATTTCTCGATGCTTTGGATTGTGAAAGATAAACTCTAACAATGTTACAAAGGCAGCGGCATTTAATTTTCAAAACTCTGTTTCGGAAGTTGAATACCACAGTTTCTGGAATAAATAGCTCGATTCAATATCGCGTAATTTGCTTCACAGCAAAGTTTGCTGAATTTTCGTCTTATTTGAAATTATGTATACGAGCAAAATAATAGAGTATATGTATTCTTTCTTACCATAATCAAACTCTTATATAATTATTGAAAAGTGTCAATTATACAAGGGGCTTCTGTAACCAAGGTTGCTGACTCCAAACCGATATGGATTCGAAACCTCGTTTTGAAAAGTAGAGAAAATCAACCAGTTGGCTTATGGAAGGTCAGTGGTTTTATTCAGGTGCCCGCTCTTGCATGAGATAATATCAGGAGGAGCGACTGGGGTCATCACATAAACACATAAACTGGACTTGTATCTCTGTGTTAATTAAGGTCCAGTAAAAAAAAAAAGAAAAAAAAAAACAAGTACACAAACTACACCATAATATTGCAAGTTAACTTCACTATGAATTGTTATACATTCACAAGGATTTTGTTATTATTGCAGTATTAAATGTAACATATACAGCGACAACGTTTTTGTTTCATAGTTAAATCATCATATGAGCCGTGCCATGAGAAAACCAACATAGTGGGTATGCGACCAGCAAGGATCCAGACCAGCCTGCGCATCCGCGCAGTCTGATCAGGATCCATGCTGTTCGCTAACGGTTTCTCTAATTGTAATAGGCTTTGAAAGCGAACAGCATGGATCCTGACCAGACTGCGCGGATGCGCAGGCTGGTCTGGATCCTTGCTGGTCGCATACCCACTATGTTGGTTTTCTCATGGCACGGCTCATATTTATGATTATTATGAGATTGTTACTTCTTGTATGACACTATATAAACAATACTGTATACATAAAAATAATAACTATGAATTTAGGGGTTATTGTACAGAAGAAAAAGCAGATGTTGTTTCTTTTCTAAATGGGTTAATTGTAAGCTAGAGTACACAACCAGCACGCCGACAAAAGATCTGTAAATGACATATTCATGCTTGTCAAACTCTCAAGGCATCATGATGTCTAGGCAGAACTGAACATAATGCCAGAATTTTAAGTAATTTCAAAGTGGCATTGGTTACACACTGACTGGCGCGGATGGGAGTATTTAAATTGTTGTGTTTTATAGGTCTACGTTTACTGCACGCGCTTGAACTTATCGTTTGGTTGTTCAGGCAATTATGGCATATGATTTTACCATTTTTATGCGCATCTAATAGCCATAATCTACAATATCTAATTTCTAAGTGTTTTTTATTGTTGTTGTGTTCTGTATTTGCAATCATAATGATGCGACACTAAATGGGTATCTAAGTTTTACAACGCAGACGACATTTCGAAAAACATTGTCATTAAATTCGGTCAATCACATGCATCATCATTTGATTTTGTCACTTGACATTTTGGCTAATTCGAGCTATTACGCGTGTTTTCACGTTACCTCAATTACAAGAAAAAATAACCGGTCGTTGGCGTGACTTTGTTTATAAGCCGGTGCATCTAACCAAATAATCAGAACTGAGCAAATCTGAGCAAAATACTAAGGATTTTAAGGAAAAAAGGTATTTATACTGTTTCTTTCAACATTCTCAACCGTTTCACTAAGATAACTTGTAAATACTAGATGGTGATTTTCATTATTCAAGTAGACTTATTTTTCTGTCTTTAAGGGAAGAGATGCTATTGTTGTTGTTGTTTTTACATAAAAACTGTCGTCCAGCCATTCAAAATGTAAAGAAACATTTTCTTTAATCAGAACACTTTTGAAAAAAATGAGACATAATGTTAGTATTTACACTGAATTATTTAGAAAGTAACGAGGTTCTACTGAGTTACCACCAAACAATTACTAAAGCCGGATATTCCAATACCATATTCTACAAATAATTATAATGGACTAAAACAGAGAATTGTGGATACATTCATTCAAACTTGGCACGTTGACAAGGAGAATAACGGTGTTTTAACTTTGTACACAAGCCTTAAAGCCTCTTTTGCATATGAAGCATATCTAGATATACTACCCAGTAACTTAAGAGTCTTTGTCAGTAAAATGAGAATGTCTTCTCACTCTCTACGTATTCATACTGGTAGATATGGTATAAATAGTGTTGTTAGGAATGAACGATATTGTATTTACTGTAATACACATGACTTGGAAGACGAATATCATTTCATACTTATATGTCCTTGTTATAATGATATTGGAAAAAAATACATTAAACGATTCTATTATGTAAGACCAAGCGTTAATAAATTCATAGATCTGTTGAATACTATGAATAAGAATACATTAAAAAACTTAGCATGTTATATAAAATTTGCATTATCTCATAGAACTGCAATTACTTATAATTAATTACAGTTCATCCTCTCAATAGTATTTGTAAGAATATCTTCATATTGCCATTGTGACTTTGTATATGTTTGTATTATTTATTTAATTTGTGACGATGTACTTATTGTACAAATCGGAAATAAATGTATGTTCTGTTCTGTTCTGTTCTGATATCGCGAATTCTTCCATGCGCTCTTTATTTATAGTGTGCAATCTACTTTTTTGACCAATCAGAGCGAGTTATTTTTTAAAAAATGTGGCTTCTTATTCCTGAAGATCAATGTGACTGCAGCAACAATTTTCGAAGTACGGCTCTACAAGCTGAAGAGCGTCGACTGAATGCGCATGCGTACCAATGGCAGCCCCTTCGTCGTATGTCAAAGGAAGCCGACACGTTTTTGTTACCTCGGGATGTCAGTCAAATGTAGAGGCTGATCACTACCAAATAGAATGTAAGCCTCCGCAGGTCTAGTCACAAGTAGTCCAAATATAAATAGTACTAATCTTTTTTCCTTTCCTAGTGCATTTTCTCGGCAGCAACGTGCTTACTTTTACCCTACCGCGTTTCAGTATGTATCACATTGCATTCTATTGAAATCGGCATGTTCCTATCGCATGCTAGATAAAAATGGCGGCGTAAGAATTTAATGTCACGAAAAGAGAAACTGAAAGAAGCGAAAAGTAGTAAATTCAGCGGGTTGTATTTAACGAACTATTGTTTTCTTATATAAAGTTAACACCCCCTTTTCTTTTTGTTTTTCTAAAGTAGCGATCTAGTTCTTTATGGGAATATAAGTCTCTGAAAATCTGATATGCTAGAAAATGTCGAAAAACCGTTATGAAGTGAGTGGATTTTATATGAAATAAAGAACAGCTGGATTTAGTGGTGTTCAGCCTAGACACGACTGACGCTGCACTTCTGACTGGTCAAACGTAGATTTCACACTATGTCAGATAGAGTCCATGAAGAGAATTCTTCGAGAAAAGGAAACCTTGGTCGGTCACTCCGTTTCGGTTTCTTTTTCACGAAGACTTCACTTCATAAACTCTATCTGTAATAAAGAAGTTCTGTAAACAGAAATGGCGTCATGGCGTTTCAAATACCCACAACAAAAACAAGTTTCGATTAAGTTTATTATTTGAAGCATAACGTTATGTATATAAAAATGAACTCTTCTGAATCAAGAGATATACTATAAGAATCAAAGAAAACCTGGCATGTTTTTCCAACAAGAGCTTACATGTTTTAACAGAAGCTTTTTACGAACAGAAAATGACAATATTTTAAAAATGATATATCCCAAACAGTGACTTGTCATTAAATAAAATTTTGATGCGGAGGAATTATATAATGATACGCATCTATTGAAACGACAAAGAGTTTTATTCATGAGCAAATCACTGTTTGAGATATATTATTTAGATTCTAACACGTTAATAAGGATTTTTATGTAATCTACGTCTTTGACGATATCCATCAAATATGTGCTTGATTTCTGCTGATTTCTTTTCCAGGCCGCCGCTACGCAGTCTAACGCTATGACGTAATGATTGTGTCGTCGGAAAAATGAACTGTTGAATATTTTAACACGATCCGATCCATTTTCCTATAAAAAAAGAAGGCTGAAAACAGTGAATTATTATACAACAATTCAATGTTCTAACGTCACACTCATTACGTCATGGCGTCAAATGGCATAGCGGCGCGCTGGAAAAGAAACCGATCGAAAACGGGGAAATACTTAATGAATGCCGTCAAGGATGTACTTTAAAATCGCTGGTAACGTGTTACAATCGAAATAATATATCTCACTTAGTGATTTGCTCTTGAATAAAATCATTGTTTGTCGTTCAGATGCGTATTATTTAATTTATATAATTCCTTCGCATCTGAACTCCAAACAATGATTTATTTAGCGACAAATCACTGAATGAGATATATTATTTCTTAAATAACACAGTTGTCTATGGTGGCTGATTTCTGCCATTTCGTGTGGGCGGGGCGAACACACGAAAACTCGACAAAAACCTTATTTGTCGAGTTTTCGTGTTGTCATGTCGGCGGGACGAAAACACGAAACATTTTACGCGAAAACTCGACGTTTAAAGGGCGCCGACACGAAAAATTTATCTGTCGAGTTTTCGTGTTGGCGGGTATAAATATGTCGTGTTGGCCCCCTTTATTTGTCATGTTTTCGTGTTTTCGCCCCGCCGACACGAAAATTCGACAAATAAATGTGTCGTGTCTGCGCCCTCTAAACGTCGTGTTTTCGTGTAAAATTTGTCGTGTTGTCGTGTTTTCGCCCCGCCAACACGCCGACACGAAATGGCAGAAATCAGCCACCATAGTTTTCAGCATTCTTTGTTCAATAGGAAAACATATCGGGTCGTATTAGAATTTCGCCTTTCGTATGACATTTAACTCCATAAATTACATCGAACCTGAGGGTCTTCACTCATGGGTGAAAAACTACTAGGCCGATAGGCAGACACCGTCGTTTATATGACTGAAAAAAGACGTTAAACTCACACACTATTTTTAATTGCAGATGCCTTTAACAGCGTTTGTCGTCATGGTTTTTGTGATGGCTGGACTCTTCAGCAATGGTACAGCAAGTGGAATCTCAAGAAAAAGAGAACTTTTGGATAGACTGTACAAATATGGTTCCGACGTCGGCGATGAATGTCAGCAGGAATGTGCCGGCTTTGACGTCACAGACTGTGATCTGTTTTGCCAGCAGGAGTATCAGGAAAATTATAAGATTCTATATGAAGCCTGTCTTGGAGAGTGTGCGGAGGTTTACATATACTGCAAGTATGACCTGGAATGTGACATTGACAAGTGATGGAATTCAGAAAAACTTTATGACGTTTCCTAAACGCAACCTTTTTACGTTCGCCGTGATAGTGACTTTCTGAATAGTAAAAGATGTCATGTCAAGCTTGATGTATATAATACAGCATTTTAGTTTCTAAAATAGACTCTTAAAATGGGTTGTTTTGCCGTGACTTTCAGTAATTAATGAAAAATATGGATTTTGCCAACCAGACAGCAATCTGAACTGATCTTTGATAAAGTTTATATTAATTTATCTTTTATATATAATTTGATCATTGTGGACAAACCCATTTCTGCATAACTCATTTCAGCTCAGAGATGTAATTGAATAAAGTGCAATATAAAGCTCATGTCTTACAAAAAATGTGTATTACTTTGTCGGATACTGTAATATTTCAGTTAAATTCCTCCTATTTTTCCTCACTCTTATACCCTGTATAACAACACCAAACCATCGTCAATACATTGTTTTCTTCTTTTACCAACAGTTACCGACGCCGATACTAGCAAGTCCCTTTTACTCCGATCTTTCCATCCCTTTTACTCCGATCTTTCCATCTAAGGGTCCCATGACAAAACATCGACGATCAAACTTACAAAATGAGGAACATAAGTGACTGTCATAGTTAAAGGACCGATACGAGTGCATTATCGCAAATATTATGACTTTGGGTGCTTGCGAAGATTAATCGAGGTTTTTGAACGAGATTAATATCTTCGCAGGAGAACCCGAGATTTCACTCAACGCTTATGCACCTGTCAATATTTTGCCCGCCCAGGGGGGCGGCGGGCCGACCCGGGGGAATTTGACATTTCAAAAATTTTGTTGTCTAAATCCCCACACTAGGGACAACCTTTTTTGTCTAAATCCCACCCTAGAGCCTGGTTGGTACATCAAATGTTTGTCAAATTCCCGCCTGTCGGGAATGGTCTTCTGTCTAAAGTCCCGTGTATGCCCGCCGCTCCCCCGGGCGGGCAAAATATTGACAGGTGCATTATGGTATTTGCGATAATGCAAGAGTTGTCCTTTAACTGTTTTATCGCATGGAAACAATATTTCTTTTTTATCCAAAATGTTATGAATTTTACATAAACAAGACTTCCCTGCCTAATTGGCATATAACAGCAAACACTTATGCAGATATATAACGCCATACTTTTACTGTTACATATCATCACAGTTATGTCTATACTGTTGTTTTATCTGCTATCAGTACAGTTCCTGACTGTGAAGAATGTTACTATGTATATCGCAATAAAAGACCAAAGGAAACTAGCCAGACCATGCGATGATTGTTCAAAACGTACTTACGTGATCTTTGTATTATAAGTCCGTCCAATAATATCATTTTATATGGTGTTATTTCTTAACCGAATACTTAATAAGTTTGGTCCTTAAGTATGCCCCCTCCGAAGAAGGATATATTGTTTTGCAGATATCGGTCGGTCTGTATGTAGGTCGGTATGTAGACCAATCGGTTTCCGAATGATAACTCAGGAACGCCTAGATCTAGGATCATGAAAGCTGATAGGTAGGTAGTTCACGACCGGCAAATGACTCCTAGTGATTTTAAAGTCAGTAGGTCAAAGGTCAAGGTCACAACGACCCGGAACATTCAAACGGATTCCGGATGGTAACTCAAGAACGCTTGGGCCTAGGATTATGAAACTTTATAGGGAGATTGATTATGACCAGTAGATAATTCCTATTGATTTTGGGATCAGTAGGTCAAAGGTCAAGGTCACAGTGACCCGGAACAATTAAACCGTTTCGGATGGTAACTTGAGAACGCTTGGGCCTAGGATCACGAAATTTGAGGTTGATCATGACCAGCGGATGATTCCTACTGATTTTGAGGTCAGTAGATCAAAGGTCAATGCCACATTGAC
This sequence comes from Mercenaria mercenaria, assembly GCF_021730395.1. Classification (NCBI taxonomy): domain Eukaryota; kingdom Metazoa; phylum Mollusca; class Bivalvia; order Venerida; family Veneridae; genus Mercenaria; species Mercenaria mercenaria. Next base: position 99,715,034 of record NC_069363.1, read on the forward strand.
TCGGAACAGTTAAACCGTTTTCGGACAATAACTTAAGAACGCTTGGGTCGAGGATCATGAAACTTAATAGGGAGGTTGATGATGACCCCTATTGATTTTGAGATCAGTAGGTTAAAGGTCCAGGTCACATTGACAAAGAACAGTAGAACAGTTTTGCTAAATAACTAGAGAATGCTTTGGTTCATTGCACAGTGACCAAATATTTTCTGTTTCTTGTGTATTTACTGAATGCCTCAAAGCGGGGGGTGGGGGGGGGGGGGGGGGGGGGGGGGGGGGGGGGGGGGGGGGGCATTTTGTGTTCTACGAGCTCTTGTTTTAGTTTGTAGCTCAACTGTAATGTAGGAACTCACTCGAAAGTGACATTTGAAAATACACCGACAAAAGAGGAAATTTCCAAAAGCAAAGAAAAGAAAAAATGTTCTTCAGTTTTTTTTAAACAATACTTTTAGCAGAAATGTTTAATACTGAAAGCGTTGAATGTGAAGGAAGAAATAAGTAGCGAGGCAAAACATGTGTACAATTAAATATTTTGGTAAAGTTTTATTATGGCAAAATAGATGTGTTACATTGTACATCATTGAAATGAAAATGTAAAAAAAATATATTAATGCAAAATGATGGATGTAGATAAAGATGGATGTAGATATCGATGACAATACATAAAAGGTGGCACCCAGTAACTTCAGGCATGTTCGCTAAAAATCAATATAACAATATAGCCTGCACGTGTTTCTTGTATAAAGTAGTAAAATCGCAGTACATTCAATTCTTCCATGCCTGCTTAAAGAACATTTTACCTCCTTACAATACACCTTATTCTCATTTAGATTGATTTAATACTTTATTAGGAAGTGATCAAAAGTAAGTTGTAAGTAAACAGAAACCACTCTGCTTTCTGACGCGTTCATTTCGGCCAGTTCAGATATCATCTGAACATCATCTGAACAATATACTTGACATTTGCCACATTTTAGAAATCAAATTTACAACAAAATGGAGATAGAAAAAGTTTCGACTCATTAAATGTTAAGCAAGTATACTGTATTTTACTTTTTCTTTCCTTGGTTTGCAAAATTAAAAGTCTGGCCAGGAGCAGCACCTGGCATAAATGTTCCCGCCCCAAACGTCTGTTGATTGGAATTTGTTCCGGTTCCGCTAAATCCTGCCTGGGTTAACCCGGTCTGTGTAAATCCGGACTGTGTAAGTCCGCCCTGGGTTAGTCCACCCTGTGTTAGGCCGCCCTGAGTTAGGCCCTGGTTAGTTTGTGTGTTCGTGCCGCCTTGAGTAAGTCCTCCTATTCCAAAGTTTTGCTGAGTAAGTCCTGTAGCACCAAAACCAGTCTGTGGTCCGAATCCTGGTGATGGCATTCCACCTGGGCCTCCAAAGCCAGTTTGTGATGAACCTGTTTGTGGAAAACCTGTGTTCATTCCAGAGGATGGGAAACCTGTATTTACTCCAGCTACTGGGAACCCTCCAGGATTTTGAAATCCGGGCGGGAAACCGGTGTTAGGTCCGGTGTTTGGTATTCCACCTGTGTTTAAACCAGTGTTCAGGAACGTGTTTGTATTGAATGGATCGATGGTATTGTACGGCATAATTCCAGTCACAGCTGAAAATTAAAAACAACCATATAAAATAAATAAATGCGCCGCTTACGCACATACTTTCTTTAAACAATTCAGATAACAAAGGTATTTAGAATTGCAGTATATAATCTTATTTAAAAGAAAAACACACACAACATAAAAAAAAAACACATGCAGAATGGTCAATTTTCGTAATAAAAACTCTTACCCATATTTTGAAGAGAGGCGGCTGACATAGGGTTGTACCAGTTTCTTGCAGTAGTTCGACCAATGGTGCAACAAGCTAAAGGGTTGTGTGTGTTTCCATTTACACGACTTTCACGTGATCCACCAAGTCCCAAGTCATCCTGCTCTAGCTTGATCTGAATAGTAAAGTAACAAAAATACTGTTTACAGTTTTAAGTCATGAAAGAAAGTATTGTCCGTAAGTATTGACCTGGCACTCATGAATATTCCGTATATTTCCGTAAATTAATTTTCGGTGTCCGAACATAAATAGCGATATAACTAAATATTACATATATCGTTCTTAATTGATATACTGTCACATGTGCAGGTAGCTGTGCGGACACGGCGTTTACCTGCCAATATCAGGACTGTGGGTTCGAGTCCTACGTCTGAGCATATCTTTTTTTCCAAGAATTTTATATGCAGACTTATATACTACTCATTTGATCAAACCTATCGTGATATTTATGGTTCATTTATTAAGAGTAATCATATTTACTCGTTGTAAAAATGTGGAAATAAGATTGTTTTAAAAGTATCTTAGATAAAAAGACAAATTACCAGCGTTCCAGAAAATAAATACTACAAGAGAAAACAATTAAAATTCATGAAATATGATACATAAAATAGTGTAAACGATAAAATCTATTCAGTAAGTGATTTCGAACCCATGGTAACGTGCATGGAAGTCAGATACCTTACCTCTACGCCACCGTGTCATCGATTAACTTTACCTCGGTTACTTTAGTAATGTAGATACTTTCAGGATACTAATATTGCGTAAATTAACGAAAACGCCCGACAGTATTGGCGAAGATTAATGAGTGCCAGGTCAATACTTACGGACAATAACGACGGGGCAGAATGTACATGACAATGCTGTTCGGGTATAAATAAATTGACAAAAACTTGAAGCTTAACTGGGCCACTTCCGAGTTTGTTGAAATGATGTTATAAGGAAAGGTATAGTCAAGACTGCTGCTGGGTTCGAACCAACGACCTCCGCTTCTGTCACTTCTTTACAGTTTTTTTTTTCATGGCTAAAAACGGTCTCCAGACATCGAATTCAGTCTAGTTTGATGCTGTTTATATTAACATCATTTTATTTTAGAGCTAGCATTTTCGTGGTTCTTTGATTCATAACCCGTTCAAACTTGGATATTAACACAAAACGCTATTTTTACAAAATGAGAGTTTTCAGGTTTTCATTTGTCATAAAACTGTGAATGAGCAGCATTAAGAATCGTAAAATGAAATGAGCCGCGCCATGAGAAAACCAACATAGCTCAAATAGACTCGGATGTTCTGTGCGACATGAGAACTCCCTTATACCACAGTATGGCTTGCTTTGATGGATGACTGGTGACCGAAAGTATAATAACTTATTCAGTGTTTTATTACAAATTTCATCATAATCATGTATCACTTCAAAAGCAACGGGAAACAGTATATTTTATAATAACCAAAAGTCTGCCCCTTTAAGTGATATATTTACCCTTTTTAAAATTTAACATAATCTTAATTTATGATATAAAATTAACATAAAGTATACCTACATCAGAGGAAAATATTAACATATTAGCTTAAAATATGCTGTATCAGAGAGGATATTAAGATCGAAAACAGTTTTGTTTAGCTATGTGTTAGTTTTCTTTCTTACTTGTTATAGACTTAGGGTAAAATGGGGTAACTGGGACACTTAAAGAAACACTGTTGAGTAATATTTTAGAAAGACAAAATATATACTTGATTTATTGATATTACAGTATGCGCAACCTATATAATATATGATGAATATAAACTTTTACAAATACCTGATTACCTGTGATTAACTATAAATTAATTAAACACTGGTCAAGTGTCCCAAGTTACCCCACCCAGTTGGGGTAACTTGGGACATTTTAGTTTTATTAGAATTTATGTATATTACAGTCGCATTTATGACAAATGAAACCATTCATGTCCACAGATCAAAAACGAATTCTAAACTGAAAATATAGCTCAGTATTAATTACAATTTATGACTGTTTTGTAAAACAAGGATGCATAAAGAAATCAATATGTCCAAGTTTTGCCTAAATTATGTCATTATTTGTTTCAATATATGCTTATTATATAAATCGTTTAAAATAGAAAAATGTTTTAAGTGTAAATAACTATGTATGAATTAAACATAAACTTGACATAATCCATTATGTACTTATATATGTGATTTTTACACTTGAAACTGATCAAAATTTTAAACAGTCTTAAAACATAGATTTTATCAAATATTAACGGGACAGTTAAAATGTGCGTCTTTTTTCACAAAGAAATAAGGACATTAACTAGCTTTTTGCATACAGGAAGACTCGGGGAGGAGGGGATGAAATGTGAGGGGAATGAAGGCAGGGTTAAGGAGATCTAGACGGACACATGGGCATACGCTCTCGGAAACTATTGGCAACTGTACCTAAAATGTGTTGCCTGGCCAATATTTAGTGTTTGCTTTAGCCTGAATATTTGACACAACGTCATCTTTTAAAGGAGTAATTAACTAAAAGAACTACTATGTTGGCTTGACTGTCAGTTGGTTCCTGCGCTTCACCTAGTATAAATACTACTTATTAATATAAGATTTGCCGACAGTTTCTTTAAACATGAAAGAAATATCAGTATTAGCCTATTAGACTGTCAAAAATTCTAAACTCACCAGATTTTACGCGGAATGAGTGGGAGGGGTTCACGGAACGATCTCCCTTTAAATAAACGTATGTGACTAAACAGTGACTTAGATCATGTAAACTTGGTATCGGGTAGAAAATTCAGTAGTTGCACCAGAGTTAAGCTAATATATATTATGACCACGCCTGTGAACTAGTGGTATACTTATAAAATATCAGAGTTTCGTCATTACTAGACTTATTTTCATTAGATTAAAAGTTGACAATTTATAGTGGTTATGTCCAGTTATGTACAACATTTTATGTACTGTCCATTGGAGCATATCCCCATTCTTCCAGCATCCAGTTCGTTCAAAAATAAAATCATGGAGAACTTTGTTCTTAACGACAGTGTCCCACTTGCCCCAATACATTAGGGTAAGTGGGACACTTTTGAAAAGGAACGTTCAAAAATAAAGTATGTTGTAATTTCTCAAAACAAATCTCATTGTATGAAATAGTAATGTGATACCTACAGTTTTTCAACTCTTCCCAAAACTGAAGGTATCAACACATACCAATATAAATATTTTGGACATGCCATATTTCACAAACAAGCACCTGTTTTATAACGTTGTTGTCTGACGTCAACGCAACGGTTCATGACAGGCCACTTTATTATTCAAAATGAAAGTCAATAAAACAAAATCATTATACATTTTTATAGAATTTTAAAAAAATAATGCCATATCCTTGATTTGCAATGATACATAATACGCTTCAATATTTCAAACAAGTTAAATGCGATATTACATGTATACGAGAACCAGCTTCTTGCGTCAAAATTGACGTCACATTTATGATCAAGCCGTTACGGTACCGAAATTAAATACCTTTAAGATCTTATTGATATACCGACCACATATAAGCAAATATATCTAGAAAGTCAGACGACTATTTCCACTGTGCGTTTCACTAGACAGGAACATAACGAGAATATTTTAATGCACCATCTGAAAAAAGTAGGCATAATTATTTACAGCGTGTAATTTTATGTTTTCTTATTTTTATTTAATTAGTAATATTCTCATCATATGTCTAAGGAAATCGATTCTTAAAATATTTTCCAATCCATCGGCAGAAACGTTTTGTCATAATAGGCTTTAACACTGAATGTTCTTTTTCAACATTTGATCTTATTTAGGGAACGTAACCAATATTTACCCCAATTTACTGAAAAGTGTAAAGTGTCCCAGTTTCCCCATTGTCCCAGTTACCCCATTTTACCCTATAGCATAACTAAGATTCTTTGATAACAATGAATTCGTAAAAAACTATCATCCGGATTAATGGCGTACATTAATTATAGCTGCACGAATAAGTGTAGGGATAACGCATGTTTTTTCGTGTTATAACATCTGCAGAATCCCGAGGGATTGGTTGGTACCCGAGCCCGGTAGGGCGAGGGTACCAACGATTCCCGAGGGATTCTGAAGATGTTATAACATGAAAAGAACATGTACTAACGCTATTCTAGCATAAAACGCGTAAAAACCAAGTAATTAAATATATTGTCCCTCAACGTCATTAAATTTCCATGAAATGCGCGGTAAAGTCTACGTTGTTTTTTCACGTTGACGTCATTTCCTTTTGAATTATCCGTTTTGGGGCCGTAATACGTTTACGCTTTGCCACGGAACGCGCATATATAAAAAGGTGTTATAACAGCACGTGAGCGCGAGAATCTCTCTGTTAACACACGTTTTTTCTCCTGTTAAAACACCCCCGAAAAGTGACAAGAACAGCAGTTTTATGCTAGAATACCCATTTAAGGTTACCTTATCGAAGTAGATACACGTAAATGTTTCTCAATGTGATGATGCGTAAATGCTTCACTTACAGGGGATGTAATTATAGCTAACATTTACTTAGAATTAAATGCTATTATTTGTGCTTTTTTATGGGTATAATCCATATTGAGACTTCTTGGGTGATTTGCAAAAAGTCCCAATGTGGATTATACCGGTATAAATGCACAAAAACAGCATCCAATTCTTATATATTTACACTTTTACAGTAGTTTTCTACAAAAATAAGTGGTTTGCTTTCCATGAGTATCAGAAAATCAAAACAGATATCGATCTTTTCAACATCTAAAAAAAAATAGCAAAGACCGACACGCCACGTAGGAGTTCCTGGTTTTTGTATCTAAAATGTCGTTAAATTCAGGGGAAAATCATACAGTCGTGTCGTTTCAATTTTGATCTTTGCCGTCAGAAAAATTAATTTTAGATGTATCTTATTGTTCTATTTGAAATTTTGGCGTCGAATTTTGAAAGGGTCATTTTGTTTTTGTTTTTGGTAAATGATGTCAGACTGTGCGTGCAATCCCGCAGAAAGAACCATCGTTACGCCAATGGTATTTATACAAAATATATAGTGAATTTAGATAGACAGAAAAACTTAGTCTCAGTGGCACAGGGCCTTGGTTATCGGCGGCAATTTTTAGTCGGAATCCTGATAGGAATAATTATTACAAATTAATTTAAATCTGAAGTTAACTGCTAGCCAAAGATAATTGAGCCGTGCCATGGGAAAACCAACATAGTGGGTTTGCGACCAGCATGGATCCAGACCAGCCTGCGCATCCGCGCAGTCTGGTCAGGATCCATCCTGTTCGCTTACAGTTTCTCCAATTCCAATAGGCTTTAAAAGCGAACAGCATGGAGCCTGACCAGACTGCGCGGATGCGCAGGCTGGTCTGGATCCATGCTGGTCGCAAACCCACTATGTTGGTTTTCTCATGGCACGGCTCATATTAAGATTTTACAAGTGCTGATTTTACTTACGACAAATGCTCTACCGACGACGTTGTTTGATCCCTCCAGAGAGATGACCTGGTCCACAAACTGAGTTGACACAAGACCAGCAGTAGACTGACGTATGTTGCCCAAATCACCGACATGTCTTAAACTGAAGAATTAAAGAAAGAATGCATACTAGCATATCTTATTTCAGTGCATTCAGTATACCAACACCGCTGTCCAATTCCTGACCCTTAACCCCGATTAGTAAATTAATCACTGTAGTGAATCAACTCATGTATAACAAACACATTTAAGTCTTTCAATAGATGTCGAATGACAGAAAATGTAGCTGGAAAGTCTCACATACATTGGGTAAAACAGTATTACATTTCAGATGTTTTTCGAGATATCAAAGAAAACTCATTAAAAATTTGAAAATCAAATATGAGATCACAATATAAGTCCAGACTTTAGAGGTAACCCTTAAATAGTCTCAGTCCAGATTAATGTTGATCGAAAAACACTCGTTTTGCTGTACGTCACCCTGAATGTTCGTGTATATTTATTTTATATAAAGGGAGGTTATTTGAATTTTACATTTAAAAATATGAGCAAATTTGTTACAAAGGTAATGTGCTTTTTTTTATAAAATGATCATTCTCCTATTTATTTCAATGAAAACTGTATTATTATACAGCAATCCTGTGTTTTACGGACTATTTCACATTTTCAATATAATGAGCGACAACTCTTTCAAGAAAAATTATTTTAGCATGCAGCTTATCATTTTGCAGTCTTTGAAAATTTAAAAGAAACTAAAAAGAATGAACTTTCAGGTAACATGCAAGAAAAATCTGCTGTTAAAACGAATGTTTTCGATCAACAAATGGACTCAATGAACAATGAACTCTACGCAGTATATATCTATTTGTACAAATACTCGTCTTGTCAGTTAACTGCATGGAGAAAAGCTCTCTATAAAACCTTCGTCACGCTGTAGAAATGCCATATAAACAGACGGAGAAAATCTGTTCTTTTTATATATATTTGATATATACATTATTTTGTTACGTCAATCTTCATCTACAGGCATTAATTAGATATAATATATAAATTCTTACAATGCAAAGTTTCTCTGTGATCCATGTGGTGTTTGGTTGGGGTTGAAATGCGGTCCTACCCTGGCACAGCCGTCCCCAATGTCCCCAAATTCGTGAATGTGGATTCCTCTGTCGACCTCCATGACTGACTGGGGTAATCCGGAAATCTGAATACGGATCTGTACCTGCTGTCTACCTTCACCGATTAACTGTAAGAATATATGATTAAAAATAATGATGAATAACTCATGTCACCATATCTTACAAATTCATGAAAATAAAACTAAAAAACGGCAGTGGACTTAAACCTTCTTACCTGTAGCCTACAAAGGGCCCGTGACTGTCTGTCATTGTTAAGACTTCTTTTTTAATCATTTTACATGTACTGAAAAGCGATGGGACATAATCAAATGCAGAAACATTCGCATGACCTAAGAAGTTGCCTCCTGTGCTACAGAACCTGATATATATGGCATTTGTTTTGCCTTAAAATCAACAAGCGGTTGTTGTCATCTCATGTATTAACAAATATGAGCTTTAAGTGATAAAATCGATGTGGAGAGCTTGACTTACAAATTGTCTCAGATCCATGCGTCCCCTTACTTGTGACCACGTGTCATTGAAGTTACACGTGGCATATCTATAATTGTTAGGATTCTGCGCCAGGCTTGCCATCATCATTGCCATTGGGGACAATGGGGCTGAAAATATTGCATAGAACATAACATTGGGGTCAATGATGTTGAAAAATATTGCATAGAACATAACATTGGGGGCAATGATGTTGAAAAATATTGCATAAAACATAACATTGGGGGCAATGTTGCTGAAAATGTTGTATAGAACATAATGTTGGGGACAATGATGCTGAACACATGGTATAGAACATAACATTGGGAGCATAAAAAATATGATTGGGGACAATGGTGCTGAAAATACATAAAACATTACATTGGGAACAACGATGCTAAAATATTGGATAGAACATAACAATTGGGACAATGGTACAGAAAATATTGTCTAGAGCATAACATTTGGGAAAATAGTGCTAAGAATACAGTACAGAGCATAAGATTTATTTTATTCTTTTTTAAATTTGGCTTTGCCTATTACTTTCAAGCTAATAAAAATGAATATCTATGTCTATATCCATATTTCGAATGTCTGAATAAAATGGTAGATTCTTCCAAATTCAAAATTATATCTTTTGTAATGTGATGCACACACGTATACCTATATGTTTAAAGGATCATAATGCCTTTATTTAATTTGTGGCAGCCACATTTTAGTTATGAACATAAAATATATTATCTTCGAGTTAAATCCTAGTTTGGATTACTTCCCTTTATGGCTCTGACAGTACAAGTCCGTGTGTAATATTGACAGTATTGTTTTTCTCTCCGTGTAATTATGCATACTCTCTTTCTGGAAGCTGTTTTTTCTGTTTTAACATAGAGTCAGAAGCCCAATGGAACTTTAAAACTTCTAGTATATTTCTCAACTATATATTTTCCCCAACATTTAACATGTCTTTAATAATTTCAGTAAAGTCGTGTTATAAAGCGCTCAAGGAGTGTTGATGAAATTCCTAGGAATGTGAAAATATTTCGAGCGCTTTTCAATTATTACTTTTTACACGTCTTACTTTTTGTTCCAAAATTATGTTAAATAGATGTCTAGACAGAATAAAACATTGTTACTATGGAACATCTCTCTTTAACCGGTTTTATGATAAACGGGCAAATTTCTCTTTGAAAAATTTATGCAAATAGACAAGTATTGTCTTCAGTAAGTGCTAAAAGCCAATTTAAGCAGATAAATATGAAGGATCAGATACAGGCGAATTTCACTTTTTCATTTTATCTAACAAAACAGCGTACAAAAATAAAATTGAAGTAAATTAAAATATCATGCTTTCGTCCATGTAAAAACTTAATGGGAAATTATCTGTCTAAAAGTGATTTTGGAAGAAAATCTAAGCATATATATAATTTTGATATATCATCACATGTCGGAAAGTCTTGTAAAATTGAAGATATCATTTATGACAAGTGGTTTCGTGCGTTAAATTACTAAAATATCCTTACGTGATAGCGGTCTAAGCGGTCCCATAGGTCCAAACACTGAGCCAGGTCCTGGTCCAAACGTCGGTCTACCTGGAAAAGGACCTACGAACGGAGGACCGAACCCACCCGTGGCAATACCAGGTTGGCCTGGAGTCTGGATTATGCCAGGTTGTGGCTGGAATGACTGCGATCCAGATGTGCTAAATCCTGGACCCTGGAACCCAGTCTGTGTCCCTGGTACTCCAGGCTGGAATTGTATTCCAGGCTGGGGCATACCTTGTTGTCCAAAGGCCCCGAATACACAACAACACACAAACAATAATATAGTCCGCATTGTACAATTAGCAGTGACAGATATGAAAAATGTTTGAAATTTCTCCGAAATGTTTTGTATAGGAATTGTGCGACTAAAATTATAGCAATCGAGGTTAAATCATCATAAATTCCTACGGTTCATTGTGGGCGGAGTTTAAATTTTGACGTTTTTAATTGACACACGTCAGTGTAGTAACGTTTGTTTACGGAAGTGTGATTGGAAAACGTAACGGAAATCGCAAAATTAATTGGTCAAATTTGCATAAATACATCTGGTCAAATGGAATGCTAATTAATCATGTATTGCATATGTGAGTAATGAATGAAAATATTTCTTATTACACATTTGTTTATTATAACAAACAAGGTATGTAAGTTTGGCCGAATGACCGCAAAGTTTTTGAGGTAGGCCTGTCAACGGAAACCTATTTGGATGAATATGTAGGTGTCCATTTATGTTAAATGACGTTTTCCTAATTGATAGTGACAAATTTGAATTTTGAACCAAATGTAAAAGTTGACACATTTTGACAATTTAATTAAATACATTGAACGTTCATTTCCACTGTTGTTATACAAGCATGCAATTAGTACATGATCTTCACTCGGTCTTGATGAAGTTAATTCTTTTATAAAACGCGAATACAAACTGTTTCCCCTTTTCAGAAGACCACTGTACGTGATAACAGTTCTTTGTTTGTTTGTTTTGGGTTTAACGCCGTTTTTCAACAGTATTTCAGTCATGTAACGGCGGGCAGTTAACCTAACCAGTGTTCCTGGATTCTGTGCCAGTACAAACCTGTTCTCCGCAAGTAACTGCCAACTTCCCCACATGAATCAGAGGTGGAGGACTAATGATTTCAGACACAATGTCGTTTATCAAATAGTCATGGAGAACATGCGCCCCGCCCGAGGATCGAACTCACGACCCCGAGATCCGTAGACCAACGCTCTTACCTACTGAGCTAAGCGGGCGGGTGATAACAGTTCTAGATAAATGTTGAAAACAGGCCGCCAAAACACCTCTACAAAAGTATAGTATTTTCTTTAAAAAGGAATACAAGGATTAATGTCAGATGCATGCTATTTATTAACTCGAAATGTAGTGATTTCGACTTGGTAATTCGAAATTTAGCTTACGTTATTAACTCGAAATGTCGATGAGTAACTTGAAATTTCGAGTAAATATGTCGAAACTTCGAGATAGAAAGTAAGAAGAGCTTCTGGGTGGACAGCAGTGCGCATGTTTGCCTATGCACCGGTAGATATTGTAAGATACAAGATGTGAGAGAAGTAAAGACATTGGGGTAAAGGGATGTAGCGGTGATGGGAGAGAGTTGATAGTGTACATGCGAAGGTGTGAGGGAACCTATAAACTTAAGTTAGTGTGAAAACGTAAAAACTAAACCAAATTTTGTAAGTGTGCTCGCTTTGTGTGTGTGTGTGTGTGTGTGTGTGTGTTTTAATAAAAAGTGGATACATCTACGTACAAATCCAAGTATTGTACCCAGAATGTAGATACTTGACCATATACTACAATGCGTTAATGTACGACTTATCATAGCCTCTAGAGCTACTCCAGTTTTCAAACTGCATCTAGGATAAAACCTACATTTACATGCATTGTAAATTCCAGCGGTAAGGCTCGAATCAGGTCGAAAATAGTGAAATATTCAAGTTCAAAACGCTAGCCGGTCAACTTGTTTGACCTCTCCTCAAAATCTAGAGCTACCCAGGTAGTCTAAATTTGCTTGCCACATAGGCTGAAACTCTGGTGAAAAACCTCCAGAAAAAGGTGATTTTTCTAAGAGCGATCCCTGCCAGGCTATCGGGGATATCAGAAGGATAAACAAAGTACATAATCCCAGTCTGGACCTATATATCTATGTATACTATGTATACTATGGTAGTTAGTAACTTGAAATTTTGAGATATGTAACTCGGAACGCGAAATTTCAACTTGAAATTTCGAGTCTCGAAATCTCGAAATAGTATCTCAAAATTTCGAATTATACTTATCTAGGATATGTAAATTGAAGTTAATAAATGACACACTCTCTGGCAGTAATGCTCTTCTGTGCGTTATTTTTAAGTATCAGTTTGAAGTTTAAGTATCTCAAAATTACACAAGTCAAATATAGGCGGTACGTACTAATACTGAAAATATTTTAAAGACACAGAGGTTTAAGGATGACTACCCATAATAGGCCTTAATTTCACCAAAAGCGTACATGCAACTTGATAATGTAAGCTTTAAAAATGTAAACTGATAGAAATAAGGTGGCGTGCATATTGACAAGTTATATAGTGATAGAAGTTCTCAAAAATTTCCTTGGGGTTACCCCCTGAAAATTTTGGTTTTTCATGACTTCTCTCCCCTGAAAACTAGAAAAAATTAATTTTCTCCTTTTCCCTATGGGGAATTTTAGATTTCTTTTTGATATTTGTATCAGAATCATATATTGCAGCTTTCTACCGCAAAATTTTCTTGAAACTGAAACTCAGATTCTCATAATCAAAGAAATTATTTATTTCCCATAGACATCAATGTTAACTTTAATATCGATCTCCCCAAAAATGATAAAATTCGAAAAACCTCTCGGTGAAACGTTTTTAATTTTGAATGTCTTTTAAGTGACCAAATTTCATTTAAATATTACCATCCAGTTACAAGATATGAAATATGGCTATTACACCATGTTATTCTTAAATAATCATTCACCCAGTCCAATTTTAACAAACTGATATTAACCTTTTGTTCTAAAACATACACACTGAATTCACCGATTTCTACCAGACTTTCATAATAGTTGTAATTTACAATTTTTGACATAACTTTATTTTTACAATTATGTTTTAAGTCAACCCTATGAAACTGTTGTTAAAATTATTGCATAAAACAATAGTTGTGTACACAGTAAGTATACAAGGTTGTGTAACGTATCTATAGGTGGCGGCTACATTCGTTTTGAATCTGTCAATTTTCTGCAAAGAATGTTCCTAGGTATGTTCAGTAACAAATGTGAAATCAATTATGGTGATACAGACAGGTTATGTCCCTTAGACTGTTAAACATACAGCATAGCAAATGGTTTAGGCTAAAAGGATTTCCATAAAAAAGGTAAGCAATACATTTAGAGCAACTTTGGAGTTGTGTCACTACCAATAAGTTTTACAGTCAATTTAGTGGTCGACTACATTTCAAGATGTAAAGTTGATATTTAGTACCATCCATTTACACGACAAGACAGAAAATTCAAATATGCACCCATCAACATGAACTCAATGGGAATGTCTTTTCTTTAAAATAGTTAAGGACAGATTCACACATCTGCATTTTGTCTGCAACTAACAACTCAGTTGAACATCATCTGTCTTATGACAGTCTGCACGTCTATTTGGAGCCCTTCCACCTTATTTCTAGCTTACACTTTTAAAAATACCTTAACAATCTTTTAGTTTAAAAAGGGACATAATTTTTGCAAAAATGTAAGCTTAAGTTATGAAACTTGCAATGTGAGGGTCATCCAATGATGCCAAAGACTTATGGAGAATTTGAAAACATTTGATAAAGACATTCCTGAGAAAGATGCTCACATGTAATTCTGTAACCAAATTTCTTTGGATCATAATGTTAACAAAAGAAAAGCCAGTTATTATGTAACTTACCAAGTAAGGTCATCTAATGATGTAAAGTCATCTGTGAAGTTTGAAAGCATTTGACCTACCATGATAATATTTATTGAAAATACTGCTTACATGTAAAACTTTAACAAGAAATTCTATGTTAAAAAGTGGCATAATTCTGACAAAATAACAGCTAGAGTTATGTTACTTGTCCTGTCAGGTCATCTCATGAAAAATGCAAAATACAAGTGTGAATTTTAAAAACCTTTGGCCTAGTAGTCTAGAGAAACCTGCTTACATGCAAAACTTTTGTAACATGTCACTCATGCAGAAGTTGAGTGCCAAGAAAAGCTCAACTATTTGAAAAATTTCAAATAGTCGAGCTAAAAATAGAACGGACACATACATAATGTACTTCAAGTTTACTAATTGCACATCACAGACAATATCTTCAACATAATACCAATAGTTCTAAAGTCTTACTTCAAGTCATAGTATCATTTCATATCATGTCATGTATCTAAAATTGCTTCATAGAACTATTTCAATACACATTACATAGACAGATGTACATTTATTGAGATTTAATAATATTTAACAATTACATATCTAAAGGGTAACTTTATTACTTATAATGAAATATATTTGAAGTGCTTAGCCTATAATTCCAGACTGCTATATGCAGAGGGACAATTGTATGTGTAATTATTAAACCTGTATGGCATTCAAATCCGAGAAATAAATTTTACTAAAGAAATAGAACTTCGAAAAACATCATTACATTTTTCTTTATGTTTGATCAAATATTAATTAGAATGAGGAGAAATACTTGTATGCATTCAATTTGTTTAGTCTTTAAGTCTGAAATCTATGAATGTGAATTGAAATGTACTAAAAGAGCAAGAATCGAAAGTTTATCCTGCAAGTAGTAAGTAAAATGACACAATTAGTTCAAGCATTAGTTTCACAAGTTTTCCTACAATAAGAAATGTCAGAGATCATCTTCAAAAAGCAAAACAAAAATAACCAACATTTCAGACAATTAAGATCTTTAGACATGAAATGTTGCAGATCAAGTTAAAAAGTATATAAGCTATATAATTCAACTTTGATATCACATGTAATATGTATGTTGAGAAAAATCTCAACTCAAGAACAAGAAAAAGATCTCAGGCCAGGCCTTAAAGAGAAATTTATTAAAATTTAAGTGTCATTAAAAGTCATGAATAAGTATCATGTGCATGTTAAAATTCTTTAAAACCTTATCTTGATGTAATGACTTATATATGAATCTCTACTAAAATGTTTCTATATTAATAAATGGCTGCAATCAGTGAAATAGTAAATTCATCATTCTAACACTATCTAATTTGTCATTTCATTATACAATAACTGAAAACAACAATGATAAAATCTGCAATTAAATCAACGCCTGACGTGTGGACTGGGGAACAACACTGTAACGTCAAACTGCAAAATGACATCTGCTATCAATATGACAATACACTGATAAATGAAATTAAAATAGCATATTTTTTTCTCATAATATTTAAAGAACATGTTAGAATGAAAATAAACAATGCCTTCCTGTGATTTATCATGTGATTTACCATGGTTTGTCATTCAAATGCTTGAATACTTAACCACTTTGGCTAACATTTGTGGTTAAATTCATGAATATCTGACATTGAACCATGACAAATCAAATGATAATCCATGCAATTGCATTGTTTATTTGATAAATGTATTAACAGTCTTATGAAAAAATACAGAGTCACAAAAAATACTATTTACATGGAAGCCATCAGGAGGATTTCAATATACAATACAGTGAATACTTAATTTCAAAGTATTTTTCATATCAAATATCTACCTAGAAACTATAAACAGCAGTGTAATGGTTGGTATATTTTCTGTCTCCCTCACATTTACATATGATTATAGTGTTACTAATCTGGAATTCATTTTACATAAATATAAAATAGTTGTCTCCCTTGCACTACAATGCCCTCCATAACACTTACTTAGCTATGATAACATAGATATAGAGGGGTATTATCACTAATTGAACATTTCTACAGCTGTGATATAAAGTATACAATAAATGGAGGTTGCTGGTGTTGAAATCATACATGCGCAGATGTGATGAATATTTTAAAGCATTTTAACAAACAGCAAGTTTGGTCCCGTGATACATGAAAGACATGTTTTATTAAATGTGTGACTATCATACATCTCTTGCTCTCTAACAATATTAATGCCCGTGCACTCTGAAACTGTGAATGAGCCATGCCATGAGAAAACCAACATAGTGCATTTGCGATCAGCATGGATCCTGACCAGCCTGCGCATCCGTGCAGTCTGGTCAGGATCCATGCTGTCCGCTATTGGTTTCTCTCATTGCAATAGGCCTTGAAAGCAAACAGCATGGATCCTGACCAGACTGCGCGGATGCACAGGCTGGTCTGGATCCATGCTGGTCGCAAAGCCACTATGTTGGTTTTCTCATGGCATGGCTCAAATATTTTATCTAGAAAGCTGGAAAAAATTAGATATGTGTCTATAGGACACTGGTGCCCTAATAGCCTTTCACTGTACATGGTTTCATGACCCCAGTAAAACATTTTTCAAGATTTATGGCACACAAACTTTTAAGCACTTAAATCCCTAAGAGAATATCTGGTACATAACTTCACATGCTATGTAACAATCCTCTAATGTTTTATGACTAGGTATATATCCATATCTTTGTTATGCTAGTAGAAAATTGCAAAATTTTCTAACTTAAAATTCTGTTTACATATGAGCATTTTAGAGTCTGAAGAAATATATATATCTTTGATGTGTCCAAGGTTCTTCCATCAGTCTAGTTCTGTCTCAAATGTTTCACAGTCTATTTATGTGTCGTGTCCCAGTCTGGTTCTGTCTCAAATGTTTCCCACTCTACCTGTGTGCTAACAGTGTCCTAGTCTGCATCTGTCCAAAATATTTTACAGTCTAAGTTCAACCTCCCACACAGTGGTACCTTTCCAGCTATGGGATCTGTAACTGTTCAATCTGAGGGTTACACTGTCTGCTGCTTGAAGAATAGGACCTTTTGCAGCCACAAACACAGTGATCCAGAAAGATTTTCTTTCAAGTATCTATCATTTTGCTTAACTGAACATTTTCGTGCTATATCTGAGACGACAGTGCAGTGGTTGATGCATCCCTAGGGGAGATAACCACTTAGAGCTAGAGTCCAGTCATGTCTCTGATAAGCTTTGGTTTAGTGATGTACTATTCGTCCCAGTTTTGCTGTCTGTCAAGTTATTTATAACATGAAACCCAGTCTAGTTTTTCCTCTAAAACGCCTCAGTCTAGTCGTGTTACTGAATTGTTCCAGTCTACTCAGGCCACTGACTTGTTTAAATACAGTGGCAATTCTAGTGTATTCCAGTCATGTCACACAAACAAGTGTGTCCCAGTCTAGAGAAGTATATCTGGTGATCAGTCAAGATTTATTCAAATAGTAAGACTCTTGTAACCTAGACTGAATGAAATCAATTTTTCACCGATTTTTAATCTTTCTGAACCTTTATAGGCAGCTTAAAAATGCTGTGCTTGACATACAATTATTTCTTCAGCCCGTTATCCAATTATTTTAACCCTTACCCTGCTAAATTTCTATAATGAACTTGTCCATCTTGGTTTGCACTGGTAGCAAAGCCAGAATGACTTGCCGCCAGCAGAGTTAATCACTTGAATATTGCAAAGGATTATGAACTGTACCAATTAATCAAAGTCTAAAAGTGGGTTAAATGATTGGGCTGCATTCAGAATGTTCTTTCACCTGTAAGAAAACTGTTCAATAATGTGATTACTTCCCTATATTACATAAGAGAATTCCCCACAGACTGGTTTAATATTATTATAATGGAAGCATCCATCAAAAGATGAATTGTATTCTAGCTTTCCAACAGAGTCTTCCATAAATTGCTTCAAGTGGCTAAATAAAATATTCGGTAATAAAATAATTTTCATTATAAATTTTTTGGATCAAAGGTGAAAAATAGGACCACTTTGACTTTATTCGTTTTGCTTTGTTGGTTTTGTGATATTTTAGATATCTACTTCTTGCATTCAGCCCTAAAATCATTTAAGGGGCATATAAATTTAGCTGTCAATCAAGGAGAAACCTTTTGCCTATGTTAAATGGCAGGCAGACTTTTATCTTTAACATGATGTCATTTCTTAACAATTTCATTCATATATAGTTGATCAGTTTCACATCACTTCCTACATTTTTGACCAATGCTAATTTCCTTATTTCTCAAAATGATCAATAAAAATACCTTGGGGTGAAATAATGGTGGCTAGATTGTTGGGGATATCATTCGTCGAGTATCAATTGTATTTTATTAATGCAAACGGCTATCTTTCCTTTTTTTGTTACCCTAAATGGAAAATTATAGCCAAGTTCATAATTCTATTATAACAATATGAAGATAGTTCTCAGTTTAAAATTAATATAATGTGTTTTAAAAGGGAATCTTTTTCCATTACAACCTTTGTATAGTCATATGACTGTTCACCCATATCGGGCTTTGCTTGTGTAGAAACTACCTATTGCTATACATATTCAATTCTTAATAAAGAACTGACTGGGGTGGACCAATCTAACCTGACAAGATACTTTGTGTAGGTTTCATTTGAAGAGGAAAGACAAAACTGATTAAAAACACCAGTTAGACAGAAGCAATCCAGAAGCAAAGGGAAAAGGAAAAACACTTTTAGTTTATACTAATTCATTTTAGCTTAATAGTAATGAAAGCTTCAAGCTTATCTGAACCACTCTTGAATCCACTTCCTGAAAAATCCTGTGCTGGTGTCATACAAGAAGGCATGGTCGAGACCTCAGCTGAGTTTGAACCAATGACCCCTGGGTTTAAGCAACCAACACCTTAACCACTAGACCACTTCTATCCTTTAAATGAACACTCTTAAATGGACTAAATGAAAAAAAAGAAGATTAAACACTGATCTCAAATTCAAAACGAGAGGTGGAGAACTTGCCAATTAACATTGCAATATAGAAAGGGCCAAAAATCTGATACCCGGTATTATTTTTACTAACTTTGAAAATATGTAGGTGAATAACTGAGGATTGAAGAGGAAAACTAATGAAACATCAGTTATGCTAATGGAAGAAAGGCAGATAATAACAAATCTCAAATGCATTTCAATATTGAAGGAGAACAATCTGACCATTGTTTTGTTTTTGTTACATTGAAAGCTGGAACAGAAAATTTATACAGATGCTAAATGCCAACCAGTCACTACAGTAATGAAACAGTCAAAGATTTATGATATGCTCAGCTGTCTTGAAACTAAAACTATTGGATAAATAAATGAATTTCATTTCTTAGAAACTGCACTGTTTTTTAGAAATACAATCAATTACATTTAGAATTCTTCCAATATGCAAGAACTTCAGTGATAGAATTACAATGCTAAAATAAGAGTCTAATTTCGATGGAATTCTAAGTCACTGTGCAATGGTGTAAGGTAACATGAAGACAAGCTATAGCTGGAGGTTTCTGTCATGTAATTTACATGAGTTCATTAATTCTGTGCTAGTACTGACTTGTTCTCTGCAAGTAACTTGCAACTTCCCCACATGAATAAGAGGTTAATGCTGTCAGAGAGAGAACATTTGTATAACCCATGGATGCCCGCAGTCTTAGATAGCACTCATTTTACTCAGGGAATGAATCTTTCGATCTATAGGCTTGTGCTCTACTGTTTTAACTTCTTAATATTTTTTACATGATGACCTTCAATGATACATATCTATCACTTCCAACAGATACCCTGTATCCATAGAAAACATCTTTTAATATAACATGTATAAAACATTCAGCTTCTTTTCAAAATGCTATTCAAACAGATCACTGTAATACCTGAAAGGGCAATCATGCAGGACCAAAAGAAAGATATACAAAAATACAATCTTGCTGGCATTTGTGGGAGTTTATGTTCCTTATGGGACATACTGTAAGTTCTCAATATTTTTTTTTTACACCAGAAATAATGAAATTTATTTATCTATTTGGGTTTTATGGTGCACCAACACAGTATAGGTTATATGGCGCCAAACAGGACTACAAAAGAAATAATGAAATGTATCAAATCACTGTTAGAATAAAAACAAGTTTAACCAATACTGAAATATTACATTTAATACCATTGGTGATCTTATATATCTTACATACTGATATTTCATCTAAAACAAATATTAATTCAAAATATCTAAAACTGTTTTCCTACAATCAGAGAAAACATACCAATTTTTAAAATTCACTTAAAAATACTGTACTATGGATGTTTTGGACATGGTCTGTAATAAAATGTTACTAACCAAGTGTTTTCATCTAATTGGCCTTGTTATTGGTCTAAGGTTGGTCATATTGGCCCGAGGTCAAAGGCCAATATGACTGCTTAAGGACAAGTAACAAAGCTAACATGCAGTCACTTGATGAATGACAAATTTTACTATTCAACTTTACAACAACTCTTACGATAAAACAAAAATACTATTATAATTTTAACAAAAACAATTAAAACTAACTTTTACATTTTTAGGCGTGCATCTAAAATCTGTAAGGACTATAGACTGCCTGTATTACACTGTCTACAAAATGGCATCGTTAAAGCTACTTCTCCATATCTGGCCTTCTTTTTTTAAACCAGTCTAAATGCTTCAATTCCATATTGGCCCTAATTTTCTTATATTGGCCCTGATCTTCTTGTATCGGCTCTGCTGTAATTTGTATTCATTCTACCCTTTTCATATGACATACTCAATTGATGTAATATCTTTTGATATATTGTAAAGTTGAATAATAACTCTCCTTATTCACCAACAATATGGAACAGTGAGAAACTGATAAAAAAATTAGCATTGGAATACCAGGACACTACAGTATGATTGTGTTCAATGATAATATTACAAAGACAAAATACAGCTACAATGTTTCCAGTAAAATGTCCAAAATTGTTCAAATACTAAAATATCATATGTTATAAATTGTAATACGTGTATACTATGCCTGATAGATCTACTCATTTCTTTTACAATATGCATGGAACAGAAGCAGTGCTTTTGCAACAAGGGACACGTTAAGTAGCAATTAATCATTATATAAAATGGCTAATTTCAGGACTAAAAGTGAACTTTTCAGGGCCAACCTCACAAGATGAAAGACAAAAATATGGTAATTAAGCAGTGTAGTTTTAAGAATTCTCTTTGATTTATGGTGTTTTCAAAAGAATTTCAGTAAAATTTAAGGAAACAATTTGTTTATGGAAATTTATGCATAAAAGAAAAGCCTGTGATGGGTAACAATAAAGTCTACGTAATCTTGCACATGTAAATTAACAATTTCTTTTAAACATTTCTTTCTAGAAAATTCTGCATTTTCTTCTTTGATATATCAACAATGTTCTAGCTTTTTGTCCTTCAGAGAGTTACAAAGCAAATAAATTTTTGAGTAGATTCCATGCAGATTTCATTTTCCAGTGTCTGAAGTCAGACTGACTTATCTTGTTTCTAGCAATTACAACAACCTTTTTTTTTTCTTAAATAAAACAAAATAAATAATACTAGATGTTAGAACAAATGTACAACAAATGTATTTTCATGCAAGATTTTACATGGAAACTAAATCTTAGGCCAGTACAAATTAACCAATTTTTTATCGCCCAAGACTGAAGGATGTGTAAATGTATGGTGAGCAAATATGCACATCTTTTTCACTTTTTACAGAAAAATTTCAGGTTGAAAATTGCACAGGAACATACAAATATATTATGTTTTAATAACAAATTACATTGCATGACAATAAAAATAAGGTCTACGGCAGATGCTCTTCCAAAAATTAAATCATACTGGCCTTAAATTTGTTTGTCTATAATTTGATCTAGACTTCACTGAAGTATATGTCTAAGTATCAACAATTAATTCTAAAACAATTCTTTTTGCACATTAAAAGGGAATTTAACCAGCAAACACTGATAAAACATAATAAAAGTGATCAAGTTACAAACTTACTGATCCTGGTATATTTCTAAAACTTTCTTCATAAAAGAATTTTCTTAAAGATGCAAATGATTTATCTATAAACTACAGAAGAATTTGATCAATTTAAAAGTTGAGGAATCTACCATTCAACTTGGAATTTTTATTCAAAAACTTTGTCCAGCAGACTTTAATTTTAAATTATTTTTTTTTACAAATTCTAATTTCACATAATATACAATCAGCATATGCTTTCAATAAAAACTATAACAGGGTTGTTATCATAGTGAATTAATCATTCTTTTCATCTTTTCTCTCTTTCTAAGATCTCACTATATAATGAACACAAAAACTGAAACTATAAACGATTTTCTTTAGCATTTTTACAAATATTGAATTGCTTATTAACGGAATTTTTATTTCACTAACATAAATTACCATAGGAACAGACAACATTAGATTCATTTAGTTTTACTATCCAGCTCTAAAGTCTGCCAGTCATCATCATCACCGTCCGCCCATACATCATTGTCCCAACCAGAGTTATTTGCCCCTGTTTCTATATTGCTACTGTCATTTATATCCAAGTCCAACAGATTGCCAACTAATGGATCCTTTGGCTTCTTGGAGGAATGTTTATTGGAAGATGTATCAATGCCCCAGTCCTCTACATTCCAACCATCTGAATCACTTGATTTTGTTTTTAAACTTTCCTTCTTTTTCATATTTTGACTAGATTTTAACGATTTTTTGTCTTTCCCATCAATCTGACCCCAATCGTCCCAATTATCTTCATTGTTACTATTTTTAGATTGTTTATGTTTGGAAGACCTTGATCCACTATCATCATCATCATTTAGCCAATCCTCAAGTGCCTGATCATCACCGTTTTCTTCAGCGTTATTCCATCCGGAATTTTTATCATCGGACCAGCCGCCCCAGTCATCCTCGTCCTTCAACAGTTTATTCTGACTTTGATCACTGAAACAGGAAAGGAAAAACAACAAGTCAGAAAACAAGAGCTGTCGGATGACAGCGCGCTCGACTATTCGAAGAATTGATTGAAGAATGGGGTCAAAATATTTCCATAGATTTTCAGACTAAACAAAAAAATGGATTAAACAAAAAATGTTCCTTTATTTGTGGATTTCGATTAGTCTTGCACTAAATGGCAATGTGTGACCATGATGGCAAATATGTTAAGTTATATGTTAGGCAAAACATGGATTTATATGAAAAATTTAACTAATTTCCAAGTCCAAAAAGGGCCATAATTCAGTCAAAATAGTTGACAGAGTTATGTACTCTTGCCTACAGATGGAAATCATGTTGATAAACTAGTGTTAAAAGTTTCAAAGCCACAGTTCAAATAGTTTTGACAAAATGCTGACTTGTAAAAAAAACTGAACAAATTTGAAAGTCCAAAAAGGGCCATAATTCAGTCAAAATAGTTGTCAGAGTTATGTACTCTTGCCTAGAGATGGAAATCATAATGATAAACAAGTGTTTAAAGTTTAAAAGACATATGTCAAATAGTCTTTACAAAACATGGACATATACAAAACAGAACCAGTTTCCAACTTCAACAAGAGCCATGTCAGACATGGCTAATCCCCCCACCGGGCATATCATAATTGAAGGATGTGGTCCGCATCAGGGGTTTTAAGATGTGGAAGAAAGAATAAGTCAGTAGTGAGGTGGTTTACTGCTAAATTTTATTAATTTTCATGAAGAGTATAGCTATGATGTTTTTCTATATGGCTACTGTAAAAAGAAGGAATGGAAAGCTAACAGGGAACAAGAGTGCCAGAATGTCACAATATATGCCTGTCAAAGCAAATTTCTTTACTCTAGCAGCTGTATTTGCAAATGGAATGTTAATTTTGTGGTTGTTTAGTAATCATTGTAAGTCTTTTGTTTTTTAAAGTCCACAAAAAAAACTCCTTACTAGGTAGAGATACCTTATATATAATAAAATTAATAAAATACACCTAAAACTGGAGAGTAACATCTATGCTGTACCACAGAAAAGTGGTCTTGTTTTTTCCCTAGGGTCAATTATAAAAATGTTACAATATAAGTTATTTATAGTAACAACTAAGGGAAGTTAATCTTTAAAAAAAAAAAAAAAAAAAAAAAAAAAAAAAAATGCAAGTCCACACAAAAATCTTTATCAGGAAGAGACTGGTCAAAATACACCTCAAAATTGGATTTAGCATGTTTGTTGTACTACAGAAAAGTTGTCTCAATTTTTCCCTACGACTAGTAATGAAAAAGTTACAATAAAAGCTATTTAAAGTAACAACAAAGGGAAGTAATTCTAAAGAAGGGAACTGCGCATGACACTTCGTCTCATGATGGTGTATAATTGTGCCAAGTTACATCAAAATCCCTCTATGCATGAAGAAGAAATGCTTCGGACAAAGTCATTCTTGTATCTGACCTTTGGCCTCTAAGTGTGACCTTGACCTTAGGCCTAGTGACCTGGATCTTGCGCATGACACTCCGTCTCGTGGTGGTGAACATTTGTGCCAAGTTATATCAAAATCCCTCAATGCATGAAGAAGAAATGCTCCGGACAAGGTTTTTATTCTTGTATCCTTTGACCTCTAAGTGTGACCTTGACCTTAGACCTAGGGACCTGGTTCATGCGTATGACACTCCGCCTCGTGGTGGTAAACATTTGTGCCAAGATATATCAAAATCCCTCCATGCATGAAGAAGATATGCTCCGGACAAATTTTTTTAAGAAAATATGATAAAGGGGAATAACTCAAAAAATAGGCAAGGTAGAGTTATTGTTCTTGCACACTGCACTTCCTCCTAATGTGTTCTATCAGTGTATGAAGTTTGAAGAAAATCCCTCCAGTACTTTTGGGGTTATGCTCCGGACAAAATGTTTTAAGAAAATATGTTAAAGGGGAATAACTCAAAAAATAGGCAAGGTAGAGTTATTGTTCTTGCACACTGCACTTCCTCCCAATGTGTTCTATCAGTGTATGAAGTTTGAAGAAAATCCCTCCAGTACTTTTGGAGTTATGCTCTGGACAAAATTTTTTAAGAAAATAAGATAAAGGGGAATAACTCAAAAAATAGGCAAGGTAGAGTTATTGTTCTTGCACACTGCACTTCCTCCCAATGTGTTCTATCAGTGTATGAAGTTTGAAGAAAATCCCTCAAGTACTTTTGGAGTTATGGTCCGGACAAAGATCGTTGCGGACGCACGGACGGACGGACGGACGCACGGACGGAGAGCATTTCTAATATCCCCTTCACCTTTGGTGGGGGGATAAAAAAGGGCCATAATTCAGCCAAAAAAGATGAGAGAGTTACGTACTCTTGCCTACTGATAGAGACTATTATACTGAAATAGATATAAAAGTTTCAAAGCCATATGTCAAACACTTTACACAAAATATAAACTGGTACGAAAAACTTAACCAAGATTTCTAAGTCAAAAGGGGCCATAATTCAGTCAAAATGCTTGATGGAGTTATGTACTATTGCCTACAACTGGATATTGTGATGGTAAACAAGTGTTGAAAGTTTCAAAGCTTTATCTCAAAAGACTTTGTCAAAATGTGGACTGGTACGAAAAACTTAACCAAGATTTCTAAGTCAAAAAGGGGCCATAATTCAACCAAAATGCTTGATGGAGTTATGTACTCTTGCCTACAACTGGACATGGTGATGGTAAACAAGTGTTGAAAGTTTCAAAACTTTATCTCAAAAGACTTTGTCAAAATATGAACTGGTACGAAAAACTTAACCAACATTTCTAAGTCAAAAGGGGCCATAATTCAGTCAAAATGCTTGACAGAGTTCTGTACTCTTGCCTATAACTGGACATGGTGATGGTAAACAAGTGTTGAAAGTTTCAAAGCTTTATCTCAAAAGACTTTGTCAAAATATGAACTGGTACGAAAAACTTAACCAAGATTTCTAAGTCAAAAGGGGCCATAATTCAGTCAAAATGCTTGACAGAGTTATGTACTCTTGCCTATAACTGGACATGGTGATGGTAAACAAGAGTTGAAAGTTTCAAAGCTTTATCTCAAAAGACTTTGTCAAAATGTGGACTGGTACGAAAAACTTAACCAGGGTGTGACGCCGAGGCTGACGCCGACACCGACGCCGACGCCGACGCCGTGGTGAGTAGGATAGCTCTACTTATTCTTCGAATAGTCGAGCTAAAAATAACAACAGGCTCATCAGAATGTGGAAATAGCACCATTTTATACAGCATTTCCTTGAAGTGATAGTGGTCTGGAAACCTAAGCTGTATTCACAGATTCTCAAGTACATGACAACTTCCTGAGACAAATCAGAGGTGGAAGACGACTGACTCCTGACATATCTTCCTATGACAAATTATCTCAAAGAAAACTCCCTTTATCTGGGTATCACCTCATAAATTAATAGTTTTGTGCTCTATTTACCAAATTAAATGGGTAGGCGAGACAATTACATGTGAGCCATATATTTCAATCTGCACCTTCAACTAGCTATAGATTCTTTTTCTTGGATACCATATTCTTCCATTAACACAAGAAATAAAACAAAAGTTTCCCTTTTAAGCTCTAATTTATTACAGCAGCATATGAATTTCTGCATTCATTCATAAATTTCAGCAGGCAAGTCATCTTATCCCCCAGGGTGTCAGTCGAGGTTTTCTGACACTGGCAAAAACAGGTGACAATCCTGTCTGGCAGCCTAGAAAACTGATTCTACCAGTCACTGCCCTGTACTTTTATTTCTCAGATAATCATAACTTAATACATATGATACAGTTGTTACCAGTGACAACAGGGGAACATGGTGACATCTAAAAATAATCTGTCATTTTTCTGTGACTATCTAATCATCAAACAACTAATGTAAACTAGCACAGGTACTGTATTTCTTCTAAGTATCACCACAATTTAGCACAATGAAAACCATTAGTAATAATAACAGCGGTAAAAGACAATTACCTAGCTCCTTACTAATACACCATTACAGATGAAAAGAGACTTCATCAATCTCTTTATTATTGAGAATGAACTTTTGTGTACTGTATGAACTTTAATGAAAATGTATTTACAACAGTTACTTAATGGACAATGTCTCAGACAAGCAAATGCAAGTTGTAACATTCAGCATTTCTGTTACAGATATCTTTAGAAAATTCATCTGTTTTCAAAGAAATTAATAACTGAGCCGTGCCATGAGAAAACCAACATAGTGGCTTTGCGACCAGCATGGATCCAGACCAGCCTGCGCATCCACGCAGTCTGGTCAGGATCCATGCTGTTCGCTACCAGTCTCTCTAATTACTATAGGCTTTGAAAGCAAACAGCATGGATCCTGACCAGACTGCGCAGATGCGCAGGCTGGTCTGGATCCATGCTGGTCGCAAACCCACTATGCTGGTTTTCTCATGGCATGGCTCAATTATATTTTACTTGAAACAGCACTTGCCTTATCACAAGAATTACATTGAATTCTGCCTTTGGATGCATTAGTCTCTAAATTTGTGGCATTAAAGTTATTAAAATTTAATAACTGATATCAAAGATAACAAGTGATATCAAAAATAATAACTGATATAGAAGAAAATGACAGTAAAATGTAAAGGAGAAGTAATGACAAAAGGCAATTAACTTCGCACAAGATATTTATACTTTTTTGTTGCTGGGTTTCAAGTCGCACCATCACAATATTTAGATCAAAGTTATGATGATTTTCCAGCTCTGATGATGGAGGAGGACACAAAATACCCCTCCAGGCATTACTTCATCAGGGGCAGGCAACTGAGTAGAACCACCGACCTTCCCTAAGCCACATGGAAACTGCCGATAGCAAGAACAGGTCCACTACTTTAAACATGCTTTGGATCAGCATTTTAGCTATAATTAAGTTAAACTAGATACCTTTGATGTGTAGGAGTACCACCTCCTAACAGTGAAGATTTCTCGCCAGGGCTTGTATCCACTGAACTCAATGTCGTCTTTGGTTCACCCCATAAACTCTGGAGGTTACCCCAACCTTTCGCCCCCACACTGGAGAGCTGAAATTATTCAAGTCATAAACTTTGTAAATAGAGAGACTGACAATTTAATGTTCTAAAACTAAGTGTAGAGATGTATCATATATTCCGATTTCAATAATTAGAACACTGCTTATCATTTCTAAAATTTAAACACGTACCTGCACAGAAAAACATCATATTACTATTAACACTATACTTAGGAGCCTTTTTTGCCACTACATCTAAAAGCATACATATTGCTATCTAATACAAGATTTCAACAGTGTTTTGGTTTGATATCCGTCACCATTTTTAAACAGTGTTTTTTTTTTGATGGTTTGATATCTATCACCAGATTTCAACAGTGTTTCAATTTGATATCTATTAAACACCAGTTTTCCAAACAGTATTGTTACTAGAGTTTCCAGATTCTACTCTGGCATTAACTTGTTCTCTGCAAGTAACCAACAACTTTCCTATACAGTCTAACCCGTCTTAAGCAGCCAGCCAGGGGAAGCAGACAATTTGGCCGCTTAAACCAGGTGACTGCTGCTCGGAGGTGCAGCAAATATATGTATTACCATTGTTCAATCATGACTTTAACCTTTAGGCCCATTTCTTTTTCGTCTTTCTATAATTATTTTACCATAATACATTGACATGCATTTGCCTTCACAATACGAATGGTCTTGTTAGCAATCTTTAAACTCTGGCGTGTTTTTTATTTACAACAAAAATTGTTACAGACAATTTTCCAACTTCAAAACAAGTTTACTTACTATCTACGCTAAAATCTAAGATTGCTGTTACGTTCTGTAAAAGATCATGTGGTTTATATTTCTTCAAACACAATCAATTTCGTATGAATGTAACAGTATTTTGATGAAAGAATTTAAAAAATATCAAATATTATGATGCTAATTAGATATCAAGTATTATCTTTAACCGACATCAAACTATGAACAACAAAATTGACACGAGGTGTCACCACGCTAATTGCAGATAATTACTGGCCATATGATCGTAACAAAAAGAGGATCACACATTTGGTTATAAGTTTTAATTGAGAAGCTCATGTCATTCTGTCATTTTTGTGGTGAAGTCACGCGAAACTTAGCAATCACGTGTTTCACAAAAATCGGGTACCTTCGGCGATTATTGCCTTAAAATTGCTTTTGAAAGAAACATGGCCGCTGAAAGGGGTCAAATAAGGTGGTCGGGAGGCAATGCCGGTGGCTGATGACCGAGGATGGGAGGTGGCCGCTGAATAAAGTGAAGAAATAGAGGAAAATTTGTCGGGGCCTCATGAAATGACCACTGAACAGAGGTGACCGCTGATCAGAGGCGACCATTAGTACAGGTTAGACTGTATATATATATGAGTTGCAGTGTGCAGTGACTTCAGACATATTTTCTTCTTTTCAATTGCCACGGAGGAAAAAAATTCTTAAGGGTTCAAACTTGTTACTGCTTGATCAGGCCCCAATTCCATGAAAATACTTATGTTTGTTAATTGACTTAAGTACATTCATTTGCTTAATTTTTACTTTTCTTAAGCAAATTACCGTACTTAAGTCAATAAACAAATAAGTATTTTCGTGAAATCGGAGCCAATTGTTCCATGTTTCTTGTATATGAAACTTGAACCATACGACTGACACTGAGAAATATCTAGATTCATTAGCAACCCGTATAAAACCTTGTTCATGTTTTATCAGCATCCTGAACACACTGCAATCAAGTCATTTACAAGCTAGGAATATTTGCAGGATAATGAAAATGTCATTTAATTGTTCTCCTGTCCTGTATCCACACAATTGCACAACATCAAATATCAATATTACTTAATGTTATAGAATTGACTTGAATGTACCATTATGCTACAATAAATTTTTCCAGCCGATATAGCTAAACAAATACAGAGCATTGAATCAATCCTCAATGTAGGCTTTTTTTTTGCCAAAACCTAATGTTGTCAGTGGATCATTTATCACTTATTTAGGTCATAATATTAGCTGTATTAGCACAAAATATTTTACCTTTGAAGCAAAACCACTCATGGATTCACCAACGTCATTCAACAATGTTCCTTCTTTAACCTGTAAAACAAACAGTATTTTTCTATTATATCTAACAAAAAAAACACAAATGCAAGTCCTAATCTTCAAACACTATTCATGCCCACGAACAGTCATCATTTACCACACTTACTTAGTACCACAAAAGCTACTGCTAGCTTCTTTCAACTTTGTTCCAATTTTATGCCATAAGAGTTTATTTCAAACTCTGGCCATAATAGGAATATGAGACGCGCCATGAGAAAACAAACATACAATCCCGGCAGTCTGGTCAGGATCCATGCTGTTCACTAACAGTTTCTCCAATTGCAATAGGCTTTGAAAGCGATTAGCATGAATTCTGACCAGACTGCACAGATGCGCAGGCTGGTCTGGATCCATGCTGGTCACAATGCCACTATGTTTGTTTTCTCATGGCACGGCTCATATGTTGTATCTATGTATGTCACCTTCTGAAAATAAAGGTATTATTATTATTATTATTATTACTACTACTATTACAGCTCGCAGCCTGTTTCTTGACAATACTGTATGTCCATGAATATATCCCTCATCCCTCCCTCTGCATCAGCATTTACTGTCCTTTAGGCTAGTTAATTATGAAATTTTAATTCAATTTATAACAGGGGGAAACAACTGGTCATTCAAATAAATAAATGTTTTCATTACAAAGCAAATGAACAAAGAAATAGATCCATATTTTTTGTCCCACGTAAGGTCTCAAACAAAAGCACTGCAAAACCTCAGGCCTTAAATCACACATATTATTTTTTATAAAGAAGTGGTACAAGGTACATGTATCTGTACTCTACTTTTTCTCTTCAGAAAACCTCTTACCTCTTCACCTTTATTAGACATTTCCAAATGAACTCTTAAGATCCTAGATCTCACAATATCCTGATCTGGCATCAAAACAATCTGTCAGGATAACATTATTATGTTAAACTAGTAATCTGTATTTATGTGATATGTTTGTTTGATTGTTTGTTTGGTAAGGATTCATGACAATCTTCAATCAATACTTTCTTGATGCAACAGGGTCAGTCAACCTATATAAAGTGTTCCTGGATTCTGTACCTTGTTAACCTGCAAAGTGTTCCTGCATTCTGTATCTAGTACCCACCAAGTGTCCCTGGATTATGTATCTGTTAACCTACCAAGTGTTCTGGATTCTGTATCTATTACCCTACCTGGTGTTCTGGATTCTGTATCTATTACCCTACCAAATGAGTTTTTGTATTCTGTATTTATTACCC
Source organism: Mercenaria mercenaria (assembly GCF_021730395.1). Taxonomy (NCBI): domain Eukaryota; kingdom Metazoa; phylum Mollusca; class Bivalvia; order Venerida; family Veneridae; genus Mercenaria; species Mercenaria mercenaria. The sequence continues at coordinate 99,746,808 of NC_069363.1, forward strand.
TACCAAATGATTTTCTGAATTCTGTATCTATTACCCTACCTGGTGTTCTGGATTCTGTATCTATTACCCTACCTGGTGTTCTGGATTCTGTATCTATTACCCTACCAAATGATTTTTTGTATTCTGTATCTATTACCCTACCAAATGATTTTCTGAATTCTGTATCCATTACCCTACCTGGTGTTCTGGATTCTGTATCTATTACCCTACCTGGTGTTCTAGATTCTGTATCTATTACCCTACCAAATGATTTTCTGAATTCTGTATCTGTTAACATATCCAGTGTCTCTGGATTCTGTATCAGTACTAAATCAAAATTGAAAACTACTCAATATGAATCTGACAGTGGGTAATGTATTGTCTTATACCGAATCTTCACAATGAATATGAATATTTCTTTAGCCTAATTTAGATTAAACTTGTTAGTCATAATCTTTAGATTAATATTCTTGGGCACATTATTCTGAGTTTTTTTTAGTGTACTTCATTTTGATAATGAAAATGCATGAAACAATCTTGTACACTTTATCCTAAATTCTGTAAAATCATCAATATTCAGCAGGGAACTAATTATCCTGATTGCATCAATAAACAAAATTAAATCCAATTAAATAATCAAAATTTTCATTACACCTACAAAGCCTTATCCCCATAAACTGATTGTTTCTCACCGAAATCCCGAAATTTTTTGTCCACAAAAATTTCAGTAGTTCTGAGCTTCCTCTGTATTCAGACAAATAAGGTTATGACCACCAGTAACAACAAAGTATAATGTTATATATAGAAAGATCAATATGCTTATTCCATTACTACTTGTAGGCTCACATCATAAAAAGTACATTACAATATACATAAATGGAAATCCTTCATTCTTCTAAATATAGATATGTTAAGATTTTTCTTTCTATATTGCAGCCCATCCCCAATCTCACATCCCTTGCAATCTTATCAGTGCTTCAATAAAACTGAAAGACTTACTAAGAGATAAAAGTACATTTTCAGCAAGTTTTCAATGTAGCACAGTATTTTTTAAAAGAATTTCAATATCAAGATTTTTCTGTAAATTTTTTTTTCTAAATTTTCTTACATATTAATTCACTAAAACTTTATCATCTCATTATAACAGACTAACTGTTTCATTTTTTTTTTAAAGATTATTTCAAAAGATTTAGAAATATGTAACTTTTATGATGATTATCACATTATAACAGACTAACTGTTTCATTTTTTTTTAAAGATTATTTCAAAAGATTTAGAAATATATAATTTTTATGATGATTTAGGCCATACCAAATTGATTAATAGTTCTTCGGAAAATTTTCAAAAAAATAGGAGCGGGCGAGCGAAATTCTTTTTTTTTTTTTTTTTCTCAATTTTGATTTTTTCAGAGGCGGGTAGATTTTACATGGAGTGAGCGGGCTTTTTTTAAATTTTTTTTCCCAGCTTGAACCCTTGAGGAGGCGGTTATGATTATATATAAAGTTAACATTTCTTTAGAAATAACACAGAAATCAAACATTTACAGTGTGGGTAACACAGTATATAGCTTTTCTGTATGTTTTAAAGACTACATGAATGATTTTGCAAATAAATTCTTGCCAAAACTCACTGAATCACTTTATTTTTTTTTTATTTTGTAATTTTAATTACTAAGGAATGAGTTTTTTTATTTTTTAATTTTGATTTTTCTACATTAATCTGAAGACGTGCCTATTTAATGGCACAGGATGAGGAATATTAAAGACAAAACAGGCACATGATTGTGTGGAATAACATTTCTTCTGAAACACAGTTAGATGGCTTTGACACATGAACAAATTTGTGCCCCTAGTGGAACTCCAACCCATAGACTAAGAGGTGAGGGGAAGTAATAAACCACTTGACCAGTGCGACCAAACGGAGTTTGGCATACAGATGCTTCGACATTGCTCGAATCCCTTTGGAATAATTTCTTAACAGATCATGATCAGGCTAGCTTAAGCTTTTGTGGTAGTGATTCATTTCAGGCAAAAATAATAACAGGCGTACAAAGAATGATCCCAATATGGCCACCCTTAAAAGTGTTGTTTGTTGTGCTTTGACTGAACTATAAATTTAGAGTTGGGGAAGTCTGTTTTTCAGTTTCTTTCGTTCAATCAATTTACAGCCAATTTTAAATATATCCTGGTGTCATGTGTACAAACAGGCAAAACTGGGATTACAAAAGGACAGATTTTGTTAGAAATTATTTTCATATCAACACTACTTATTTGAAAAGCTAAACAATTTTTAACTTGACTAAATGTGTTTTGATAGAATATCTGACTGCTGTACTAAAGAAGTTACGTTCAAAAAGATTTGGGCCGAGACAATGTGATAGGTCAGGATCTGTGAACAAATATTTTTTTAAGATATTACACTCCAGGAGAACTACGTTCCAACGTAAGTCAAGTCTCATCGATATCATGTGACATACCTCAACGATGAAGCTACGGTATCGCTTCGAATGACCTTGTTGATTCACTTATTATGTGTAATTAAGCATATATTTGACGTTTTCAAAACTGAAAAGATAAGTTTGATTTGTAGAAGATATATTAGCTATTTGCAGCATTTTGCAAGATACAACGAACTAGTTACAAATACACTTATGTAAGCTACACAAATGTTGCAAGGCCGCAACGATAACATACATTATGTGACAACGTCTCACATACAGTGTTGCAAAGTCTGAGCATCATAATTACCATTTGAACTTGTAGAAAATTACACTTATTAGATAGTACGTACATGCGTACGCCGGTAATCAATACTGTATAGATAATCAAGATCGTAAAGCATTGCTTCAAGAACTTTCCACATAAATTAGCTATTTCGTAACAAATGTTTTCGACACCATGTGCAGACGTATTGCTCATTTTGTCCGCATATAATAATTATTATTACGCCGTGCAAATGTATTAGGAACCTGAGACGTCATAACTCGTAACCATACAAGGCACAAGTGCCCTCAGGACGGATATTTCTGTCGAGTTCGTAAACACATAACTGATTTTTTTTTTTGCATATCGTATAAAAATTAGCGTTTCATTCTGACAGATCATTTTTGTTGCATGCCGTATTTTACAAATAACAACAGAAATTTAAAAGCAATTAGAAACACTTCATTTGCAGTACTCATTCTTATGGCAGAGCATGCACCCACAGCGCGGGAAATGAACGTCCGTAAGCCGAAGTGACGTCATTACATTCAAGTGAAGCACAATAACAAAGTTCCACTTTAGTTTTATCGTTTAAAGCGTTACGGTATGTTCTTTCCGTAAAATAACGTATTTCAGACCGACAAAAATACTACATGTAAATAGGACGATGAGAAAGTCTCAAGGTACATGATATTGTCTAAGTTCACATATACAATACCATATAATATCAAAGCAGCACAAGTTGTCATAACTAACACGAGAGCCATCGCATGGGGTGCCAGATTTTTTGGGTTTTGGGTTTTGCAGGCATTGGTAAAGTCGACGGAAAGGCCAGTCCGGTGTATTTTTCCTTATTACGTATCTAAAATTATTTCAATTGTGTTTCATTGGACTGCGATCGTGCAATATTTTTCCTTATTATATACGTTACTATAAATAGTAACAAAAAGCCGTTTAAAACGGTCATTACGGCTTCTGTTTATGTATCCATAATGGCGCAGTGCGCCTCTGGCGCCATAACCATAACGGCCCCGGGTAACCAGAACGTCAGCGCGTTTTGATGTTGACGTCATGAAGCTACATTATTTATGGCGATTGAAAGGTCGCTGAATCAGATCGATTGTCAAATATTGATGGCATTGTTGATAAAAAAGCAAAACAAATAATTCTTTGAGGTGTTTGGAAAATATATAAAATGAAAATACCAAAATAAATATGAAGTGAACGTATATGATAAAAAGTCAATAAACGGCTGGCTGTGCCTTCTAGCCGCAATGGCACACCTAGTTTCATAATGGTCCTCGGAATAAAGCCCTTGGGCGATTATAACACTAGACGTGCCATTATGGCAAGAAAGCACAACCCAGTCGTATATTAACTTCGTAGCAATTCTTCATGAAATGATTTTCTTTTCAACCCTAAATTATGCTTTATGTAAGAAAGTACAACTATCAAGGCATTTGATTTTATACAACATTTAGCCTCTTATCCAAATGGTATAGAAATTGAAAAACCCCAGTAAATGCTTGAACAAATGAAAAATGCACTTTAAACTTTTCTTACACGATTATAGGTACACGTGTGATAAACAGGTAAATAGATGGTAGAACGGTGTCTTTTAGTGATAAGGGCCATAAAAGAAAATAATAGCCCTCGGGCTATTATCACCTTGGCAGGGCCATTATTACTCAAAGGCACCACTCTCCCATATATTAAACTGTACATATTGCGGACAAAGCTTTCATGTCGGAGAGTAATGTTTTCTAAACGTTTAAATGGAAAGAATCGCGTGATGTCCATGACGTCCACGCGCACGTTGCGACATCTATTTGACGTTTCAACTTGCGGAAAATATGAATGCGCGTCAGCTTGATTTGTTTATTAGATTTTCGGAGAAATTCTTCTCGTATTTCTCCTGTTTTTCGTACCAGAAAGAAAATTTAGACATAAAGTAATTACTTGATAGTAGGTATGTAATAAAAACGTTATCAACAGTGTATGTGGATATATGCACTCATTCTTTCGCGGATAATATTGCTCCTAAAGTCGCGCAATATTACTGCTGCAGAACAAGTGCATTATATCCACATACAAAGTCAATAACCTATAAATATTGACGTTTTAGTTTTATTTCGGATGCGTTTCGTCAGTTGTGACGTCAGTTTCATGGATATCGTCATGTTTTTAAATCCTTTAACTAGGACATTTTCAGTTCCACTTGGGTTAAAGAACAATTTTTTTATCATTGATATAATGAATAATACACGTAGTAATTATAAAAAGATTTTTAGATTTGCATCGATAAATAAGCATTCATTCTTCATAAAGTCGCGCAATATTTCTCTATTTCCGCTGCAGAACGCGTGCATATACCTAGATACAAATCTAATAACCTACGATTACATGCTTACTTCAGGTTTCTTAGTTGCGTCCTGTGCTTCAAAAGAATCTTTTTACAGACTTAATAATAATTAAGGTGTGTGCATGCAATAGTATAAGTCAACTCCACGCTACCCCGTACATATTGCTAGTAAGATATCTTGGGGAAACCGTCAAATGATAATAAAAGAAACGGATAAAAAAATACTAGTACATATGTACATACTTTGAACAAAATCTGATTTTCAGTCACAGACTTGCTGGTACATTTCACTCGAATATAAATAATGTTTAGCTGCATGACTTCGATGAGTGTCAGTAACGCTTACCTATGTCGCGTTTAGAGTTAGTAACATCATCGGTTAGAATGAGGAACATCATATTAAATAAATATTGCCTGTTTATGATAAAGCAGTTGCAGTAATATATTTCTAAGATTATGACTGGCATTGCCTTTAATCGATCATTGACTGTCAGTAAGTATTGCTGTTGAAAAATGTAGTATATTTGTTTTATTCTGGAAAATAGCAAAATGCTTCTATTTTCTAAATAACAGACAACTGTTTTTAAAATTTAAACGTTTTGATAAATTTATGCGATTACTTTTAGAATCTGAATACATGTTCAAGTCAAGACATAAGTAAATATCATAAAAGTAATTGCTATATATGAAAATAATATAAGCCGTGTCATATTGAGCGATACTGTAACCAGAAGTCGTTGAGATATGTCACATGATATCGTTGAGACATGACTTACGTTGGAACGTAGTTCTCCCGGAGTGTATTAGTTGGCCTCAGCTTTGGGCTCTAGATCTAACATGCTGAATTAAACAACTGATAACAAATGGTTTGAAAACTTTATATCTGAACAATATTTCCAAACATTTTTAACTGCATCCCTGTGCAAGTCTTACAAGTCGGGCTTCCTTCATAATCACTGTATTGAACAAAAGTAGAATGTACCTATTTCATTACCTACCAGCAAATCGAAGGCCATGTGTGGCACTAGCTCAGACACTCCAGATTTAAAACAAATGATGAACAACACCATAATTCCTGACTTTTGAGTTTGGATCATCAGCTACATGTATTACGGACGCATGAAATCCGATCAATATCACTTTGATGCATTAAAACAGCGATAAAACCTGTTCTGCCGTTATTATTCCGGACCGCGTAATCGAAAAATAATAAATTTTTTTCGGAGATTTTTATGTACGTGCGGGCGGGTAATTTTTATTTTTTTCTCGGGAATGAAATTATTGATGCGGTAGTTCCGACGAACGACATATCAATTTGGTATGGCCTTATTTCTATGACTTTTATAAAGAAAATAAAATACAACTTAGTTAAACTAAGACGTAAAAAACCCAAATCATCTTAACCTTTAGTCTGCTGGCAGCAAGTGATTCTGCCTTTGCGACCAGTGCAGACCAAGATCAGCCTGCACGTCCGTGCTGGCTGATCATGGTCTACACTGTTCTCTTAATTCAGTCAGTAAATTGTCATTGTACACCCCTTCGAATAATAAATGGTATTGTCCAAATTGAATGATGGACCATTCCATTTTCGAAATTTAGCAGGCTAAAGATTAAATGTTTTGTTTGAGCCTATGAAACCAAACCTTAAATCTACATAGCCTTATATGCTTTATCCCAGTCCAGGTGTTATCAAATAATTGGTTACCTTTTTTTTATAAATGTAAATGATTTGCATTGAACAAAAACAGTTAACAATCTTGTTTATGATCCAGAGTAGAATTTGCACAAGTATTAATAAAACACATGGACTTGTATACACTAAATGAACAGTATTTTCACATGTTTGTAAAATCAATATTTAACTGCGACAGTAATTTTCCCAATGTTTTGAACCGCAAGTGTCAACTTTTCTATTCTAATAGTCATGTATCATATAACATTTGTGCAAAAGACAATAAAACTTTTTTTACGATGTGTTTTTATTTCTAACGGAATTATTGCAGTATTGGATCACAACTCCCTGTGGAAGTACTGATAACAGCTTTCAATCTTGTCTCACTTTAGCCTGCTAAATTTCTAAAATGGACTGGTCTTTCATTCAGCTTGGGTAGAACCATTTATTATTCAAAGGGGTGTGTTCATAGAAAATTTACTGACTGAATAGCGAAAAATGCAGACCATGATAAGTCTCAATTTTACATAAAAACTAACTATTCAGGGCAGTTATCTATCTTTTGATACATCCCCTCTTTTGAGTGTGTTAGTGATAAGAGTCTCCCTGTACTTGGATTCAGTGCTGTTATATTTTCTGGTCCACTAGGATCATGAATTCCTTTCAATATCTGTGTAAAAGAATTCTGCTTCAGCTGATGCTAAGGGGCATGAGGGGTGATGGTTTCCATTACCTCTCATGAACAGGCTCATTCAAACCAAGTCTGCTATTATTTTCCTTGGTTGCATTCCATGATATTAGGATCTTCTTGCAGGTTTTATTACAGGCAACAACATTGATACTATCCTAATTTATAAAATATTCACGAGCAGATTCAAGCTAATGCTATCCTCTAAAACAATCTGAAAGATGAACAGGTTCAACCATGTTAAATGGAATATGAAAGCACTTTAAGACAAGAAAAGTCCTTCTGTCAGTCTAAAACTAACTCAAATAGAAGAATTCAGCATCCCAAAGCTGTAGTGAATTGAACCCACAGCTGCAGGTCAAAGCCTGCAAATATAATCAATTCAACATGGAAGCTCCAACCATTAGTCCCAAAAGGTGCATTTAAAATGTTGATAATGTTCATCCAAAAGCCTGTAACTGCAAAATGGCAACATTCAGGACACTATGAAAGCCAATGTGCCCTTAGAAGTGTATTTACTCTGTTATTGCAAGGGCAAGTCCTTTAGAACAAACATCTTTGAAACTTTAAATAATTGTTCTTTATGCTCAACACAGCTTCACATCATTATCTTAGCTTATATGGTTGAAGGTAGTTACGAGATTTTTTATCTTATTAAATTTATGCAAATCTATTTCTGGTACCCTCGGCAACAGACAGCGTCTCTATTTCACTTATTTTGTTAATAGTATTTGATAAAATAAAACATGTTGGCTGACTACAATATGTTGGCTTTTCAAGTTTGTTCTAAACCTGTAACTGAAAAGTCAAAGCCCTATTAAGACTTGCCACTACACCTTTATGTAAGAGCAAAAAATCCTGTAAGTGAAACTGATATGGGATTTTCACCTTTTTAAAATGGTTGTAGTGAAATAAAGCAACTGTTTACTAAGATGATGGTTAGGCAGAAATGAAAGTGAAATTTTGAAAACCCAGTTGTTTATGTAATTACGTTTTATGATCCTCACCCTTGATATATTAACACACTCTGGAATCAAGACTTAAGATACTAAATAAATATTACCTTATTTCACACACTGAGTGCTTCTCACTTGTTATATTTGTTCAAGACAAACTTAAGATATCGTTCAAGGTCATTGTGCCCTTAGAATATGTAAAATATACCTATCTCCAGACAGACAGTTCCTAGTGACAGACACTTTGGTAGAGACAGGGTGTAATCTTGCAACATCTTTATAGAAATATGATTTTTTTCTGATGGAAACCTCAGACCACTATGTCATCAATGTTTTCTTCTTGTGAAATCTGACTATTTAAATGCATACAGATGCCAGACAACATGCAAGTTATTCCCCATAAGAAAACAATTTGTCGGTAGGTTATTTTTGAGCCGAGCTGTTTTTCAACATTATATCAGTTATGTATTAAATAGCCGAAATATCCTAAGCTATTGACTTCTCCACATAAATAAAAGATGGATAACAAGTTACTTCTCACATGCTGTTTTCTATCAAACTGTCATGGATAAAAACTTTTGTTTCTACTGGAAATCAAACTTGCCACCTCTAGATTTAAAGTCTTGTGCTCTTTGTTCTGAGGTTTATAAAGCAAACAGTCTCAATGAAAATATTTTACCAGCCACAAAACTTCCTTCTCCCTATAATATGCATACCTTATCTTTTGTGGGTTTGATGACTGAGTCATTGACAGTACCACTTATTTCTATTGTCTTCTCCTTGGCTGCATGAGCTACCTTTGTTGCCTGAAAATATATACAATTCTCATTGTAATTAAGGCTTTTATCCTGTTGCATGAGCTACCGTTGTTGCCTGAAAATATATACAATTCTCATAGTAATTAAGGCTTTTATCCTGTTGCATGAGCTTTGTTGCCTGAAAGTATATACAATTCTCATAGTAATTAAGGCTTTTATCCTGTTGCATGAGCTACCTTTGTTGCCTGAAAGTATATACAATTCTCATTGTAATTAAGGCTTTTATCCTGTTGCATGAGCTTTGTTGCCTGAAAGTATATACAATTCTCATAGTAATTAAGGCTTTTATCCTGTTGCATGAGCTACCGTTGTTGCCTGAAAATATATACAATTCTCATAGTAATTAAGGCTTTTATCCTGTTGCATGAGCTTTGTTGCCTGAAAGTATATACAATTCTCATAGTAATTAAGGCTTTTATCCTGTTGCATGAGCTACCTTTGTTGCCTGAAAGTATATACAATTCTCATTGTAATTAAGGCTTTTATCCTGTTGCATGAGCTTTGTTGCCTGAAAGTATATACAATTCTCATAGTAATTAAGGCTTTTATCCTGTTGCATGAGCTACCGTTGTTGCCTAAAAATATATACAATTCTCATAGTAATTAAGGCTTTTATCCTGTTGCATGAGCTTTGTTGCCTGAAAATATATACAATTCTCATAGTAATTAAGGCTTTTATCCTGTTGCATGAGCTTTGTTGCCTGAAAGTATATACAATTCTCATTGTAATTAAGGCTTTTATCCTGTTGCATGAGCTACCGTTGTTGCCTAAAAATATATACAATTCTCATAGTAATTAAGGCTTTTATCCTGTTGCATGAGCTACCTTTGTTGCCTGAAAATATATACAATTCTCATTGTAATTAAGGCTTTTATTCTGTTGCATGAGCTACCTTTGTTGCCTGAAAGTATATACAATTCTTATAATAATTAAGGATTTTATCCTGTTGCTGTTGCATGAGCTACCTTTGTTGCCTGAAAGTAAAGTCTATATGACCAAAACAGCCAAAATCCGACAAAACAATTGTTTGGCGCTATGTTATAGGCGCTATGTTATAGTAAGTAAAAAGTTTTAGAACTACTCAGAAAATTTTAACGTAATTTTTCAGTATATTCGGTATATTATATATATCTCTGACAGTATATTTTTATGTTAAGAAACTAAACAAAATATATCCTAGCTAACAATTAGATGCATTAGGCTGACCATAGTTTAGCAATTCATGTTGTATCCTCTTACTCACTATCAGCCCATTACAGGAATGAACATCTATAAATTATGCATGCATACAAAGTTCCTGTAGTGATGGCGTCATTTGTTATTATACATGGTAAATGTTAGAGAATTTCATCAGGCAGTCTGATACAGATGAAACTCTGTATCTTGAATTCCATACGATCCAGCGTTTTACTTTGAGATATTAACCAAAGTTTGACTGATTTATTTAAGTCATATTTTCAGACACGACTCGAAACTCATTTTGAGGAATAATCAAAAGAAGAAGCCAGTTAGTTTATACTATTTTTAAGGTCTATACAAGCATATCAATCACTCTCGACACCTCATTACTGATGGAATCAATCGCCCTGAGGGCATGAGAGAAGGGAAGCCAGTTTTCTTTTTAATGCTGAGTACCAAGCAAGGGAACTACTGATACCATTTTTCACATCTTTGGTATGACCCGGCCAGGGATCGAACCCACAACCTCCTGCACTCAAAGAGGATGCTCTACCACTAGGCTATCGAGGCAGTTAATACAGACCAGTTGGAGATATCTAAGTTTCAACTGCATTATATATACCCCTCCTTTGTCTGTATATAGAAATGGAGAAAAAACATGCTATGTAAGGGCAACTTTTTCCTTTTGCTGTAGTTGCTATGGTCTGACAAGACCATTATTTTTTTACTAAAATTAATGGATATTACCATCCCATAATGCCCTACTGTGTAATTTGTTACAAAAGTTCAGTTTTGATAGAAGAGAAATTTGTTCCAAATTAATCACAGACATTTCCTACTGACTGAAAGACCAAATGACAACAAGGGATGTCATAGGGTGTTCCTGTAACTTTCCCATCCATCACCGAGAAGATCGCAATGTAATTACTATAAATATGCATATGACAAATCATAAAATCTATATATTCCAGACTGAGGAATTGCAGGGCAAATTTCCCATCTGAACTCCCAGCTGATCATTTGTATTTCATAATTCATAACTTATAATGCATATACCCTACCTACTCTCCAGGTGTGCAAATGTTATGACTACAGAAAGCAAGTTTATACTGGTACAGACTTTGAAATCAGCTAGAAATCTACAAAGCGATGAGACGAACACAAGGTAAGTGTTCTATAATTTATGTTCATAATCTAACTGACCGGCAAACATCAACTGATTACATAAAACAAAAATTTGCAATATTTATCACTAAAATTGCTACAAAATTTTCTCCCAACAATTGTTAACTCCACATCAAACAGAAAAACACGTTTAAATAAAAACATTAATAAAATTGTAATAAATATTACCTTTCCTAGGCCAACATATTGTTTCTTTTTGAAAAACATTCCTGTTTAGACACACAGTTCACCTCTCCTAAAAACAGAACTCCGTCAACCCCTGTCTAACATTCAGTATATTATACTAAAATTGTACATCCATACTTTGAGGCAAATACACTCAAAACCAACTACACAATGACAGTCGATTATGCAATTCGAGATCTCTCAATTTCGTCTATTTCCATATAAATGCTGTCTCTCTTACAATGAAAACGGACTTTAAAATGAGCAGATAATGGTATCCAAGGAGATAAATACAATTTAGAATATTGTTTGCTGATGAAGTTGATGGTATAGCACAAGCAGCAACTTGGATGATTCAATCACTGATAGTAACAAGGAAATGATTGAGTGTATATGGCCAGGGGGAGAGTATCTTGTGACACTTTCAAAGTAATTTGTAAAGTTTATTACTAACAATGATAATAAAGTGTCTGTAATTAAAAACGTTGCAAGTACATTTCTATTATACAGTGTGTTCCCTAATAATTACTTATTTATCCGTATAATAGTATATAATTACAAAATTAAAAGTCATTTATGCTATATGTAGCTTTGGGTGAAAAACCAATATGGATTGGATATAAGAATCTATTGTTGCCACATCAAACATCTACAGTGGACATATCAAAATTCTATGGTAATCAGTCAAATAACACCACTTCCATTACGGGACCCAGCAAGACTGACCTAATCGAATGCTATCAAGCCTATGTTTATTTACTTTTTTTCAATTAATGCAGAAATTCCTTTTGAAACAAATGTTAAACACACCTTATCTAGAAGCCAGCTCAACAGCCCTGTATCCAAAATGAAAAGTTTCATTAAGCTCCAAATTACATCTGAGACTTGGCGCTGACAGCCAGTTAGCCGTTTCCCCCACAAAGAAAAAAACTGACATGAACATGGAACAATGAGGAATGATTCTATCACAGCCAATCCCACGATAGATGCTGTAAGACTAGACCAAACACTTGTTGCTATGGCAACCAAACAAAGAAATTCTTAAGTTCTGACTATTTTCAGGCAATAGGCTTTTTTGTCTGGTTACAGAGTTCTCAGAGAATTTGGGTTCTACTTACGGAATTCAGAAACATCAGATATTCTGTTTTCAGTTACTATTATGACTGATTTTTTTACTGAATATGGGTACCAAATTGTACTGACCCTCTTATGGAATATTTTTTTTATATAATACTGTTCAATAATGCTCTGCAGGTTACCAAGTAATTAAATTAAAGGCCCATAATGCCTTTGTTTATAAGTCGCATTTTTGTTATAAACATTAAATTTTTTTATTTCTTGTTAAATCCTATTTTTGATAACTGTTTCCTCATATATTTGCCAAAGGTTTGAATATTAATTAACACTGTAGGAATTATTAATTACTTCATCATTTGTGATTACCTCCCTTTATGGCTCTAACTGTTCAAGTTCATGTACAATATTAAAAGTAGTGCTTTTCTACCCATGTAATTATACATTACATCAAAACGGACAACTGCTTTATCTCTTTTTAACATAAAATTAAAAGCCTAATAGATCTTTAACTGTTACCGAACTGTCACTGTTCACACAATGCACAACAAATCAAAACTTCAGACTAGTAAAAACAATTAGCTGTCTAAACAAAACCCCTAGGGGTACTATGTCTTGTCCAATACCCTCAGGTTGGACAGTTTCATAACTAACGACAATAGTATTGTTTTGACAGTAAACTGACACTAATTTTCAACATATCTCTTGCATTTCTTACTAGATGCTTCACACAGTTCTAACAAATCAAAACACTTGATAATAAAGTCCAATTTAGTTTTAATATAATTTTGTGATATCAAAACATAAAGCTTTTATCCCAAAATAAAATATTCATAGCTCTTGCTGTAGGAATAACAAATTTAACATTGTGAAACACATTAAAGGAAGGTAATATATCAATTATAATTTGCAGAAAAAAAATCAGGGCAATAAATATTCAGATTTATATAAAATTCTTTTTAAAAGGACTAACCTTCATATTTTAAGCAAAAAATTATGTCTCTCAAATATCCATAAAATGCTAATACTTCGAAAGTGACTAGTGGTACAAACTTATTGGCATTAAGATTTTTGCAAGATCTTATAAATAACCAAAATTATTGTGCTAAAGGTTGAATATGTACTATCTTCTTGCATTTTTACCAATATCTACTTTTTTTTCCCCTAACTGTATCATTTTTTAGTGTGGTGGAAATGAATACGCTGAAAACTTTCACCCAAACTGTGGGTGCGTAGCTTTAAAGTACTGATAAAGATAAGTTATTCAAAGATACACACTGCTCATTTTTCGCTAAATTATCATACTTTAAGTGTCGAAAATCATCATAAAATGTACGAAATCATCTTAGATGTTCATAAATTTGCATGTCTCATTTGTGACGCAAATATGTGGGCCTTTAAAAAAGTCATCAAAATAATTCCAGTATCATTCCAAATTAAAGCAACAATCCAGATAGTTATCCAACATACAAGCGCTGCTATGCATAGGTGGCCTGGTGGTCTAGTGGTAATACGCTTCACTGTCAATCCAGAGGGCCGAGGTTTGAATCCTTTTCCAGGAATGGGAAATTTCTGAGATGCTCTCCAGTGTCTATCATCAAACTAAACGGCCAGAACTGGTTGTTCGTAGGAAAGACGGTTTCCAATGATTGTATCAATGACATATGCCAGGCACATTAAAGAACCAGAATGTCTATTCGTAAAGAGCTTGGCTGGTTCTCACTCTCTGTTCTAGGGGCTTTCTCTTACTCTGTCTCTCTGGTCAGATGGCTCTGTGGGATAATTTGGCGCCCTAGGTGACTGCCTTTGTGCTATGTAAAGTACCTTTGAAAGTGCTTATCATGAAAAGGGTGCAATATAAATCTGGTATAATAACAATAGGTCAAAACCAAAATTAGGACTTCATAACTCACAAGGACCCACTTCAGTGCACATCTATACTGTTCGTTTATAAGTACTTGTATGCAACACTATGGATCAAGATCTGACTGCACAAACAGGAGACTGACCTGGACCAATTCTGGGTGCAAAGCCCTTACATTGATTTTTGTACAGCGGCTCTCATACCAAAAAGAAAAGCACACAAACCCCTATCACTTTGATACAGTATCTGTCACAAACTGCATGCAGAACAGGCAGAAGCTACAACCTCTGGGTTAAATCAATTGTAAATCAATCCTGTGTTTTAACAAATGCAAATAAAATACTGATACATTAGTCTTACTCATGCAATGAAGCCAGAAGCAATAATTTCCGAGTGTCTGTTACCGTGAACTTCCATAATTCAACTTTACTCTGCACATGTAAATAAAAGTATATCAATATATCTGCGCAAACACTAGGCTGCTGTCTGACATAACCTGGAATGAGTTTTGCATGCTACTCTGTGATCTTTTCATCCCTTTCATGTTCGGGTCACATTCTTTTTGACACTGAATACAGAAATATTTGAGAATACACATATGCAAGCGTTAATGTGATTATATTTCAATAATTAATCAAATCATCCCTGCATTGCTCTACACAGACAACCTCTTACATCTGTGTTCTGGTGTGTCAGAAAACAGCTGCCCCTGCCCCCTGTCATAACATCATAAACACACTATGAAAATGTCTAAAACTTGCACTTCTCTGAACAGTCTAATTAGTTTCACATTTTGCTTTAATGCTTCATTCAGAGAACATAGATGTTACAAACTGTTCAAAAATGATGTAAAATAATGCTCAGCCCATGCCTAATATGGTACAGAACTTAAATGTAATAAACATGATTGGTAGCAAACCAGTATGGAACATACATATATCAAACATGTCTGGTAACAAATGGTGACACAAGTTTTGAAAGTAAATGTACCAAACACATTTAGTTACACACCACTACAGAACATAAATGTACCAAAGTGTTAAGTGGCACACCAGTACCAAACGTAAATGTATCAAAAAGTGTGTTTATACATGGTGACATCAGAACCAAATATAAATATACCACACATTTGGTGACACATGGTGACACCAGGTCAAAATGTCAGTGTACCAAACATGTTTGACAACACACCAGAACCGAATATATTGTACCAAACATGTCTGGCACAACATGTTAAGTGGCACACCAGCACCAAATGTATATGTACCAAACATGTCTGGCACATGTTAAGTGGCACACCAGAACCAAATGTATATGTACCAAACATGTCTGGCACAACATGTTAAGTGGCACACCAGCACCAAATGTATATGTACCAAACATGTCTGGCACATGTTAAGTGGCACACCAGAACCGAATGTATATGTACCAAACATGTCTGGCACATGTTAAGTGGCACACCAGCACCAAATGTATATGTACCAAACATGTCTGGCACAACATGTTAAGTGGCACACCAGCACCAAATGTATATGTACCAAACATGTCTGGCACAACATGTTAAGTGGCACACCAGAACCGAATGTATATGTACCAAACATGTCTGGCACAACATGTTAAGTGGCACACCAGAACCGAATGTATATGTACCAAACATGTCTGGCACATGTTAAGTGGCACACCAGAACCGAATGTATATGTACCAAACATGTCTGGCACATGTTAAGTGGCACACCAGCACCGAATGTATATGTACCAAACATGTCTGGCACATGTTAAGTGGCACACCAGCACCGAATGTATATGTACCAAACATGTCTGGCACATGTTAAGTGGCACACCAGAACCGAATGTATATGTACCAAACATGTCTGGCACATGTTAAGTGGCACACCAGCAACAAATGTAAATGCACATGGTTCTTGAAAATATTGGCACCAGTTCAGAATAAAACACCAGCACAGAATGAAAAGGTACAAAAATGTTTGGTGACACAACCAATGTATAACAACAGTCATGTCTGGTGGCACATGGTGACACCAAAATGGACTCTTGTTTTAACAAGATCATTGTTTGAACACTGTTATAAAAGTACAGATTATTCTCTTGCAAAACGTATTTCTGGTCAATGTTAGAAGTAGCATTATTATAACAAGCCTACCATTTCTAATTCCTATAAATTAATCATATTTCCCCAGGCACCAGAGTGGCATTTTACATGGTTCCCTGTTAATAATGCTAATGCTACATGTTTGGACAGATAGAGCAGTGGCATTTAAAGCTAGTTCCTCTTTGAGAGATTAAAGTCCTAACTTGACATCCTGCCATGTTGAGTATGGTGCATGTTAAAATTTCATAATGACAGAAGGAATTGATGGACATTAAATGTAACTGCTACAAATGCTAGAAACAAAACTATCAGTAGAAAGATGTATATTTCCTGACGGGGCTTTGTCAAGTTTTACTTATGCACAAATGGGCAAAGATCATTACGGGAAATGGAACACTGTAAATTTTAATTTAGTTTATACTTATTTATTTTAGGTCGATTGTGAAGCATGTTCTACAACTTATATAATCCATCACCATCAGGTTATGACAGACTGAAAAGAAGCCAGTTTCCCTACAAATGCTGAGCACAAAGCAAGGGACAACTGGTATCATTTTCCTTGTGTTTGGTATTACATGGCCAAGAATCAAACTCACCACTTCCAAATTGTTTTCTACATACCCACTGAGTACTCCTCCCTAGAGTCTGAAGTGTGTGTATATAAATTTACTTTCAGAACACAAAGGATGCTAGAAGCAGCATTTTCAGAAAGAGGACAGCTTAAATGCTCAATGTGAATTATCATAAATTAAATGTGATAGCCACATATTTTGTTATGAACATAAAATATGTTAAATTTTTCTTAAATCTGACTTTCAATAACTGTTTTCTCATATATTTTTCAAAGGCTTGAACATCTGGTTCAATTAGTAGGAGGTATCATTGAATCTTTTCTTTTCGATTACCTCCCTTTATGGCACTGATCATATTAAAATTAAGTACAATTAAGAAATGAAACATTTTTTTTCTATGTTCATGCGCGCGATTCATGTTTAATTTGCCAATCCTATTCTGTTGTTCATTTCGCATGAACACCGACACAAAAAAGTTTCGTTTCTTATATTTACATTATATTTTCTCTCCATTTGTAAACAATATGACATTGCAAATTGCACATATTCTGTTACATCTAATATAAAAGTCAGCTTCCCGGCCATTTTGTTCACCAGACAAAACAACTACAACGTCACCTAAGGAACATTTTCCTGACTATACGTGGATGTCGTCAAAACAGCCGCCCGTTATCACTAGGCAGCGTTGACGTAACTTTCCCGCCTTTCCTTTTGCTGTTCATACGAAATGAATGTCATAATTTTCAATGGAAAAGAATAGTACGAATGTAAATATTACAGAAAATAGTTCTTCTCTAATCATGTCATTATACATTCTCTCTATTTGAATAGCTGCTGCAGCTGCTGTATCTGTTTTTAAAATAAAATATGAGCCGCACCATGAGAAAACCAACATAGTGCGTTTGCGACCAGCATGGATTCAGACCAGCCTGCGCATCCGTGCAGTCTGGTCAGGATCCATGCTGTTTGCTAACAGTTTCTCTAATAGCAATAGGCTTTGAAAGCGAACAGCATGGATCCTGACCAGACTGCGTGGATGCGCAGGCTGGTCTGGATCCATGCTGGTCGCAAACGCACTATGTTGGTTTTCTCATGGCGCGGCTCAAATAAAATATTAAGCCTTGTGGGACTTTAACAAGGGCATTCAGATGTACTTTGCTACATCAATTTTTTACCAACAGCAACAGTTTCTTCTCTAAAACATCCAAAATCATGAATCCAGAATTTCAATTAAATTTATTTATAAACAGCAGTAACTGAAATCTCTTGAAATTCTATTCTGTAACAATTATTTACAGCATAACCAAATTTTTTACCTAAGTCAGGGGCAAGCCTTTTCCCTAACGTTCAATCTTTAAACACACTTTTCAATTAATTTTTCCTTCTAAAAGCACAGAAAATGTTTTGTGCAAAACACTCATAAAATCGGTCATATAATGTATCAAGGATGCCACTTCCTACTGCACGAAAGTTATTGAAATAATTCTTTAATTTAGACGTCAACTGGCTTTCCCCCTGTTGATATTTCCGAATGTGACAACAAATAAATAATTAAAAGATCTTGTAATGCGACTTTTATTGCTTTAATATGGGACACCTCAGAGCATTGACTGCAAAGAATAGTTAACTGAGAATTACCCAAAGTAATCATTAATTCTGCACTGGAAATGAGCAGAAAAATCAAAGAATTCTATTATCAATCTCAGGCCATTGATGTCTGTTGGAAGAAAATCATTGGAATAACTAAATATTTTTACATTAATAGATTCCTGAAGCATCCTCTATTATTTTACATATTTTGTGAGCCTTAAAAACCCATATTCAAAATCAATTGACTGAGACCCAAGTTCATACAAATTTTCTTTTTATGTGAAAAATGAAAATGTTGAGTGTTATGGAAGTTTTATTCAATTTGGGGTCATAACAACTCATAAAAAATCGTCTATATGTATCAAAGATGCCACTTCCTACTGCACGAAAGTTATTGAATAATTTTTAAATTAGACGTCAACTGGCTTTCCCTGTTGATATTTCCGAATGTGACAACAAATAAATAATTAAAAGATCTTGTAATGCGACTTTTATTGCTTTAATATGGGACACCTCAGAGCATTGACTGCAAAGAATAGTTAACTGAGAATTACCCAAAGTAATCATTAATTCTGCACTGGAAATGAGCAGAAAAATCAAAGAATTCTATTATCAATCTCAGGCCATTGATGTCTGTTGGAAGAAAATCATTGGAATAACTAAATATTTTTACATTAATAGATTCCTGAAGCATCCTCTATTATTTTACATATTTTGTGAGCCTTAAAAACCCATATTCAAAATCAATTGACTGAGACCCAAGTTCATACAAATTTTCTTTTTATGTGAAAAATGAAAATGTTGAGTGTTATGGAAGTTTTTATTCAATTTGGGGTCATAACACTCATAAAATCGGTCATATAATGTATCAAGGATGCCACTTCCTACTGCACGAAAGTTATTGAAATAATTCTTTAATTTAGACGTCAACTGGCTTTCCCCCTGTTGATATTTCCGAATGTGACAACAAATAAATAATTAAAAGATCTTGTAATGCGACTTTTATTGCTTTAATATGGGACACCTCAGAGCATTGACTGCAAAGAATAGTTAACTGAGAATTACCCAAAGTAATCATTAATTCTGCACTGGAAATGAGCAGAAAAATCAAAGAATTCTATTATCAATCTCAGGCCATTGATGTCTGTTGGAAGAAAATCATTGGAATAACTAAATATTTTTACATTAATAGATTCCTGAAGCATCCTCTATTATTTTACATATTTTGTGAGCCTTAAAAACCCATATTCAAAATCAATTGACTGAGACCCAAGTTCATACAAATTTTCTTTTTATGTGAAAAATGAAAATGTTGAGTGTTATGGAAGTTTTTATTCAATTTGGGGTCATAACTCTTGATCAAATGTTCGTTTTGGCCAAAAATCAAATCTGGCCAAGATCTTATGACCATTATACATTGTGTCCAAGTTTTATTTAGATAGGCATTACTTCAGTAATATGGTTGCTTGAGTGGAAAATTGTGGACAGTGAATGCCGAAATGCTTTAAAAGCCACACCATCCAGCTTTACTAGCAGCTTATGTGAGCGTTAAAACTCATTTGTTTTCGCTAGGCAAAAACCTGCTGAAATAAAACATGACTTTAGAAACAAATAACTTTCTTTTTCAGCCTTAATTGTTCATAATGAGTCAGTCTTTGAGCTGAGCTTTGCCATTGATTGGAGTTATGATTCACTAAGCATGCTAGTAATTAGCATCAGGGAACTGGGTATACAGCAACTACACAAAAACTTACTAATGACCCCAATCAAGCTTGAAATTACACAAATGACCCTAAACATGTGAAAGACAAACACTTCTATAACCATTCATAAATCCAATGGAAAATATTGGTAATTGATACTTGATTGATGACACTTAAACCTGCCTGGATAACTTCAGATCTTATTGTGCTTGCATTAGTGACAGGTTACAATCTAATTTAAAAACACTGTTAAATGAGGCACGACGCCTTATTGGGTTAAGATACTACCCTGAAAAAAAAGAGGTTAATATATAGTAATCTGAACTATTAGCACAAAACACAACCAATCAAAATTATTGTATCATACTAAGCTCAGTCTGATGGAGTCTTGACAGACTTACACACAGGTACATGACAAATTCTACCCCACTCCCATATCATCCCATCATGTCAATAAAAATATATGTGATGATAATGGGATTGTGTGGAGGTCGCCTGGCACCTGTCGACTTAAAGACTGAATAATATTATTATTATACTCTATGATTTGAACGCACCATAACAACACTCAGACCAAGTATTCATGTGTCTAAGATATGAACAGACATAGGTAAAGTATCCTTGTAATCCTCAAATTCATTCAATTTCAATACAGTTGAAATGAAAAACTAGAAGGTGTTTTTGTCACAAAAACATATGTCTCCCCCCATGTATACCTTTAGCTCTGGTGGCGATTTTGTGCAGCAAAACGGAACATGTCAGCGATATGCACAACTAGGCTTGGTACTGATCACTCCTGTGAAGTTTCGTTGAAATTCGGCCAGCAGTTTGACCTGTGAAAGCCAGTCAAGCTTAATGTGGACTGACGAACGGATGGATAGACGGACAGACAGAAAGATGGTGAAGGCAAAAACCACCTATGGGGGAGACATAATAATGTTTGTAACAAGGAATTTGTCATAAAAGACTAAATAACTTTACATAATGTGTCAACACAAATCTCCTTTTTATTTTAATACTTCTTTGTTTTCTGGAAGAAATGAAAATATTTCTTTCAACTCTTAAATCAATACTGCAACATTTAACAGAAATCAAGGAATCAAATTTGTGTTATGTATTACAATCAAACTGGTTTAAGAAGAACTAAGTCTATAATAAAATAAAGCTCCTGCTCAGAAATCTGAAGTAATGCCATAAATTCCAAGGAAACAAAATTAAAATCAATATGTTAGCAGACCCTAACAAAACATCACATGAATTCTATCACTCGCAGCACGCAGAGAACAATACATCACCATTAGCCAAGATAATCAAAGTCGTGCAACCTTGATGACACCAAAAAAATAAATCCTACTGTTCGATTCACCTAATCTGTAACAGGACTTTTATTCTTTATGTAACCCTGCTAAATTTCTAAAATGAGTTTGTCCATCATTCAATTTGAGCAGTACTATACGTGCAGGTTGATCTTCGCCAGCACTGGTTGCAAAGGCAAAATAACTTGCCGCTAGCAGGCTAAAGGTTAAAGATAAACATCCTGATCATGTTTCAGATAGATCAGGAAGAAAATTTGGCATGGTGGTCTAGTAGAAACACACTTTACTTCCAATTCCTAGGTCCAGGCTTTGAATACCAACGCTTACTTGAGTAGAATGCTTTCTGTCATGGTCTTCATAGGGAAGCTGGCTTCAAAATATATATTGTCATGGTCTTTGTTCAGAGGCTGGCTTGAGAAGAATGCTTTCTGTCATGGTCTTCATAGGGAAGCTGGCTTCAAAATATACACTATCAAGGTCTTTGTTCAAAGGCTGGCTTAAAAAGAATGCGTTCTGCCATGCTCTTCAAAGGGAAGCTGGCTTCAAAATATATACTGTCATGGTCTTCATAGGGAAGCTGGCTTCAAAATATATACTGTCATGGTCTTTATAGGGAAGCTGGCTTCAAATTCTGTCATGGTCTTTGTTCAGAGGCTGGCTTGAGAAGCATACTTTCTGTCATGGTCTTCATAGGGAAGCTGGCTTCAAAATTCTGTCATGGTCTTTGTTCAGAGGCTGGCTTGAGAATAATGCTTTCTGTCATGGTCTTTGAGCAGATGCTGGCTTGAGAATATATTCTGTCATGGTATTTGTACAAAAGTTAGCTTAAGAATTTTTTTTTTCTATCATGGTCTTCGCATGGATGCTGGTTGGAGAATAATGCTTTCTTCCATACTATGTTACTGAGTTAAAACCAACTTATAAACGTCTATACTCCTCAATGTCCCTTCAGAAACTTTTAAAGGCAGAGCATCTGTGACAAAAGATAATCTCTATTCTTTCTTGCATGTAATACAATTTACAGCAAATCAATACACAAAATAGAGAAAACATCCAAAAGCTTTTCTTCTCTGCTCAACATTGTCCATTAAGGCTACACTGAATTTCTAATTTATTTCAGATAATCTGTTGTAAATGACAATGGCTTAGTTGCATACAAATTTCTTAATGCAAAAAAAAAAGATGTGTTACACTGTGTTTTTTTTAAAATCTACTATGATAAGAGCTGTGGCGTGTTTCAATATATAAACCCCGAGGGTTTTAAGTAAAAAAAAAAAAAGAAAGCTTAATACATTAGCTGATATGTTATATAAAACTTTCCATTTTCTAACAACAATTTGTAAACTGGCCAAGTCGCCAAGTCAGTCTTAAAACATTTGTTATTAAAACAGTTATACAGTACTTTATTCAGAAGTCTTTTTAATGTTTTCTATAATTATCTATTTGACATTCTTTGGTTTCATGTCTTAAGTTAATTTGTATACATAGAGCAGTTAATTTTAGTGCTTTTAGAATGTATCCTGCAAAGCTCTTTTGATATAATGATATAATAATGCTAATAGTTTCTTCTAAAATTTTGAAAGTTTGGTGCATTCAATAGCTTTTAAGCAACTGATATTGATAACGTTAAGCAAATTCACAAATATAATATTACCTTTTCTGAATGAAAATATTGACAAATAAATCCTTCAATTTCCGCTATAATTTTCCAAGTGATGTATTCATTGCCAGTGATGTATTCAGTATTTCCGAACTTTCAGAATAACCGAAAGCCTGATCAACATCTGTGACATTGGTTTTTTTGCCTTACATGCCAATCAAGCTGCATCTATTGTTACAGTCAACACTCGTGTTCCATTCCAATACGGTGTTTACAGTTACATTCAGAAACCTTATTCACAAAATGGAAATTGAATACAGCTATAAGAATGGACTGATATTGAAACACAATGTTATATAATTACAGGTTTGTGTTTCACATATATTCTTCTTAAACCAAGTCTTAGTATCTGAAGTTAATATAAACTGTTGAACAGTATTTAATTAACCCTTACCCTGTTATATTTCTATAATGGACTGGTCCATCTTTCAAACTGGACAGTACTACTTATTACTCAAAGGGGTTTTCACTGAAAATTTACTGACTGAATAGCGAACAGTGCAGACCATGATCAGACTGCACGGACGTGCAGGCTGATCTTGGTCTGCACTGGTCGCAAAGGCAGAATTAATTGCCGCCAGCAGGCTAAAGGTTAATTAAAGTAATTACTGGGTATCTTTTTGCTTTCAAATGAGTCATCATAAAAATAATACACTGGTGTAAAACTAAGACAGTGAAAAAATTTTAGGTTAATATGATTAACAATATTTGGGAGTTCAGTAACATTTTAACCTTTAGCATGCTAGATAAATTGTCGTCTGCTGGAAATGTCGTCTGCTGAAATTGTAAAGTTCATTCAATTTGCTCCAAAAATGGAATAAATATTGTCAGAGTAGCAAACAGCTTGGAACCTGATCAGACGCCGATTTAATCGGCGTCTGATCTGGTTCCAAGCTGTTTGCAAAGGCTGTTAAATTTGCCTGCAGCAGGCTAAGGGTTAATTTGATGTTAGAAACAGATGAAGTAGGTTATGCATAACTACATGGTTTGAGGAGCACTACTTTTAATACTGCAAATAAATTTTACAGTAAGAACCATGAGGGGGGGAATCAAAATCAATGGTTTCATTAAAACTGTTTTCTGTGTTAATTAGTATTCAAACCTTTGACAAATATTGAAGAAAAACAATTATCATAATTATATAAGATTTAACAAGAAATTAAAGTATTTTATTTTCATAACAAGGTACCAGTCAAAAACATAATATAATTTTACTGTGTGTCTCAGTTTCAGGGAACGTGTCTACATCAATAAATCAATGACAAAACCATGTTAAATTCAGTAGGAGCATAAATGAATCTGTACTGTTTTGTCCAGTTATCACAAAGACACATAAGGTCATATGGCCATTTTCCATCTTTGATGATACAGGAAGACTCCAGGTGCTACTCCATACATATTCAAGCAACAGGTGGGCACTTAGGCAGAACCATCTAGCATCCACAGTCTAGTTGGATGGCTTCTTCATGGAAATGATATAGCATGGTTTAGAACCTACAGAGTAAGCTATTGTAAGCCAGCAGACCCAATGAAGTGAAATTAATTAACGTACTGATCAGGAATATTTTTTTGTGAGCTTGTTATAAATATTATATAGAATTCAACATTAAGCATTTCATAGCCTACAAAACTGTTATTTCAACCTGAAATTCAGATAAACTGATACTTTTTTCTTTGTAACAGCTAAATGTCCAACTATTTCTTTACTTAACACATGGTGCATCCTTAATTAATACACAAATTTACATGGTGTAACGATCCAAGCCATGCGCATCAACAGAAACAAAAGACAGCCTAACTAAGTATAACTGGGGTCTATAGAACCCCTTCAAGGCTAGAAAAATCACACCAAGGACAGCAATTTACTGCTGTAAGAAACAAGTGGACCTTTGGCATTAACTGCAATATGCATAGCCCCTCTCCTCAAATATCAATAGTACCTAAATAATCTCAATACCCGAGCTGTTCTGAACTAAAAAATCAATGCTGCGATCAGCAATTTTATGTCACCGTGCAGATGCGGTTTCAAATCTAGACTCCAATTTAAACTTGAGCTATCCCTTGAGCAATATCATCACAATACCTGAGGAAATAAAGACAGACAGACTTCCATACACCAATAATGCACTATGCAGACTTGTTTTAGTCTAAGGGCACATAACTCTGCAATACCTCAAATGACCTTACGGTGATCACTTGTATGAAGTTTCAATGATATGCATTTTTAGCTATGGAATTAATTCAAACCACAAACTTCCATCCACTAATAATAGAGCAGACATGGTCTGTCTTGGTCCAAGGGCCATAACTCTGCAACACCTCACCACCTCACATGACAATAAAAAGTTGTAACATAGATAATCTCCTCACATGACAATAAAAAGTTGCAACATAACAGAAGGCCGGAGTACACATTTATCTAAGTCCAAGGGCCCTTAACTCTGCCATGCTTGGATGCATCTCAGAAAATAATTTGCAAATATCTACACTTCACAGTGAAAGCAAAATAGTCATGGAGCCTGTGCAATGTAGGTCAGTTTATCACTGTGAATAAGTGTGTGAAATTTCAATTCATTCCCACAAGTGGTTACAGAGATACCAGCTTACATACAAAAACATCAGTCAAACAAGAGGGTCATGATGACCCTGAATCGCTCACCTGAGTAATATGAGCCACATAATTAAAATGACAAACTGATCCTAAAATATAAAGAAAGTAGGTCAGTAGGTCACATTCATGGTCACTGAAAGTCAGTTTTAAGATCTGTGTGCTTAACTGTACATGTTGTCCAAATTTCAAGGTTGTATCTTAAAAAACAAGAAAGTAGGTCAGTAGGTCAAGGTCACAGTCAGGTGACCCCCTAATCACTTGGGGTCATCAGGTAATTATGATTTAACAGTCTAGGAACTATGATCTGATAATTTTTAAGTACTTTTTCCTATATAACTCATATAACAAGTGACCCCCAGGGCGGGGCCTCTTTTCATCCAATGGGTATTATTTGAACAATCTTGTAAGAGATCCACTAGGCAATGCTACACACCAAATATCAAAGGCCTAGGCCTTGAATTTTCGCACAAGAAGATTTTTTAATTAAAAACAAGAGCACCGCCTTGCGGGTGCTGACGCTCATCTGATTTTTTATGTATTTATAGAAATATTGTCCTACCCATGATTTTCTAAATCTAAAAAGGGCCATCACTCTTGCAAAAAGCAGGATAGAGTTATGTTTCTTGATGTACAGTCTCCACTTATGATGGTGAAAAACTGTTGCAAGTTTTAAAGCAATAGCTTTGATAGTTTGAGAAAAGTTGACTTAAACATAATATTCAACCAAGAAAATGATTTTTCTAAGTCCAAGAGGGGCAATAATTATTGCAAAAAGCAGGATGGAGTTATGTTGCTTGCTGTACAGGGTCAGCTTATGATGGTGAACAAGAGTTGCAAGTTTTAAAGCAATAGCTTTGATAGTTTAAAAGAAAAAGTTGACCTAAACATAAAACTTAACCAAGAAATCTGATATTTTCTAAGTCCAAAAGGGGCCATAAATCTTGCAAGAAGCAGAATGGAGTTATGTTTCTTGCTGTACAGGGTCAGCTTATGATGGTGAACAAGTGTTGCAAGTTTTAAAGGAATAGCTTTGATAGTTTAGGATAAAAGCTGACCTAAACATAAAACTTAACCAAGAAAACTGATTTTCTAAGTCCAAAAGGGGCAATAATTCTTGCAAAAAGCAAGATGGAGTTATGTTTCTTGATGTACAGGGTCTGCTTATAATGGTGAACAAGTATTCCAAGTTTCAAAGCAAAAGCTTTGATAGTTTAGGAGAAAAGTTGACCTAAACATAAAACTTAACCAACAAATCTGATATTTTCTAAGTACAAAAGGGGCCATAAATCTTGCAAAAAGCAAGATGGAGTTATGTTTCTTGCTATACAGGGTCAGCTTATGATGGTGAACAAGTATTCCAAGTTTCAAAGCAATAGCTTTGATAGTTTAGGAGAAAAGCCGACCTAAACATAAAACTTAACCAGGCAACGCCGACGCAGACGCCGACGCCGACAACCGCTCAAGTGATGACAATAACTCATCATTTGTTTTCAAAAAATCAGATGAGCCGATAAAATTTTAAGACCCCCCGGGGCAGGGCATCTTTTTCAGACAAGACGATTTAAAAAAAAAATCCTATATAAGTCTATGTAAAACTTGAGACACACCCCCCCCCACCCCACCCCCGGGGCAGGGCCTCTTTTCACTCCAGGGTAATGATTTGAACAATTTTGGTAGAGGACCACAAGGCAATGCTACATACCAAATATCAAAGACCTTAGGTCTTGTGGTTTTAGACTAGAAGATTTTTAAAGTTTCTTCCTATATAAGTTTATGCAAAACTTGAGACCCCCAGGGCGGGGCCTCTTTTCACCCCAGGGACATAATTTGAATAATTTTCATAGAGAACCATTAGATGATGTCACAAGCAAAATATCAAGGCTCTAGGCCTTGCAGTTTGGGACAAGAAGATTTTTAAAGTTTTTCCTTTCGGTTGCCATGGCAACCAGAGTTCTGCATGGAATTCAATTCTTTGAATAATTTTGAAAGGGGACCACCTAAGGATCATTCCTGTAAAGTTTGGTGTAATTCTGCCCAGTGGTTTTCAAGAAGAAGACTATTTTAGAAATTGTTGACGGACGGACGACAGACGACGCATGACACACGACGGACATTGAGCGGTCACAAAAGCTCACCATGAGCCTTTGGCTCAGGTGAGCTAAAAAGAGGCAGAATTTCGTAAAAAATGCATAATAAAAGTTATGGAGCCTGCACAAAGTAAGTCAGTTGATCACAGTAAATAAGTGTGCTAAGCTTCAATCCATTCCCAAAAGTGGTTACTGAGATACAAACTTACATACAAAAACTTAAACAAATCTGGGCTCTAATGCAGGAGCAAGTCTGACAGCTCTGCCAACTCTTCGAATAGTCAAGCTAAAATGCAACGCAGCGAACAGCAATATCTTGGAGTATGCTGTCCTTTTAAAGTGGTGTTTTCAAATAATACACTCATTGACTATGTAAGCAACAGTTACTCCTTTTTGTGGTTGTGACAGCAGCAGAGTGACTATAGCGAGGCTAATAACAGTCTAGAACTATGGTATTTCCAGACATGCATGCCGTAAACATATATTTCCTATGCTTTCCGAAAGTGAATACAGGCGAAATCTAAGTTATGAAGATTGACTCTGCATATGTCAAATGTCTTCTTTCAATGATCTTCCTTTCAAAAACTTTACTTTAAACAGTACATTTATTCGGCCTAAAATATACCATTAACCTTAAGCCTGCTGGCAGCAAGTGATTCTGCCTTTGCGACTAGTGCAGACCAAGATCAGCCTGCACATCTGTGCAGGCTGATCATGATCTGCACTGTTTGCTATTCAGTCAGTAAATTTTCAGTGAACACCCCTTCAAATAATAAATGGTATTGCTCAAATTGAATGATGGACCTGTTGATTTTAGAAATTTAGCAGGGTAAGGGTTAAGATTTCAGGAAGCGCAGAGGTTTCTTATTAACAAACCAAAGACATCTACACTGACGAGATAAAGAAACGCCTCATTCAAACTCGGTATACAATTTTTCGTTAACCGTGATTCAAAATTAGAAAAGAACAATTCCATTCGCAAATTAGATGCTTTACAAGAATTTATGGTCAATAAGAAATCAATTCATTGTCGCATTATGCTTAAATCTTGAATTTTAATAGCCCGGTCGGAGAAATTGCATTAGAAAAATCAGTAGCGCGTGTGGCCACCTCTGCTAGCAACCGCAGCAGCAAGGCGACGCCTCATAGAGCCGCACCAGTTGTGTAACAGATACCGTGTGATTCTGACCCACTCCTGGTGCAGCGCTGCTACCAGTTCCCGGACGTTTGCTGGCTGGGGTTGACGTTGGCGTAACCGCCGTCCGAGATAATCCCACGCGTGTTCAATCGGATTGCAGTCCGGTGAACACGCCGGCCAAGGTAAAACATTAATGTTTCTAGCCTGTAGAAAGTCCCTGGTGACGCGTGCAACGTGAGGTCGCGCGTTGTCGTGCTGATAGACTAATCCTTGATGTTGACGGAATAAAGGGACAACTACATGACGTAATATCTGGTCGATGTAACGCCTGGCTGTGAGATTACCTTGGCAAACGACGAGTTGGGACTTAAACCTATGGTTGATTGCTGCCCACACCATTACTCCACCTCCACCGTAACGATTGTGCTCCAAAACGCAATTGTTTGCGTAGCGTTCATGGCGTCGTCTATAGACAGGGATACGTCCGTCGGCGTTCCACAAGTTGAAACGCGACTCGTCACTGAACACTACGTTCTGCCAACGCTGGCCGCGATGGTTGCGGGCCCAAATAAGACGTTGTTGACGGTGGCGTAACGTTAGAATCAGACCGCGGTAGGGCCTACGACAGGTAATTCCGCGTTCGATTTCTCACTGTATGTCGACTAATTGGACGTCCACGGTTACCTACAACTATACGTGACGCAGATTGCGCCGTCACAAATTTGTCACGTAAATGACGTTGACGTATATAATTATCCTGTCGTATTGACGTTACACGCGGTCTACCTGAACGTGGTCTATCGATAGACGTTCCCGTGTCTCTAACACGTCGAATAAGACGCACAATTGTCGAACGAGAGACGTTAAAACGTCTAGCAACTTGTTCCTGCGTTCGCCCACATTCAAGCATAGCCAAAACCTGAGCCCTCTCTTCAGAATTCAGCCTCGGCATTACGAAAACTAATGTTTTTTTCAGAGAATAGCTGAAAATATGGTTGTGTGTCGTATTACACATGTACATGTGCAAAAATCGTTCAATCAAACCACATGGTTTACATGCACGGACTGCACGAGGAAATCATGACCAGGTACATGAAGTGAACAAATGGCTGAATGAAATCGCGCAAGTTTTTGTTCACTGTGTTTGTCGGTCAGAGTACATGTAGATTTACTACATTTCACAACAATTAAAAGCGTTAGGAAAAAAATAACGCCAAATTTCAATGAGGCGTTTCTTTATCTCCTCAGTATAGTTTAGTACGAATATCAAGGGAAAGCTTAGCACTACAATATTCTCTCAGACGATCTCCAATCAATATCAACACTAAAATACAGTCTAAAACAAGGATTATGCGAAATAAATGCAAGCTCAACATCACAATTTATTTCTTTTTCCTTCTAAGATGGTAAATAAAAGCAAGACCTGTGGCATTTGCGTGTGCTTGTAAAAGTGATTTAGCTGGTGAAGTGCATCTTGTGCAACAACATGTATACAAATAACACGAAGCCAAGAAAACTGTCAGATCGCTATTATTCATAGAGGGCAAATTTCCATGGACTTTGTGGTTACATCAATCAAAGAAACTTCCTCCCCGTGGAAATATAAAATCACTTTCCCATTTGATGTGAAATCATAAGTATTTTTGAGGGACTGATTTTCATAGATTTCGCAGATGTGCCACAAAATTAAATCCAGCTAAAAATTAAAATTCTTAGTTGTATTATCTTCAATAGTTGAAATTTATGTTACTATGAAACAAGTGTTTTGGCAAAAAAAAACATGAAAACTCATTCCAATAAAATTAATATTTTTTCTGCTAAATTTCTAAAATGGACTGGTCTATCATTCAATTTGAGCAGTACCACTGAATGCCAAATGGATGTTCACTCAAAATTCACTGACTGAATAGCGAACAGTGCAGACCATGATCAGCCTGCATGTCTGCACTGGT
This sequence comes from Mercenaria mercenaria, assembly GCF_021730395.1. Classification (NCBI taxonomy): domain Eukaryota; kingdom Metazoa; phylum Mollusca; class Bivalvia; order Venerida; family Veneridae; genus Mercenaria; species Mercenaria mercenaria. The sequence goes on from NC_069363.1 coordinate 99,778,192, forward strand.
TGCAAAGACTAGAATTACATTCTGCATGCCCACAGGCAGAATGTCGAGCCTGCCAGCACCTTTGGCCTCTAAGTGTGACCTTGACCTTAGACCTAGGGACCTGGTTCTTGCGCATCACACTCCATTTCATAATGGTTTTAAACATTCATGCCAAGTTGCATCAAAATCCCACCATGCATGAAGAAGAAATGCTCCGGACAAACTTCAATTCGACCTTTGACCTCCAACTGTGACCTTGACCTTTAAAATATGGACATGGAGTTTGTGCATGACAGTCCTTCTCATTGAGGTAAAAATTCATGCCATATATAAACAAGATTGGTACATGCATGTCAAAGTTATGGTCCGTACAAACTTCTATTTGACCTTTGACCTTCAAGTGTGACACTGACCATTGAGATAGGAACATGTGGTTTGCACATGGCACTCCTTCTCATTGAGGTAAACATTCATGCCAAATATAAACAAGATTGGTTCATGCATGTCAAAGTTATGGTCCGGACAAAATCGGAAGGTCATTCATGCACGGACGGACACATGGAAAGACGCGTGCCTATACACTGACCCGCCATAAGTGACGACTATATCAAGCTCACCTCAAGCGGGCTCAACAACAAAACTAATTGCCGCCGGCAGGCTTTAGTTCTATTGATTTCACTGTACAGTCAAACCTGTGCTAAACTGGCCACCTCTGGTGTTTACAATAAAACCTTATACAGGCCATTATTTTTCTTCCAGTCTATCAGAAAATCTTGTTAACTTACCTTAAATCAGAGACCACTTTTCAGAATTACCATTGGTTTTTTTTCATTTATCAAAGCTGTTCTTTACAGACAAGTTTGACTGTATCACAAATTTGTGCCTTAAAATTTGCAATTTTGTCAAACACTGTTCCCGCTAAATCAAACAATTTCATAGTTTGCAAAATATTGGTAAGTGTGAAAAAAAACTACATTAACTTAAAAACAGAACCTGGAAAGTTACTGCCAGTCACCCCATTTGCACATATGTCACATGCATAAAAATTGTTAATTTAAAAAATAAATAACAGTCAATAGCTTTTTGTTTGGGTAAAAAATACAATGTACATGGCCATGCTGAATGAAAAAATCATTAACTAACACTGCAAATGCCTGTTAAAACTTTCATGTAACAATGTATTCCTTCCACGGGCAACATCTGGCAAAATGCCGGTATCTCAAATGATGATATATAATAATTATGTAACAAATCATGGCCAACATAGTATTGTGACCTCTGGAATATTTCATATTTTATAGAGTCAATAGATTTTATAGGACTTTAAATGTAACCACAGTATATAATTTTATTGAAGAACTTCCACCAGTCAATGTCATGTCCAGGGACTGACATGGCCCTTCACTGTCGCCTGTCAGCAATAAAAGGGCCTAAGTGGAACAACATTATTTGTACAACGTACCGGTATCTGACCTTCCATCCAAAGGGCTACTTTCAAACTGAAACATTTTGTAGAAGGATTAGGGTTAGTCTATGTTCAAAGATAACTCCTGAGGCTACTCAAATTTTGTATAATTATGTCCCTTTTCTTCTTAAAACACTGCTAGATAATCAGAGCCAAGACTGATGAAGTCAGAATATATAACAGAATTATTTTTTTCTAAGAAAAAAAAGAGATTATCTAGTCAGTATCCAGATTAGATAGAGCTAGTAAAACAGCTAGTTCATTCTTCAGTTTTGGTCTAAAGTTAGTTAAGTCTTCAACTTCTAGTTTTTTGGACTGACTGATCTGCCGGGCAAGACTTCCGAGCACTAAGCCTTCAGACTATTTGGCCATGGACTTTTTGCATGTAACCACAAAAACATCCCTTTCTACAAAAAATACCATTTTCTTATCACTCAGTCATTACAAATTTCACCATGCCAAATATTTTTACATCTAAAAAAGAAATATTCTCTTTTGTAATTCCCTTGCTAGCTTGGCATCACATCTGTATTCCTGCCAGGGACTACTGCATCTGTATTCCTGCCACGGACTACTGCAATAAATTTGTTGTCAATTTGTTTTGATCAAGTAAAGCTATAAATAAGCTGCAGATTTTCTGAGGATCAATCCCTGTGAAACCAAATACATCATAATATCATTTCTCATTATCTCCAAGCCCATCCATAATTAGCTGTAAAAATGGAAGATTTGGCCAATAGAAACATCATTAATCAATCTACTATACTGAGCAAGCAGAATTACAAATATTATTAGCTGCTATTCAGCAAATATGATTTAATCATATAACTGCAGCTAAAACTGGGTTACATTTTGGTTCCATTTCTCATCTATGCCAAGACAGATTGTCACTGCAGTAAATTAGTTATTCCTTTAATTGCGTAACAGCATTAGTAGGTTAAATCTTACCAGATCAAGGGGGACAACCAATGTATAATTGTTGTCTAAGTCTACTGTTTAAAAAACAGGAACCAAACAAGAAAGTACGATATCATTCTGTTATTCATCAGACCAGTGTAACCTTCACTAATTCTAAGCATCGCACACCACAAAATTGTGCTTCATATTTTGACGAAGACATAAAGGTCGAAACTAGTAAAGAATGTGTTGTCTTGGTAATTTTAAATCCTTTTGATCTTCATATTTGAACTAAGACTAAATTTCGAGGGCTTGGTGCAAAACTATTGTAAGTGTATATAAATAAAGAACAAGATACAATAGTTTTGCGCCAAGCCCTCGTAATGTTAACTGTAATGTACTAGATTAATTCATTTGGTAAAATCAGTTACTTATTAAGTCTTGTTTAGGGAACAGTCAATACTTATTTTCAAAGATTGTCGGGCCAACTTCAGAACTGTTGCCGACAACCAAAGATAAATGTATACAAGTCTGCACAACAAACAAGAGGGCCATGATGGTCCTATATATCGCTCACCAGAGTTGATCCGGCCTACTAGTTTTTGACCCCACATGACCAGGAGTTGAACTTGACCTAAAGATCATCAAGACAAACATTCTGATTAAATTTCATAAAGATTTGGTTACAACTGTCTCCTCTAGAGTGTTCAAAAACTTTTCTCTTGATTTGACCAAGTGACCTAGTTTTTGACCCAACATGACCCAGATTCGAACCTGACCTACAGATTATCAAAACAAACATTCCGACTAATACTCATCAGTTTCAAACTTAAGTTGTGGTCTCTAAGAGTGTTGAAAACATTTTCCTTTGATCTGGCCTAGTGACCTAGTTTTTGAACCCACATGACCCAGATTCAAACTTGACTAGAAATGATAAGACAAACATTCTGACCCAGTTTCATAAAGATTGAGTTACAACTGTCGCCTCTAAAGTGTTCACAAGCTTTTCCTTTGATTTGACCAGGTGACCTAGTTTTTTAACACACATGACCCAGATTTGATCTTGACCTAGGTATCATCAAGCCAAACTTTTTGACTAAGTTTCATAAATATTGGGACACAACTGTGGCCTCTAGAGTGTTCACAAGCTTTCCCTTTGATTTGACCAGGTGACCTAGTTTTTGATCCAACATGACCCAGTTTCACACTTCATCTTGAGATCATCAAGACTAACATTCTGACCAAGTGTCATAAAGATTGGGTCAAAAATGTGGTCTCTAGAGTGTTCACAAGCTTTTCCTTTGATCTGACCTACTGACCTAGTTTTTGAGCCCACAAGACCCAGTTTCAAACTTGACCTAGAGATCATCAAGACTAACATTCTGACCAAGTTTCATAAAGATTGGGTCATAATGTGGTCTCTTAAGAGTGTTCACAAGCTTTTCCTTTGATCTGACCTACTGTTCCAGTTTTTGACCCCACATGACCCAATCTCGAACTTGACCTAGAATTCATCAAGGCTAACATTCTGACCAAGTTTCATACAGATTGTTCACAAATGTGGTCTCTAGAGTGTTCACAAGCTTTTCCTTTGATCTGACCTACTGACCTAGTTTTTGACCCCACATGACCCAGTTTCGAACTTGACCTAGAAATTATCAAGACTAACATTCTGACCAAGTTTCATGAAGATTGGGTCAAAAATGTGGTCTCTAGAGCGTTCACAAGCTTTTCCTTGATCTGAACTACTGACCTAGTTTTTGACCCCACATGACCCAGTTTGTGCTCTGGTGAGCTAAAAATGAAACATTGTGAAGTGTCAAAATACTCTTAAAAATAAAATACTATACTGACGATCACAGATATCTCCTGACAGCTAAAGAATTCTACAGATACTCTACATTTTCTTTCCAAAGGATAAGGACTTAACCCTTACCATGCTAAATTTCTACAATGAACTTGTCCATCTTTCAATTAGGACAGTACCATTAACTGTTAAAAGGGGTGTTTACTAAAAAGATACTGACTGAATGGCGAACAGTGCAGATCTTGATCGTCGCATAGGCAGAATCAATCATGTCCAGCATGATAAGGGTTTATGTTAAATGAAAATTGCTAGACATATTCCTGTCATACTTATGAAATATTTACAAACTGAAATATATATATGCGATCTATCCCACTGAATAATGGTTGCCACTAAAATCAATTGATTTCCACCAGATCCTTTTTTCATGGTTTTCATATTCAAGTTTAAGGGGTTTACAAAGTTATGTCTAACAATTTTAGTGAATGTAACATAACTGCAACAGATATAGTAAAACATATATTCGGCCCGACAGTGTGTGGGAACAGTTTGCTACAAATAGAACAGTTAATGAAATAAAATAAACCATTTATCTGAAATGTAAGACATATGAATAGTTTACTCAGTCATTCAAAATGTTGATAGGTTCACAATGATGACCCAGAACTTTGATTAATTGCAGATTTTCTTATCTGAGGAAACCTAACTTTTCCAAAACAAGTTGCCCTCAGGGCAAGTCCGACTTAATATTACCTTACCTGCACTGATTTCAACTTCCCTAGCAAGTTTAATGAACATTAACATAAATGTTATAAAATGATTTAACTTTATTTGTAATTAGCAGTGCAGAAAAGATTATTCAAACAAGATACCATCTCCTAGAAAGCCTTAAATTTGTTGTTGCCTTTGCAGGAATACTTGTTACGATGATTTTTAACTTTCTGGGGCAATTAATGCTTTAAACAAATCTAATGATTTAATCAAAACGAGACCACCTTTAACACTGAGAAAATTCAGAACAAGAAAATAAACAAACAGTACTTCAATCACAGCTTCTGTAAAATCTTTAGTGTGTGTGAAACAAAAACTCAACTACTATACTGTTAAACAGCTTACATCCAATCCCAATGAAATTGAGAAAAATGATAATTTTCCACCAGATGAACAAGAGTTGTTCATAAGACAGTGCTATAAGTTATTCATAAGACAGTGCTATTTTTAAGTCATAAAAGGGCCAAAATTTTCATTATCATCAGGTAAGACTTATGCAACAGAATTATTTCATAACAATGTAAAATTTTATTAAACCAATGGTAACACTTCAACCAAAGTTTCTACCTCAAAAAATGGGCCATAAATTTAATTGAATTCAACCAAGAGTTGTCTAACCTGTTTATGTAACAGAAGGATGCCTTGAGTGATGTTTAAATCCAATAGTTATTACTGAGATAAAACTTGACAATTGTTTGCAAAACATTAATCATATTTTGTATGACGAAAACGACAATAATTCCTATCAAAATCAATCTTGTGTAGTTTCAATCCTACACATACAACGGTAACTGAGATACAACCTTGCACTCAAAACTTCAACCAAGGTGTGACACCTTACCAACACTGAGTATTCTGTAGCAGAAAAGCACTCACAATTAAAAAGGTATAAAGCACAAAAGGCAAACTTTTACTGATACTCTTTCAGTGAATAGTATATGACTGTGTTCTTTGTATCCAAGGTATCTGTGTTAGCTACAACTGTGTTTTACTTTATTATACAGAAAGTAAACTGTTTAAAAAATATAACAAAATGTAAAATACATAGATACGATAATGTGTCTTCAACAAAACATATGATACAGAACATAAGATTTTACCACAGTGAAACACAACACAATATCTCGCCTACCTGTGACCAACTATACACCTGACAGCACAGAAGGATAGAAAGGCAATCATTAAATATAAAGTTATCATCATTACATTCAAGCTCCTTTTCAGAGATTTTGATAATTTTAAATAGTTTTTTTATGCATTTATTTTTCATTTTCTGTTTTTTTAAGTCACATCTACACAGGTTAGGTTATATCATAATTTTCTGGCTTTAAATCATGAAGAACCCAGGTGCATCTCTGGACTTTACTTCAGGCACTTGGGGGCAACAGGGTAGACCCATTGTTGTAAGCCAGCGGATGACTCATATGACAACACAAGCAGGGCTCAAACAGAAAGATGAGAGGTTATTTCTGATCTCTGGTATAAACTTATTGTCAGTATAATGTAATCAATGATCAAAAGGCTCAAAAATCATTGAAACACTAAGAAGATCAGAAAAATTTTATAGAGGTCCATGCCAGGATGCTACTGACCACATTTAGTGAAATGCTGACCAGCTGTTTCAGAGAAGAAAATGTCAAAGTAAAATGTTGATGCAGAATCAACCATCTATACCATAAAACCAGAAGTTTTTGTTTTTTTAAATCACTTAAAAACCGTGATCTTACTGACTGATGGATTTTCTTTGGGTTAAATCTTTTCAGTTTTCAACAGAACTTCATCAAAAAGCTCCATATACTGAAATTTCTTTTAAACTATTTCATTGAGACGCTCTTCACTGTTTTCAAAATAATTCATCTTCCTTCCCTTTCTACTAGGCAGAAAATTCCACAACTTTCTAAAAGTTACCTCATTCTCAAACAAAACAAGAAAGTCAATTATAAACAAGAGCCTTAGAAATCTGAAATAATTACAATTTCTTTTGATCTTCTGCTTTATCACAGATCTCAAACAAATAGCTAATCATACAAAAACAGCCCCGAACAATTAATTTCTTTTCTGTTTATTTCCTTAGTGTTTATGTCATTATGGCAATTTAACGCTCCTGAAAGTAATTCTCCACCAGTTTTATGTACTTACTGTTATTATTAGTAAAGTGGATATTGCTGGTCAGATCTTCTTAATGCAGTAATACAAATTAAAATATTGTCATAAATATTTGGTCCATTTTGCAATTTTGAACATATTTTTGTATAATTTTAACAACTTTTTCTTTATTTGGCTACAGCCAATTATTGGCCCTGGACTATGCAATGCCTTGTTGGTTCCTATTTTTCACAAAATCAATGGGGGAAATCTGGTCTGAACTGATCTATATTTTTATTAAGTTTCATGAAGATCCATCAATGGGTTACTATGTTTTGTGGAAATTGATGAACTTAAAAACAATTAAAGGTCAATACCTCTGCAGTTACTGAAGAGATCTAGATGAAACATATGCATGCACACTAGTTGTTTATAGTTTTATAAAATTTATAAATAATTGAAGGGCAATAACACTTAACACTTAAGGCAGGCTGTCTAGCATACCCCGACAAAAAATTAGGGCTAATTTTAGGGCAATTTGTACAAAAAAATAGGGCTAAAATTAGGAATTTGGTACAATTTTAAGGAAATTTTAGGGCTAAATTTAGGAATTTTCAAATCAAAATACGGACTTTAAAGACCATGATTGTAATGTGCTTACCTTTATGTGATTGACATAAAAGTAACTCACAAATAGTGCTTTATTTACAGAAAAGACGTCTCCTAGCTTTCCACTGTTTTGAACTGTGCTAAATTGTTTTTTTCTGAATTAGAAGAACTTTTAAACAACATTTAAAACATTTTCTCTTTTTAATCATTGCAAAAAAGTTAAAAAATTAGGAATCTTTGTGAAAAAATAGGGCCTTTTTAGGAATTTCCTTTGATTTTTTTAAAAAAAAAAATAGGAAAAAGTAGGAATTTTAGGGACGCTAGACAGCCTGTTAAGGGCCTCCGTGGCCGAGTGGTTAAGGTCGCTGACTTCAAATAACTTGCCCCTCATCGATGTGGGTTTGAGCCTCACTCGATGCGTTGATTTCTTCATGTGAGGAAGCCATCCAGCTGGCTTACGGAAGGACGGTGGTTCTACCCAGGTGCCCGCTCGTGATGAAATAATGCACAGAGGGGCACCTGGGGTCTTCCTCCACCATTAAAAGCTGGAAAGTTGCCATATGACCTATCAAGTGTCGGTGCGACGTTAAATCCAACCAACCAACCAACATTTAACAAAATGATACGATCCTTATGAAACTGCCCCTGCACTATAGCCCGATAGTGATCTACATTTGTATAGAGTTTCATGTAATATAATAATTATGTATCTGTTTAAATTTTTAAAAATTTTAAAGAATGTAATTCATCGCTCATTTAGCCTGCTCTCGTGAGACAGAAATGATGGATTAATGACTTAAACACAGTATTTGGCAAAATTATACCAGAGGTTTAGTTAACAAGAGGACCATGATGGTCCTGAATCGCTCACCTCTTCCCACATGACCCAGTTTTGAGTATGACGTCGTTTTTTCTATTATTTGACATAGTGACCTAGTTTTTGAGCTCATGTGACCCAGTTTTGAACTTGACCTAGATATTATCAAGATATAAATTCTGACCAATTTTCAAGAAGATCCATTCAAAAATATGGTCTCTAGAGAGGTCACAATGTTTTTCTATTATTTGACCTATTGACCTAGTTTTCGAAGGTACGTGACCCTGTTTTGAATTTTACCTAGATATCATCAAGGTGAACATTCTCACTAATTTTCATGAAGATCTCATGAAAAATATGGCCTCTAGAGAGGTCACAAGGTTTTTCTATTTTTATACCTACTGGCCTAGTTTTTGACCGCACGTGACCCAGTTTCAAAATGACCTAGATATCATCAAGGTGAACATTCAGATCAATTTTCATGAAGATCCATTGAAAAATATGGCCTCTAGAGAGGTCAAAAGATTTTTATAATCTTAGACCTACTGAGCTAGTTTTTGACCGCAGTTGACCCAGTTTCAAACTTGACCTAGATATCATCAAGATGAACATTCAGACCAACTTTCATACAGATCCCATGAAAAATGTGGCCTTTAGAGAGGTCACAAGGTTTTTCTATTATTTGACCTACTGACCTAGTTTTTGACCGCACGTGACCAAGTTTCGAACTTGACCTAGATATCATCAAGGTGAAAGTTCTGACCAATTTTCATGAAGATCTTGTGAAATATATGGCCTCTAGAGAGGTCACAAGGTTTTTCTATTTTTAGACCTACTGACCTAGTTTTTGACCGCACGTGACCAAGTTTCGAACTTGACCTAGATATCATCAAGGTGAACATTCTGACCAATTTTCATGAAGACCTTGTGAAATATATGGCCTCTAGAGAGGTCACAAGGTTTTTCTATTTTTAGACCTACTGACCTAGTTTTTGAAGGCACGTGACCCAGTTTCGAACTTGACCTAGATATTATCAAGATGAACATTCTGACCAACTTTCATAAAGATCCCATGAAAATGTGACCTCTAGAGTGGTCACAAACAAAAGTTTACGGACGGACGGACAGACGACGGACAACGGACACCGCGCAATCACAAAAGCTCACCTTGTCACTTTGTGACAGGTGAGCTAATGATCAGCCTTCTAACTAGGAAGATCTCAGAGGCAGCTGGTACAGATATTCTTATAAGAACAACTTCAAAGGTCAATTCTTACCTTTTCTGAGGCCACAGAGGCAAATTTTGTTGCACCAGATGCAAATGTTGACCAGCCCTACAATAAACAAAAATTTTATCAAATATATTAACAGGTATTCTGAATATTGAAATCTGCATGCTGCAGTCATTCATGCAAATATAAATTACTACAATAGTATCTTCAGATACATGTTGTGATAAAATTTTTGAATATCCGCTTCTTTCATCTATCATATCCAAATTTTAATGCAACTTATTGTGTGATAAAAACTTTATTTTGGTGGTGGAGGAAGACCCCAGATGTCCCTCTGGACATTATTTCTGGTACAGACAGGCAGCATGGGTAGAATCACCGACTTGAGTAGATGGCTTCCTCACATGAAAGTATTCTACACCAAAAGTGAGGTTTCTAACCTACAGCAGTGAGGGGCAAGTGATTTTACATCAGCCACCTTAACACTTGACCACAGGCCCCTGTTCTGATTGCTTAAACCAAAAATCTTCGCATACCATACAAGTATGAAATCTCCACCTCTTTACAAAGGGGTAAACTGCATTTAGCATAATCTTACATGATGCTAGTATACGAGCACAATCAACAGAACCCAGTCACTTTAAGAAATACATCTTCAAGACCAGTGTCTTTCAACTGGAACTACAATTACAATAAATACGATTTCTAAGCATTTTGAAAGTATATATAAAACTGCAACTTACACTAGATAAACTGGACATAGTGTTTTCAAAGAAGTCATCTTCCTTTTTCTTTTCTACCGTGTTTCCAAACCCTGCATATTTTCCTCCTTGACTTGGTGGCAAATGACTGCAAAATTATGAAAGAGATAGTGTGAAATAAAGCCTCCTTTGTGGCTTCAACTTTCTATACTAAATAGTGCACTAACTATTTGACACCAGTGCTTGAGGACCATACATGAAGCAAAATTTAAGCATTCCCTTAAAAATATGTCTATTGGAAACCTTTCTCACAGTTTTGATGTGTATAGCTTATATCTGCAAATTAAAACTAGGCAATCAGTAACACCGATGGATGCTCCCTGAAGCAAATATCCAAAAAGGGGGCCAATTCAAAAACAGGCTCATATAGAGTTATGGTTCTTAGTTACTGCACTTCCTCTCACTGACCTCTATAACTGTGTCAAGTACTGAGTCAATCATTTTTCAAGTAATACACCGGAAAAGTGTTCATACATAAAGGGAGATAATTAAAAAATGGGGTCAACTAGTTATGGTTCTTTGACACTGCACTTTTTCTCACTGACCTCTATCAATATGTAAAGTATCAAGTCAATCCCTTTCATAGTTTTGGACTTAGGCTCCAGACAAGCTTTTTACAAAAAGGGTGATAATTCAAAAATGAGACCACCTAGATTATGATTCTTAATCACTGCACTTTCTCTCAATGAGCTCTATTATTGTGTGAAGTTACAACTTAGTAACTTCAATACTTTTTGAGTAATGCTCTAGACAAGAAGTGTGACTAAAGGACAGATGGACAAGGTGGTGACTATAATGCTCCCCCCTTTGGGGTGCATAATAATGGAACTTTTGTGATCTTCATTCATACAAGAGACTACAAGTATACTTCAGACCATTGCTAGATGCACTTACTCTGGTCTTGTGGCATTTTCCATCTGTCTTCTTCCAAAGAAATCTTCTTTATGTTTCTTAATGTCCTCTCTGCAAGACACAGATAACACAAAACATCAACTTATGAACTGGTCTGGCATGAAATTAGAAATGTCAGCTCATAAATATGTAAATTAAGACTTGACAAATAATGTACATAGTACAATAAACAAACTAGTAACAACCTTTAAAACTGCCATTCCTCTTATAGCATTACAATCCACATAATGAAATGAGCCATGCCATGGGAAAACCAACATAGTGGGTATGCGACCAGCATGGATTCAGACCAGCCTGCGCATCCGCGCAGTCTGGTCAGGATCCATGCTATTCACTATTAGTTTCTCCAATTCCAATAGGCTTTAAAAGCGAACAGCATGGAGCCTGACCAGACTGTGCGGGTGCGCAGGCTGGTCTGGATTCATGCTGGTCGCATACCCACTATGTTGGTTTTCTCATGGCGCGGCTCAAATTGTTAAATTACTTAACCAAAAACATTATTTCCCCAACAAAATATAATACCTCATTTTCTATGACAATCATTTAACCAAATCTCTCAAATCTCTGGTCATTTATTATGGAATAGACACAGTAGTTTATATTTTTCTCAATAACAAGTTCAGACATCAAATCATTTCATATCATTTACACACTACATAAACAGAAATATAGAATATACTCAATAATCGATGTTTATGAAAGTCCTTACTTTCAACTCACAGATGTAAAATATTCTCACTTGTGTGTGTAAAAACTGTCTTAACCTTTGACCTATTTCCAAACAAGTCAATAATTTAACTTACGATGAGAAAGAGTCTTGGTAGCCACTACTTGTGAAGCTGGAGTTACTACTAGTAGTACTACTGTCCTGGTGACCCATTCTTGGATAACTCTGTGAAGGTTTTAGGCCAGCGGAGGCTGCAACAAATGGTTTATGATGACGCGCTGATGATGTATCTATACTCCATGGTTTTCCTTCTGCTAATGTCGAAATCTGGGAAAATATACATAAAAGGTTTATGAGGAAGAATGATTAAGTTGTACAAAAATTGTTCAGTTTGTGTCGAAAAACAGCAACATCTGGCCCCTGTGACCTTTGATCAAGTGATTCCAAAATCAATAGGGGTCAACTACTCTGCATATCCAATCCTCCTATGAAGTTTCAACATTCTTGGTCAAGTGGTTTTCACGGTATTGATCAGAAACTGTTTTCCATGTTCAGGCCCCTGTAACCTTGACCTTTGATCCACTGCACCCAAAAACGATAACAAAGAGGTCATCTACTCATCTAAGCCCTATCATCCTTTGAAGGTTCTAGGTTAAATGGTTCTCCAATTGTTGATCGGACATGAAGTGTGACAGACCAACTGACAGGGCAAAAACAATGAGAAGACATAATGCCTTGAAAATGTTTCAACCAATATTGAAATCACAGTAAAATTTTTAAGTCAATGCACTCAATTCAGTAGATTTCTCTGTATCATAAATTTCTTAGAAGATCTAAATATTATAATTTATGTATAACATACCTTGTCCCTGTATAAAGCAGCAGCTCTGGAGTTATACTTTTCTTGTAGAGACATTCCTGGTTTATAGTCTGATTGAGATTCAAAGAACTCCTTAGCTTTTCTGTTACCCCCAGCCTTCATCTTCTCTAGCTCTATGTCCTTCCATTTGTCCATACTCACAGATCGCACAAAACTGAAAAACCCATTCAGTATTAATATCTTTCTAAATTTATTTTTATATACATTTTACTATAGCATTATCTTACCAATGTCTTTCATTTCATTTATTTGTCTACACATTTTTTTTTCTTAATACTGTGAGGAAAATAGCCAAACATTATTTATACCCTTACTGAATTGCTTGTAGGTCACTAGTCAAAAACTATTTGCTCCAGAACACGTGTTGAACTATAGACCAGACAACTGTACAAACTATGGACAAGCAATTTATATGAATGAATCATGAAGTAATTCAGAATATAAGATGCTAAGTGTATGACTGTTTAAGTACAGTCAAAAATTCCTATTTAGAATCAAAATACATATTGCTTCATCTAATCAAATTAAAGTCCAATTACACTGTTTAAATACTCTTGCTGGTGAGAATTATTCTAAAAGACACTAATGCACAGATTCTTTTTCCAGAAAACAAGTTATCACAATGACAGAATAACTCATTTATCTAAATTTTCTAAACTGATATGATTTCATTGCGTCCAGTTCTAAATCACTGCCAAAGATTTTTTTCTCTATTAATCTTACAACTAAATTACAGTTGAAAACTTCAGTTTGGTTTTCTGACCAATGCTGAGGAATCATACATTTTGGTGGGCATTAAATTTTGCGATTTTTAGTTTAAATGGCCATTTTGTATGGATAAGAATTTGTGGGTTTCAACTTTTGAAAACAAGAGCACCTCAATGCGGAGCAATACAAGCCCGAAGGTATGACCTTTGACCCCTAAGTGTGACCTTGACCTTGTAATAGCTATCCAGAACATGTGCTCTGCACATCGTGTCGATGTGGTGAACATTTGTGTCAAAATTCTTTGAAATCCTTCAAGGGGTTCAAGAGTTACAGAGCAGACACAAAACACACTCATATGACCTTTGATCCCTAAGTGTGACCTTGACCTTGAAGCGAGCCATCCAGAACATGTGCTCTACATGTCATCCTGATGTGGTGAACATTTATGTCAAGTTTCTTTGAAATCCTTCACGTGGTTCAAGAATTACAGAGCGGACAGGAAATTGCCAACACTAACAGAGGGATGGACGGACAGAGGGACACCGGGGTATAACATAATACGTCCCTTCTGGCATATAATAAGAATGAATGGGATTTACTTGTTCACTTCGATAAAATTTCATGGATTAACTCAACCACATGAGAATTAGTCTCACACGAATATCAATGATTTCACAGTACTCATAAACTAGTAAATGACTGTGGAGGTGGCAGGAAAAATTCTGCTGTCTCTTCCAGGATTCAAACATGTACATGTATGCCACCTCCAAGACAGACACTATACCCTATCACTGTCTCCTATAATTTAACATAAGTGTACAGCAGACAAAGAATACATGTACATACCTGAGATGAACACCTAGTCCTCTATGCTTTCCTGAGCATTCGAGGCAAATCCATACACCGTATGTAACACTGACCCATTGAGGATTGTGTCCACCACATTCAAAACAGTTCTAAAAATAGCAAATCAACAAAATAAAACATAACATGTACAAATGATAATAATATCAAAGTCCATGATAAAGACTGAGTTAAAAAATATTGTAATATGAAATAGACAGAGTTCAGCACCGATGTTTACTTCTTCAATCTGTTCATATTAAAATGATAACAGATGTAGAGCTATAGTTAACTTCACTACACAAACATGACAAAGTAATATCTAATAGTTAATGACTTAATTTCATGATTTTTGGACATGTTATTAAGTATGTATCACTGGGTCCTTCTGATATGCCACGCATGATTGCTTTTTGTATGTTTGTTTGCGACAATTTTCTTTCCATTACTGAACACTCATTACACTGATAAAACAGGGATATAAATTAACACTCAGACCCTATTAGCCAACTGGGCTCATTACAGGCAAATTCTAGGGGCCCAGCCTAAAAGTTAGGGGCCGAGCTATTATTAGCGGGAAAATATACTACCAGCAGTTTAGATCGACATACTTAATATAATAATAAGTCTTGTAATTTGCTTCCTGCCAAAATACATCAATTTCTTAAATATAATTACAGAACACTCATCAAACTCACACTGAAAAGGAAAGTTGTAATCAACCAGTGCATGACATGTTCTAAATATAGGACACAGCCTCTCAAACACAGACGCACTTAAAGTTTGAATGATTTTTGCAGCACCAGAGGATTTGGGTTGTTTATGGGCATTTTGATAGAGGCTGCACGCTTATGGACATCTGAATTCTAGTATCTTGTTACATTGTCGAGTTACAGGTCACTCGCAATTACGAAATTATTACTTGTACAAAAAGTACAAACCACGTTGCGGTCGATGTTCTATGCAGCCGCGGTCTGTTAACAGCCCATTTTTCATTAAAAGTCCTCATTGGCCTTTAGGTCTTTAAATAATCCTGATATTTCCTTATGTAGCCGCGACCGGCCGTTCTAAGCTCTTTAACAACCTTCAATAAACCTCTACTTTCTAGTGCTGTATTTCTATGGGCGCAGCCATTGTTAGTGAGGGAGTAAATGATCCGCGTATTCTGACTGGTCGTAGTATATATCTGTAATTTTGATTGGTCGATTTAAGTGACGTAGTGCATATTAATAAGACAGTCTTGGAAAAACCCAGAATATTGACTCGACAAGCTTCAAATCTGGTCGCACGGGGTGAGTGTTAATTTATATCCCTGTAAAAATAAGCAGATCTATCAGAAGAAAACTAGATGTGTGCCCAAATGACAGGGGTGTCCCCACTCCTTTCACTGTGCATAATTTAACTAAGTCAAGGGCCATGACTCTGGTCTGGCTGCGTAAAATCCAAAACAACAGGTGCAAAACTTCACATGCTGAATAGCAATCCCATCTGGTTTGATGACTCTATATTAAATACTTTTTAATAGATAGTATGGACAAAGGTAGTCAAAATAATTTGACGTTCAGATTGATTTATATTTGTGGCAGGCAATCTAAATGTCAAAAGTTTGAAGGACCAAAATAATGGAAGATAAATCATAGTACACAGTCATGTAAAGTTATTGGTTTTAACGCTTGTGCATATTGGCGTGTAGTCTACTGTAGACACGGTAAACGTTAATCGTGTACAGTACATGCATAGGTTTAAATCACCAATCGCCTCAATAGCCTAGTGGTAGCGTGTCCGCTTTGAGTGCGGGAGGTCTGGGGTTTGCTCCCCGGCCGCGTCATACCAAATACGTGAAAAATGGTCATGGTAGCTCCCTTGCTTGGCACTCAGCATTGAAAGGGTAGTATCAGGAGGTAAAATAAGCACAGTTAAGTTTCTGTTACTGGATACCTAGTTTGTCGCACAAGAGCTTTGTAGCTCGTGTTATATGTTGGATTATATGCGACGTTAAATAAAGCTTACCTTCACCAGAAAATCGTAATTTAGGATATTATTTTTTTTAATTTTGGCATAAATCAATGAGGAATTGAATCCCCTTTCAATACATGTAAATTTTATTTGAATTTATGGCCAATTTGTGAAATAATCGGCATTTAAACCTATAGCATGTAAAGCGTTGGCAGCGCTGAAAATTTCACGGGAAATTGCTTCAACTATTTTGGTCTTTCAAGTTTGACGCGAATGGGAATATTGCCCATATGAAAAAACTACCTCAATATTTCCTAGGATCGCGTCAAATTAGTTGGACTGGGACAAAGGAAATTCTGAGTGCCCCAATTTTTGTTTGTATGTGTGTGTGTCTGTAAGGGGGGTAAATCTGAATAATAATCACTTACATTTTAATGTGAAATAAGACAACCCGCATGAGTGAAAAGATTTTAAATTATTTTTAGAAGAAAAAGAAACGGACGGAGATTTTGATATATTCTGCTGTAATGACAGGAGTTGTATACTTACACCGTTGCCATCTTTGATTTTCAAATCTTTCAGCACACGACGAGTTCTTGGACTAGCCATGTTTCCTTAAACTCAACAAAATTACCGATTTCTTGCTGAGGTGTCACCTGTCAAATCTGAATTACTTAAGCCGAATATTGGCACTATTTATGGTTTAAGATTATAGAAATTTGATTTTGGAAACAATTTGGTATGAGGATAGTTTAAAATGGAATAGATTGTCCTTAAATATGAATATTTCCACAATCATTGTATTTTTGAGTGTACATAATGATAATTCGAACGCACGGTTTGAAACAATTTCAAAATGGCGTCGCCCGAACTCGAAAATTGCAAAAATTTGGAATTAAACTGTTTTATTTGACTGCAAGTAGATGATTGAAGAAGTTAAGTAAATAATCGTATGCAAAATGCCGAAAGACAGAATAATTGAAACGCTTAAAGCGTATAAGCTTGGTAATGACCGCACGAATTTTGTATATTTCAGTTTGTCATATGTTTTCGCGACGAATGTATTATTTTTAGGTCAAGCACTGCTATTTTTTTCCCATAGTCTTGGTCAAAGGGAAGTAACAGTTTTCCCATAGACTAACATAGTAATGTTTTGGGTTATAGCCCTTTCCTAACATTTAAACTTTTGATGCCACCTACCCAGGGTGAAAGAACTATTCAAGACTTATATGCCTTACTGAAACATGGCTTAAGCCAGACATCAGTTCCTCCAAAATATTTCCTGATAATCTTAATTATAAGGTATATAGGGATGACAGGAGTGAAAGTCAAGTCGGAGGAGTGATGATAGCTATATCTAACTCACTGATCAGCCAAGAACAACCAGACTTCAAGACTTCATGCAATATAACCTGGGCAAAAATTATCATTACTGGCCTTACAGATATCTTTGTCGGAGCCTACTACAAACCCCAAGAATTAGACGCCGACTCCCTGTCCCAACTTTGGTTATCCCTTAGTAAAATACCCAAGGGCAGCATAGTATGGCTACTTGGAGACTTCAACCTCCCCGACATTGACTGGTCAAAAGAGTCCCCTAAACAAACTTGTAAAAACAGATCCTTTTATGAAGAATTTATTGAAAGATATTCCCATTATAATCTTGAACAAATAGTTAAGATCCCAACTAGGTTATCCAACACCCTTGATCTCTTCTTTACAAACCATCCATCCCATGTCCACTTGGTCAAATCCCTACCGAGTCTAGCAACCTCGGATCATGATATAATTTTTCATGAATTGAATCTTAATAGGGGCCGCCCAACCCAACCTAGACGCCCTATAAAACTCTATACGAAGGCTAATTGGGAAGGGCTAAAATCTGACATGAAGGCTTTTGGTGCTAGCTTTCTCACCGAAAACCATTCAGACCCTGAAGTAGCGTGGAATTCATTCAAGGACTGCCTTAATGAATCTCAGTCAAAACACATTCCATCTAAAATGTCTAAACCCCGTGCCGACTTTCCATGGTTAACCCCAAGAATTATCAGGCTTATACACAAGCGTGATAAATTTTACCAGAAACTACACAAATCTCCCTCCCCAGCCCGCCAACAAAGATTCAGATCCCTTAAGTCTTCTATCCAGAAGCAGATAAGAGCCCAATACTGGTCATATATGGAAAGTATCATATTTGACCATGACTCACAACCTGGTAAAAACAAAAAGTTCTACAGTTTCATCAAGCACAACAAAAAAGAAAATGTCGGCATCGCCCCCCTCAAATCAGATGGTCTTACCTACACGGACCCCATCCAAAAGGCTACTACATGTATCTTAAACAAACAATTTGAATCTGTCTTTTCCCCTCCCCAGCCCCTTAGTCTGAAGCATATATGTTCCAACATTCTCTCATCCCCAGTCTCCAAGATGAATAAGATCCAGGTCACCACTGAAGGTGTGGAAAAACTGCTCCATGGCCTATCACCACATAAAGCCTCAGGACCTGATGAACTATCCCCACGCATCCTAAAAGAACTCCACCATGAGATTGCTCCTGTACTTGCCCATATATACAGGTTATCTCTCGAATCTGGCCTAGTGAGATTGCTCCTGTACTTGCCCATATATACAGGTTATCTCTCGAATCTGGCCTAGTACCCAGTGATTGGAAAAAAGCCACTGTAGCCCCCGTATTTAAAAAAGGTCTCAAGTCTAAACCTAGTAACTATCGCCCAATTTCCCTAACTTGCATTGCTTCTAAACTCCTTGAACACATTGTTGTTTCCAATCTTATGACCTATTTTGACAAGCATAAGCTACTTAGCCAGTTCCAGCATGGCTTTAGATCAGGTCACATTTGTGAGACTCAGCTCATTAATTTCACTCAGGAACTTTACAATAACACTGAACAGGGTCAACAAACAGATGTTATTGTCATGGACTTCTCCAAGGCGTTTGACAAGGTCGATCACATAAGACTAATTTATAAACTACAAAGCCTTGGTGTCAATCCACAAATTACCAATTGGGTCAAATCTTTCCTGTCCAACCGATCCCAGAAAGTCGCTGTTGATGGTCATTTTTCCAGTGAACTTCCTGTACTGTCTGGAGTTCCCCAGGGGTCTGTTCTTGGGCCATGTCTCTTCCTGGTATATATCAATGACTTGCCAGACTCGGTCAAATGTAACGCAAGAATGTTTGCAGATGACACCATAATATACCTTACCATCAACTCCATTTCAGATAGTGTATCTCTGCAACAAGACCTCATTAACTTAGAAACCTGGGAGAAGACATGGTCCATGGAGTTCAACCCGGACAAGTGTGAAGTCCTTAGAATCTTTAGAAAGAAAAATCCCAGTTACACCAGTAGTGTTACACAAATGATGAAAACTTTAGAATGGAATACACTCCAATATAGAAGGTTACACAACTCATTAGTAATGTTTTATAAAATAAGGACCCAGACAGTTGCAGTCAATCAATCTCATCTTATTCCAACTAGAAACCTAAATTACTTAATCCCCATGTCTCACACTCAGTACTTTTCTAACTCCTACTTCCCAAGGACCATCCGTCTCTGGAACTCCCTACCAACTTATGTTAAATCTAGCCCCAGTCTCGGTATCTTTAGAGAGAGGCTGGTGGTGGTCAGTATGTAATTCTAGTGCCTCTGCCCCATTTTAACTGTAGCATACTGTCTTTTTAGCTTTTATTATTTTAACATTGTAACATATCATTTCTTTAACAACTGTTTCTCTGACAGCGCCGCCAAGTGATAGTCGGAAATCAATGGTTGGGTGAAAGATGTAGATGTAGATGTAGATGAAGACTTAAAAGAAAACAGCCAGAAATATATGTATATATGTTGACCGTCATTTTTGGCACTTTTTTCACCCGCAAGTCAGTAAACCCCAGTCCGGCAGTTAATTTTTGTTTACATTTCATGAAAATACTGTATCACTAAAACAAGCAAAATTTTCAAGCAAAACACATCTTCAAATATTTTTTCCTCCATTAATCATGGCTTAGAACCTCAATTTAAGAAATAAAACAGTTTTCAAACATATTCAACAGATATTTCACCAATGAGAGACCACTTTACATCTTAAATATTTGTCTCAGAATACCATATACTTTTTCAACCAATCAAACGCCCTGTTAGTTACTTCCCTTTGACCTAAAGCGATACTTTTTTCATTTTATATGAACAAAATATTGCTCAGAATGATAAAATAAACATTAACGAACTGAGATATGATTACCTTTTTACTCGGATACCCATATGCTGAAAATCGCTGACGAAATTTTGGTGGCGGGACCTGCCTGCATTCTTAGATAGAGATAATATTTCACTTGAATCAAGAAATTCATGATATTTCAGTCACCGTACTCCTATTATTTTACCCATATGGTTCAAATGAAGCATGCGAACTAATAAATGTCCCGTCTAATTACTTGCTTGTATATTTCATGAATACGCTGATATTTATGTCGACGTTGGGTCTATTTCTTACCCCACCCACCACCAAAATCGCGTGTTTTCATAGATTTTGCACCTTATGCACCTATCAGACAATTTTAGGATGCAAGAGTGTAACCAAAACTGAACGATTATATAGCAGTAAGTGGTACAGTCAAGAAAATTAATAAATTGAAATCTCTATATATGTTAAACGGACCCCGGGAGCAGTCAAAATAAGCACCTGATGTCCAGAAATTGTAGGAATTTGACTGCTGATGCTACATTCTACAGC